>NW_027468848.1:7991185-8293685 GCF_046254945.1 Alosa pseudoharengus
GCACACACACGCACGCATACATGTGTCTCACATTCACATACAACAGGGTACCCGCGGAGTCTTAAAAGTATTAAAAAGTATTACATTTAATTTTCCTAAATTAAGGCCTTAAAAAGTATTGAATTTCACCTCAAAGTCTGGAATTTTTTCACGGAGGTCTTAATTTTTCAAATGATCAGTAGATTTAGTCTAATATCCTCACGTAGCGTAAATCAGACAAAGATTAAAGTTCTTCGTCGTACGACGGATTTCCGTCAATTTGATTTTAGAAATGTCATATTTGAGATCGATGCAGATCCGATGAGAAAAAAAAATAGGAGGGGGTCTATCACCTTTTCTTTTCCTTTTTTTAAGGCAACTACAAATATTAGCTCCGATGAATGAATGTGTGTGATGGTAAATATTTAAAGACCTAATAGTGTTCTTGAGAACTTTCTGTGTCTCAATCAGAGATGGCTCAAGAAGATACGTCAGCCATGAGTTTCGCTTTGTATATGTTGTAGCTACACGCTTGTCTCATTGGCCTGGGGCGGTTGCTTAAAAAAAAAAGAACACGTCTGGAGGACGGTCAAAGTTGGATTATAGTGACACCATCGAGACAGCTGATGAGGTTGCCCAATCCGTTTAACTTTTTGGATATGATATTGTGAGCTCTATGTGCGAATTTGGAGGCTGTGTTCTTTCCGTGCATCAATGTAGACAATTTCTTACTATCGCGAACTCTTGTCAGGGGAGGTCATTCATTTTGGGTGTCACCTATGACTTGAACAGATAGCCTGCTGCCACCCGATGTAGCTTACTATTATTGTTACAGTTTTTGATCAATGCAACTAACAGTATGTGTAAAACGACGCAATATAAACCGTAGCCTATGCCTATCCCGTCTGTTTTTCACAATTTGCGATGGAAGGTTTTGACTGAGCATGTTAACATAAAATAATAATATCGCGTACTGTTGAGTAAGGGGGTCAGTCGTGTTTGTGACGCACAGACAGCCTTGTAGCCTATTTTGCTTAGGTCTCATTTTAACGACAGTAGGTTGTGAGCGTATGTTGACAAAAAATAACCATGCAATTAAAATAGTCAACTTAAAACGTTGCTTTTATTAATGTAGCAAAAAACCATAACCCGTAGGTCTACCAGAACCTCGCATATTAGCGTCATGATTTGTGTGCGTCTATTTGGCAAGGCCACTAGCTGTCATGGATGCGTTGCTAAAGTCAAGTCAAGTTTATTTATATAGCGCATTTCATACACAGAGGTCATTCAATGTGCTTTACATAAACATCAATGTGCTTTACATAAACAACAATAAAGGAAGGCACAGGTGTCAAAAGTTAAAAAATAAATGGAGATGGGCGGCTGTTGGAAACTGTTCTGATTCATTACTTTGATGAGGAAATGTGAAGTCTTGCAAACTTGATTTTATAGATTTTACTTAGTGTTGAATTGCATATTAACAAGAAAAAAATCTCCCCTTTAAACACTTTTGGCCTGAAGTAATTAAATAAGTGTAAGTTAAAGCCTTGCTACAATATTGCTGCAGTAGAAAAGAACAGCAATGGCTAATCAGCAATGGTCAGGAAAACTCAATCTCAATCAAGAACACTCTCAATTGGCGGCTAAAACGAGGCTACAGGGTAGACAAACCATAGGATTGTTATGTTCTATGTATTCACCTGTAGGTGGCATTAATTACATAGTAACTTAGTACCCTGTAGCCTCGTTTTGGTGTTTATTTGGTGCTTTACTTTGCTGTTTGCATCTTTTTGTACATTAAAAACCAATAGGTCGCGACCGCAAAAGGGGTGCTATCTCTATAGGTAGATATGAACAACGTATGACTTATGGCCTGAAAAAAGTTCAGTCAAACGATTTTTCACTTTAATCCCTGAAATCAACTAGGTTCTATTCCGTGTAAATTTGTCCATGAAGCGGGACATTCAGTCACGTTACTACCGCGACAAAGCTTTGCGTTGCCACTGCACTGCTGTCATGTTCATGTTGGCATGTTCAAACACTTGTAAATAGTAATTATTTGAGGTTTAATCTTACCTTTAATATTATTTATTCTATCCGAATGGGTGCGATGTAGGTATTAAATTTCATCTGGTGGTATTAAAAAGGTCTTAAATTTAGGTCTGACAATTCTGGGGGTCCCCTGTACAAGCTATTTGTTTTTCTTTGCAGTCTCTCTTCAACCTCTGCAGGGTTTGAGTCCCAGAGTGCAGCCGTAACAAGGGTCATTTCTCTGCAAGGTTTGATTCCTAGAGTGCAGCCGTAACAAGGCTCATTTCTCTGCAGGGTTTGATTCCTAGAGTGCAGCCGTAACAAGGGTCATTTCTCTGCAGGGTTTGATTCCTAGAGTGCAGCCGTAACAAGGGTCATTTTTGAGTCGAAACTCCTTCAGTAAGTGTAATCTGTACTACATGTTTTTTGTAATGCATATCGTGTGTGTGTGTGTGTGTGTGTGTGTGTGTGTGTGCGCGTGTGTGTGTGCGCGTGTGTGTGTGCGCGTGCGTGATGTCCAGCGTGTGAGACGCAGCTCCCCGTGTCGTTCCGTCACCTGTTGCTCCCGGAGAAGTACCCTCCCCCCACTGAGCTGCTGGACCTGCAGCCACTGCCCGTCACTGCCCTCCGCAACGCCGCCTTCGAGAGCCTCTACCAGAACAAGTTCCCCTTCTTCAACCCCATCCAGACACAAGGTACGTGTGTGTGTGTGTGTGTGTGTGTGTGTGTGTGTGTGTGTGTGTGTGTGTGTGTGTGTGTGTGTGTGTGTGTGTGTGTGTGTGTGTGTGTGTGTGTGTGTGTGTGTGTGTGTGTGTGTGTGTGTGTCCCTGCAGAGTATGAACTTGTGTGTGTGTACAACAGTGATAAGTGTGTGTGTGTGTGTGTGTGTGTGTGTGTGTGTGTGTGTGTGTGTGTGTGTGTGTGTGTGTGTGTGTGTGTGTGTGTGTGTGTGTGTGTGCGCAGTGTTTAACGCGGTGTACAACAGCGATGATAACGTGTTTGTGGGCGCCCCCACTGGCAGTGATAATAATATGTGTGTGTGTGTGTGTGTGTGCAGTGTTTAACGCGGTGTACAACAGCGATGACAACGTGTTTGTGGGCGCCCCCACTGGCAGTGGAAAGACCATCTGTGCGGAGTTTGCCATCCTCAGGATGCTGCTGCACAACGCAGAGGGACGCTGTGTCTACATCACGCCTATGGAGGCCCTCGCTGAACAGGTAACACACACACACACACACACACACACACACACACACACCAGGGGTCGAACAGATAACAGATACACACACCAGGGGTGGAACAGGTAACACACACACACACACACCAGGGGTCGAACAGATAACAAATACACACACCAGGGGTGGAACAGTAACACACACATACCAGGCGTGGTAATTAAATTATGAAAATGTGTAGAGTTTCGGTCAGATTTACCAGCCATTCAATATTAGATTATTACTTTGTATCTGAAATCTACCAGCCACTTTCATATTTTACCAGCTTTTGGCCACACACACACACACACACACACACACACACACACACACACACACACACACACACACACACACATACACGTTGCATACTACAATTCTTTGCTCTTTTTGTTTCACGGAAACACACTCTTTGTCTCTCACACACACACACTCCTTATGTCTCACTCAAACGTGTGTGTGTGTGTATCAGGTGTTTGTGGACTGGCACCAGAAGTTCCAGGACGCGCTGAATAAGAAGGTGGTGCTGCTGACGGGCGAGACCAGCACTGACCTCAAGCTGCTGGGCAAGGGCGACATCATCGTCTCCACGCCCGACAAGTGGGACATCCTGTCACGCCGCTGGAAGCAGAGGAAGAACGTGCAGAACGTCAGCCTCTTCATCATCGACGAGACGCACCTCATAGGGGGAGAGAACGGGGTACGAACACACACACACACACACACACACACACACACTCAGAGTAGATAGCCACACTTGTGTTTGTACTTGACTGCCACTCTTATCTACAGCTGCTTACAGTGCAGATTAATGTTCACTTTCATGAGCATGTGTACTCTCTTGACACACACACACACTCTCAGAATAGATAGCCACACTTGTGTTTGCATTTGACTGCCATTATTATCTACAGAGTGGCAGTCAAATACAATCTATAAATAAATCAATAAAGCTTACAATAAATCTTATCTATATTAGATTAATGTTAATTTACTTTCATGAGCATATGTACTGTCTTGGCACACACACACACTCTCTCAGAATAGCAGGGATGCAAACACGGCGCTTTTCGGCGCCTCCCGCTTTTTTCACGTCAGTTTGGGTGACTTGTGTGAATCGTGCAGATCCGAAGAGTTTTTTTTTTAATGGGGGGGGGGGTGTCTGATCATCAAGGATGCTTTCCGGCGACTCTAGCTTTTTTCACGTCATCTACCGCAGGCTACAAGAGGAACCAGAGCGTTTCTCATATGGGCCTGCTGGTTAATGTGCTTCTGATCATGTAGCAAAGGAGCTGTAGTCTATCGTTCAAGCAGCTAAGAAAATATAGGCTACGTTAGGAGGCAACTCTCTCAGTTCGCGCTCTTACCTCCGCAGTAGCCTATAGCTACTTCAGGTGGAAGTTTCAACACGCAACACGCTGCCATCTGACTGATCATCCGGAACCATACAACAATACAATTATTCCTGTCAGTGACCTAGGCCTAGTATTTAATGTTATGTGGGAATTGCAAGAATACGGGTAAAAACAATTCCTTACTTCAACCACGGAATTGCCTGTGTCATTAATTAAAACGGTAGGAAAACTGAATGAAAGACGGCGCCGTCCATCAACAAAAACAGCACAGAGTCAAAACGTAGGCCTAATTTAAAGTCCCAGACATTTAAAGGGACAGCGATCACTCAAGACATAGGCCTACACCACGAGTGATGAACGTGAAATGCTTTGAATAGCCTACTACAAAACACGCAAAACAAAACAAGCATTTATATGACAAATGCGTATAGAACCATTCTAATCTAGCTAATGGTAAATGAAGTATATAGCATTCACATATAAAGCATTCAATAGCCTGATGAAAACTTGTTCAGTCAGTTAAATTGCTCTCATAAAAGGAACAGCAGGCCTACAGAATATTCCAAATAGGCTAGTTTCCTTTCACTTCGACTGCAACATATGAGTTAAACCAATCTTCCTATGAACAACAGACCCCAGTAACACATGGAATTGCTAAAAATGTTGAAGGATCGAAAATAATCAAATCATTGGCTTAAAGAATCAATATTGTATCGAATCGTGATGAAACTTTACACCCCTATATGGCATCCTTACAATTAGGGAAGGTTTTTGGGAAGTATTTCTCATGCAAGCACTGTGCAACCATGCTGAGTAATGCAATGAAATCATTGTAATAGTTTGCAATTTTGCATTAGTAAAGCAGTCCACCGATGTGCATGTTTTCACTTACTGCTTTAGTTTCAATTGTGCAACAACAAGACCATAACAATGATAATGGTTTTATATATCCATAAAGATACATTTCTGGAACTATCTTTTTTTTTAGACTGTTGGTTGGTAATGTTTCTCTCTTTTTTCACCTCACATGTGTTTGCATCACTGCCAAGGAACTGGGACAGTGTATTTTCATATAAAGAACATTTTTGTGTGAATAGGGTGAGCCCTGGATGGCAGAGGTGGTGGCAAAATGTAATTATATTATATTTCCTGCGGGGGCGTGGGCTTCGATAATCTCACTCCTTTTTGACCATACCTCTGTTTGCATCCCTGGAATAGATAGCCATACTGGTGTTTGCCACTCTTATCTACAGCCGTTTACAGATTAATGTTAATTCACTTCCATGAGCATGTGTACTCTTTTGGGCTTGCTCTGTCATCTTGCACTCTCTTCTCCGTAATTTCATATATATATATATGTGTGTGTGTGTGTGTGTGTGTGTGTGTGTCTCTCTGCAGCCGGTGCTGGAGGTGATCTGCTCTCGGATGCGCTACATCTCGTCCCAGATCGAGCGGCCGATCCGCATCGTGGCTCTGAGCTCGTCGCTGGCCAACGCCAAAGATGTGGCCCACTGGCTGGGGTGCAGCACCACGGCCACCTTCAACTTCCACCCCAACGTCAGACCTGTACCGCTGGAGCTGCACATCCAGGTAGACACACACACACACACACACACACACACACACACACATATAAATACACACATACACACACACATAAATACTAACACACACACACATATATAAATACACACACTCACACTCATAAATACACACACACACACACCAGAATTAAAAATATCTCCAAGCACCGTCTCTGCATCAATCCTTGAACCTTTTTGTTCTATCTGTTTTTTCTGCACATTATTTACGTATTTGCGTACATTTATTTACAGTTTTAATTGATTGAAAGTGTGTGTCCGTGCCATATTTATAGTGCGTTTTATTGTATTGAAAGCACGTGTCCGTAACTTCAGCCTGAGTGTGTGTGTGTGTGTGTGTGTTGTGACCGACGCAGGGCTTTAACGTGAGTCACACCCAGACGCGCCTGCTGTCCATGGCTAAGCCCGTGTATCACGCCATCATGAAGCACTCGCCCAGCAAGCCCGCCGTGGTGTTCGTGCCGTCGCGCCGCCAGACGCGCCTCACCGCCATCGACATCCTCACCTTCTGCGCCGCAGACGTCACACCTCAGAGGTACACACACACACACAGTGACTCTCCCTTACACCCTCTTTTGGACAATGTGTTGTGATTAACTGTCAAAAGAAGCACTAATGTGCAGACCTGCATTCAGAAGCACACAGACTTTATAATTGTATTTTTTTGTGTGTGTGTGTGTGTGTGTGTGTGTCAGGTTCCTGCACTGTACAGAGAAGGACCTGACACCCTTCCTGGACAAGCTGAGCGATTTGACCCTGAAGGAGACCCTGTCCAATGGGGTGGGCTACCTGCACGAGGGCCTCTCTGCTGGGGAACGCAGGATTGTAGAACAGCTCTTCAACTCCGGTACGTACACACACACACACACACACACACAGACAGATTAACACTGCTCAAACTGACCACCTAACTGACTGCATGTTTGTGTGTGTTCTCAGGTGCTGTCCAGGTGGTCGTGGTGTCTCGCTCCCTCTGTTGGGGTACCAACATCTCCGCGCACTTAGTCGTTGTCATGGATACCCAGTACTACAACGGCAAAATCCATGCGTAAGCACTTTCAGTAATTATTGAAAGGGAAAGAGCTAAAGTCTGAACTCCATTTTCTTGGTCTCAATAGTGGAATAATATTGTGTGTGTGTGTGTGTGTGTGTGTGTGTGTGTGTGTGTGTGTGTGTGTGTGTGTGTGTGTGTGTGTGTGTGTGTGTGTGTGTGTGTGTGTGTGTGTGTGTGTGTGTGTGTGTGTGTGTGTGTGTGTGCTTTGTCCTCTCTTTGTCCAGTTACGTGGACTATCCCATCTATGACGTACTCCAGATGGTGGGGAAGGCCAACCGCCCCCTGCAGGACGATGAGGGACGCTGCGTCATCATGTGTCAGGGTTCCAAGAAGGTGACTCATTCTTTCAGTCCACTCGTCTTCTGTGTCCCCCTTTCTTCTCCCTGTCCTTGGAAACCTGACCCATCATCTGTGTGTGTGTGTAGGACTTCTTTAAGAAGTTCCTGTACGAGCCGCTGCCGGTCGAGTCTCATCTGGACCACTGTCTCCACGACCACTTCAACGCCGAGATCGTCACCAAGACCATCGAGAACAAGCAGGACGCGGTGGACTACCTCACCTGGACGTTCCTCTACAGACGCATGACTCAGAATCCCAACTACTACAACCTGCAGGGTGAGTGTGCACACACAGGGAGACACACACGCACACACATGCAGATACGTACACACAGTCAGTCATTATACCCTGCAGAGTAAACACACACATGCAGATACGTACACACAGTCAGTCATTATACCCTGCAGAGTACACACACACACACACACACACACACACATGCAGATACGTACACACAGTCAGTCATTATACCCTGCAGAGTACACACACACACAGTATGTTCTGTGGTTTTCCTGTCTCACCCTGTGGAACCCTTGTGTGTGTGTGTGTGTGTGTGTGTACTCTGCGTGTGTAGGTATGTCCCATCGGCACCTGTCGGACCACCTGTCGGAGCTGGTGGAGAACACACTGCAGGACCTGGAGCAGTCCAAGTGCATCAGCATCGAGGACGAGATGGACGTGGCGCCCCTCAACTTGGGCATGATCGCCGCCTACTACTACATCAACTACACCACTATCGGTCAGTACACACACTCACACACACACTCACACACACACACACACACACACACACACACACACTGAAATCTAAACATGGGCATAATCGCTGTCTACTACTGTACATCAGATACACCACCATCGCTGCTGCAGATTTGTGTGTTCAGCTCAACCAAGACTGATGTTGTCTAAGGGCTGTCATCAGTGCAGCTCGCCTCATTGTGTGTTTGGGTCAGGATTTAATGGTGTGTGTGTTTGGGTCAGGATTTAGTGGTGTGTGTGTTTGGGTCAGGATTTAATGGTGTGTATGGTGTGTGTTTGGGTCAGGATTTAATGGTGTGTGTTTGGGTCAGAATTTAATACTGTGTATGTTGTGTGTTTGGGTCAGGATTTAATGGTGTGTATGGTGTGTGTTTGGGTCAGGATTTAATGGTGTGTGTTTGGGTCAGAATTTAATAGTGTGTATGTTGTTTGTTTGGGTCAGGATTTAATAGTGTGTATGTTGTGTGTTTGGGTCAGGATTTAATGGTGTGTATGGTATGTGTTTGGGTCAGGATTTAATGGTGTGTATGTTGTGTGTTTGGGTCAGGATTTCATAGTGTGTGTGTTTGGGTCAGGATTTAATTGTGTGTATGTTGTGTGTTACAGAGTTGTTCAGCATGTCTCTGAACGCCAAAACGAAGATCCGCGGCCTGATTGAGATCATCTCCAACGCCGCAGAGTACAAGAACATTCCCATCAGGCACCACGAGGATGCACTTCTCAGACAGGTAACGTTAATGACCACACACACATTCACACACAGATACAGATAACATGTACACACAGTTACCCACGAAACAGCTGGAAACAAATACAGATACACACAAATCCTGAGACTCACAGTGTTCTCTGTGTGTGTGTGTGTGTGTGTGTGTGTGTGTGTGTGTGTGTGTGTGTGTGTGTGTGTGTGTGTCCGTCCGTCCGTCCGTCCGTCCTCGTCCTCCAGCTGGCACAGAAGGTGCCTCACAAGCTGACCAACCCCAAGTTCAACGACCCGCACGTGAAGACCAACCTGCTGCTCCAGGCTCACCTGTCCCGCATGCAGCTGAGCGCAGAGCTGCAGTCCGACACCGAGGACATCCTCAGCAAGGTGTGTGTGTGTGGAGGGGATGGGTCTTTAACTAGAGGCAAAGATCCTCAGCAAGGTGTGTGTGTGGAGGGGATGGGTCTTTGTGAGGTCTTTAGTAGAGGCGAAGATCCTCAGCAAGGTGTGTGTGTGGAGGGGATGGGTCTTTGTGAGGTCTTTAGTAGAGGCGAAGATCATCAGCAAGGTGTGTGTGTGGAGGGGATGGGTCTTTGTGAGGTCTTTAGTAGAGGCGAAGATCATCAGCAAGGTGTGTGTGTGGAGGGGATGGGTCTTTGTGAGGTCTTTAGTAGAGGCGAAGATCATCAGCAAGGTGTGTGTGTGGAGGGGATGGGTCTTTGTGAGGTCTTTAGTAGAGGCGAAGATCATCAGCAAGGTGTGTGTGTGTGTGTGTGTGTGGGGGGGGGGGGGTGTGAGGTCTTTAGTAGGGGCGAAGATCATCAGCAAGGTGTGTGTGTGTGTGTGTGTGTGGGGGGGGGGGGGGGGGTGAGGTCTTTAGTAGAGGCGAAGATCATCAGCAAGGTGTGTGTGTGTGTGGGGGGGGGGTGAGGTCTTTAGTAGAGGCGAAGATCATCAGCAAAGGCCTGATTCTGTGTTTTTTGTTTTTGTCTTTTTTTGTGTCTAAAGACAATTAAAAGTGAAAAGGGGTGTGCTGCTCTCTTGTTGGTCTAGAATTGTACATGACTGTGTGTGTGTGTGTGTGTGTGTGTGTGTGTGTGTGTGTGTGTGTCTGCAGGCGGTGCGTCTGATCCAGGCATGTGTGGACGTGTTGTCCAGTAACGGCTGGCTGAGTCCAGCCCTGGCTGCTATGGAGCTGGCCCAGATGGTCACCCAGGCTATGTGGTCCAAGGACTCCTACCTCAAGCAGCTGCCCTTCTTCAGCACCGACCACATCAAGAGATGCACCGACAAGGTGAGACCCCCATAGACACTACTCACACACACACACACACACACACACCACCCACACACACACGTGGCACACACAGACCCCTCCCGACCCCTCACTGCCACACACCGACCACATCTTGAGGTGCACCGACAAGGTGAGACCCCCATAGACACTACTCACACACACACACACACACACACTGACCCCTACCGCCACACACACACACTGACCCCTACCGCCACACACACACACACACACACACAGACACACGGCACACACAGACCCCTCAGTGCCACACACAAACAAACGCAAACACACAGACCCCCATAGCCACTACACCCCCACACACGCAAAAACACAGATACAGACCTGCCACTGGGAGGCAGACTTAATTCTGTTTATTTGGGTTCGAAGCTGGAGAAGTATTTACGTTTTTTTTTGTGTGTCTGTGTGTGCGTGTGTGTGTGTGTGCGTGCGTGCGTATGTGTGTCAGGGCGTGGAGAGCATCTTTGACATCATGGAGCTGGAGGATGACGAGCGTAACGGGCTGCTGCAGCTGTCGGACGGCCAGATGGCCGATGTGGCCCGCTTCTGCAACCGCTACCCCAACATCGAACTGTCCTACGAGGTGGCCGACAAGGACATCGTCAAAAGGTCAGACATCGCACACTGTTATGTGTGGTTATGATGGAGGGCGTATGTGTGTGTGTGTTTTGTATGTTTATGTAGTGTGCATATTTTTTAGTGTTGTATGTATGTTTTTTTTGTTTGTTTGTGTGTGTGTTTATTTTGTGTGGGTGTTTAAGGTGTGTGTGTGTGTCTGTATGTGTGTATTTAATGCCTGTGTGTGTGTGTGTGTGTTCTCAGTGGTGGTCCAGTTCTGGTTCTGGTGCAGCTGGAGAGAGAGGAGGAGGTGACTGGTCCAGTCATTGCACCATTCTTCCCTCAGGTCAGTGTACACACACACACACTTGTCGTTTGTCCCTTTCTGTCTCCACCAGCTGACAGCACTACCATTAATGCTTGATGGCTCAAATTCTGCAGATTAAACAGGTCAGGTGCATCTCAAAAAAATGAGAATCATGGACAAGTCCATTTATTCCATTTACAATATTTCAGAAAGTGACACTTTCATATAACCTAGATTCGTTACACATAAAGTGAAATATTTCAAGGTTTTAATGTTGATCATTCTAATCTTAATGATTACGGTTTACTGCTCATGAAAATCAAAAATCCAGTATCTCAAATATAAGAATAAAGAATTTGTAATACAGAAATGTTGACCCAAGAAGAGCTCTAATCAGCTAATTAAGTCAAAACAGCGGCAATGGTTTCCTGAGTCTTTAATCTCTGTCTGGGCAGACTTTTCCATTATTTTCTATTTTTTTGAGATGCACCTGTATATAGTAAACATACAAATGGTTGGAAGTTCTTTAGATTATTCCGTAAATATGTAAATGCTGATCAATTGTACAGATCGTTCAGTAAAAAAATATAAATAAATGTAGGGCAGTTCTGCAGATAATTTCATTAATATGTACATGTGGGAATTCTGCAGATTATTAAATGTTGGGCAGTTATACAGATTATTCAGTAAATATATGTAATACATGTTTGCCAGTTCTGCAGATTATTCAGTTGGGCGTTGGAGTTGGATGTAATAGATTTGCTGTGTTCTCTGCTGAATGCTGTTTGTCGTGTGTTGCCGTAGAAACGTGAGGAAGGCTGGTGGGTGGTGATCGGAGACCCCAAGTCCAACAGTCTAATCTCCATCAAGAGGCTCACGCTGCAACAGAAGGCCAAGGTCAGTCACACACACACACGCGAGTTTTACAACCCTATTCTCACTCGTGCCATGTTGCTTAATGAACTGATCATTTGTATGACTGTGGTTATTGGAGTCGAGCTGATCCTAGGAGCACATATTTAAACTCTGAGGTGTAGTCCCTTTAAACAGATGACCTGAGGGTAGAAAATCTGTCTGTCCTAAATGCGAATAAAAAATAAAAACTACACTAGATATACAGAGAGGACAGTGTGTGAAGACTCGTCATGTAAACTCCCATCTCATCAGTGGGATTGACCTGATCCTGTCCCTGTGGACATTAGTAGCATTCAGCCGCCCCTCAGCAAGTCCCTCCACTCGGCGGCCATATTGCAACGCTTTTTGGGCACTTATCGGGCATCTATTTCGGCAGACATGCGCAAGGCTTCACGGCATCAACCTTGCTCCAGTGGCAAGATTACAACACATGATTGGCACGATGTCTTCACAACACACCACATGATTGGCTCAATGTATTCACATGTCAGTGTTTTGTCGCGGAAGGGCTGGGATATGTGTAGACAACAGTTTTTTTGAGTGCTGTCTCCTCATTAGAAAGTCTCTGGTCTAGTGAAGCTTAGGTGTAGTTCATTTAAACAGGAAACCTGAGCGTGTGGTTGGTCTAGTGAAGCTTAGGTGTAGTCCATTTAAACAGGAAACCTGAGGTCTGAAATGTCTGACCCTGACTGTGTGGTGTGTTCGTCTGCAGGTGAAGTTGGACTTTGTGGCCCCAGTCCAGGGCGTCCACAACTACACGCTCTATTTCATGAGCGACGCCTACATGGGCTGTGACCAGGAGTACAAGTTCAGCGTGGACGTCAAGGAGGCCGACAGCGAGGGTGAGAGCGACTCCGACTGATCTGGAGTCAGGCCACGCGCCCTGTCCTAGCCCAGGGCGTAGTCACGGAGACTCGTACGCGTGTCTCAGGCTGATCTGGGAGCAGAGAAATGGCGTCGTCCTTTAATGGCTGTCTGTATTTTGTATATTAGCCAGTGAGTTGTGGGGCAGTGAAATACTGCTTGTCTTTGTTTTCCTTTTCCCTGTTTAATTCACACATGGCTGTGATAAAATCACCTCTTTTGAAGCGGCTCGTGGTGGGTTTTTAAATGTAGCCGATGATAGCGCTTGCTAGTGTAAAACCAGGGGTAATCACTGGGAGCAGACATTGCAAAGCCAAAACGTTTTGGTGTGTTGTATCCCTACAGAACCCTTCTTTGGTTTCACCACAAAAGTAACTAAGTTGAGAGAAGTAATGCTTATTTGAAATGTGAAACGCATTTTTTATAATGGAAATCGGCCATGGTTGTTTTGTAGTGTTTTATGCCAGTCTAAATAAACAAATAAAAACAATATACTTGGACTTTCTCTTCACCACACACAATTAGTAATTAAATTTCTTATTTTAATCAAAACTCAGTCCATTTGCATTGCGTGACAATCACATGAAAAATCAAAAAGCACATGTAAAAGCCATGATGGAAAAAGTTCTACCAGAAAAAAGCATTTAAGAGGAGGGATTGTTTGTTCACAAAGTGTGAAGTGAATTAAATGTTGAACTTCATATGAGGTGCTCTTGTTCTGATCCTAAAGAGGCAGAGACAATACTAAATGAGGCATGGCAAAATCCTCTGAAACAAATGAGCATTTACACCCTCAGTTGGGATTCCTTTCACACACGGGTGTTGATGGTTTTGGCACACGACTGATCTTAAAGCTTGCCTACACCCCGACTCAACCCGCAAGGCTCACGTTCCGTTACAGAAACACGTTCACAGTTCATTGGTCCTCTAGCCTGCCAATCGGGATATCAATCCTCTGATTTGTAGCTCCAGAGGCAGATGTCTCCATCGTCGCTGCAGGAGGCCAGAAGCCCCGCCTCCTTGGGGCTCCAGGCCACGCAGTTGACGTCCTGGCCGTGCGCTTTGGGCACGTGCACGCTCATGGAGAAGACGGGCTGCTCGGGGTCAGAGGTCACGTCCTCCTTAAACACGCGCACACCGTCGTCCCCGCAGGCTGTGGCCAGGGCACTGGTCAGCCGACACCTGGACAGGGACAGGGGTGAGACAGCACACAGCTGATCAGTTTATCTAAAGACCATTCAATTGTTTACTTATTTAGCTATTTATTTAGATATTTATGTATATATATTTGATTTAGTTTATATAGTATATTTAGTATTTTAGTATCATGATTATGTTCTACTGTCTATTGTACAGTGGAGTTTTTTATATAAGGCAGAGAGAATAACTAAAACTTTTAATTTTCTGACTGGGCTATCAGATCACAATTTGACACTGATTTCTAGGAAACTAACTAAGCAAAGGTTTAAGTATCAACAGGAAAGTAAAAAGGTCTTTAACGTCATACCAAAACGGCTTATCAATGATTTTGAATGCCAATTTAAACAACTTTCTTGGAGTGAGTTGCTTGCCACAGATAGTGTTGATGATGCTTGAGAGCTTAATGACTATGATTAACAAAGTTAAAAGTGAATTCAGTAAAAATATAATTTACTCTAGGAAAAAGCAAAACTTGCCCTGGCTCAGTGAACAAGTATGGGCTTTAATGAGGCAGAGGGACTATGCATTAAAAACTGCAGTTAGGTCTGGGTTAGCCCATGATAGAAGAACCTTTCAACAATTGCGTAACAAAGTTGTAAAAGAAAATCAAAAGTTGTAAGAGAAAATCAAAAGCAACTTTTTTTATCAACATTATCAAGGACTCCAAAGGAAATAGCAGGCAAACTTGGAAAAACATTAATATGGTCCTTAAAAAGGATCATAATAGTAACAGAGATAAGGGGCTTGAGCTACAAGTACAGGGCACATTAACACAAGATAAAGTCAGTTTAATACTTATTTCATTGATTCTGTGCAAGACTTAGCAAAAGGATTTGGACCTAGAGAGAAGTGCATCACACCACCAAATGACAATCTCCCACTTTTTAACATATCTGAGGTCACAGAATCCTCTATTGTTAAAACCATAGGCCACCTTAAGAACTCAAAGGCTAAAGATGTTTTTGATTGTGACTGTGCATTTGTGTAGTATAAATATATCCTCTCCACTCCAATAACACATCTGGTCAACCTGTCTTTTAATCATAGTTTTTTTCCTATGGCCTGGAAAACAGCAGCAATAACTCCTGTTTTCAAGGCTGGTGATGTAACTGATGTTACCAACTACAGACCTATCAGTATACTCCCTGTCATTTCTAAAGTGAGTGAAAGGATAGTGTGTGACCAGTTGATGGACCATTTAAATCAGGGCCATTCTCCACTGCACCCTATGCAATTTGGTTTTAGAAATAACCACTCAACTGAGACAGCAAACTGTTACTTTATTGAGCAAATTAAATCTATCCTTGATAATGGGGGTGTTGTTGGTGCTGTTTTCCTTGATTTCAGAAAAGCTTTTGACACTGTAAATCATAATGTTCTGTTGTCAAAGTTATCTAAGTTTAATTTTTCCCCTAAAGCTCTGACATGGATAGAGTATTTAGATTCAAGGAAGCAGTGCACCAGAATTAATGATGTATGCTCTTCCTTTGCCAACAGTTCCATTGGAGTCCCACATGGATCAATTTTAGGTCCAATTTTATTTAGTTTATATATTAATGACCTCCCTCTGATTTGCCCAGATGTCAATATCCAAATGTATGCGGACGATACAGTAATCTATACACATGCCAAAAATAGAGAACAGGCTGCTTTAAAACTTACTGCAGTCCTAAATAAAGTGTCAGATTGGCTAACTAGTAGCTGTCTGACTCTTAATGTAAGTAAAACTGTTGCTATGTATTTCTCTAAAAAGGGAAATGCACAGCAACAACCTGACATCTTGGTCAAAGGAGAGATGATCAAAATTGTTGACCACTTTAAATATCTGGGCATAACCATTGATTCCAATTTAAATTTCAGAAAGCATATTAAGAAGATATCTAGAAATGTTAGAGCGAGTTTGATTACTTTTAGACATATTAGACATCAATTACCCTTACATGCTGCTAAACTGTTTATGCACTCAATGATTTTCTGCCATTTGTCTTACTGTGCTACAAGCTGGTCCCAGGCAGGTGTGACCACTCTGAAACCCTTGTACTCTCTATACAAACAGTCTGTGAAAGTGCTTGATAAAAAACCAAGAAATTATCACCACTGTACTATTATAAAAAAAACATAGCCTGTTAACATTTGACAGTTTTATTTGGTTCTCTGACATGTGCCTGATGTACAAATTGACCCATGATCTTGCACCACCACCACTTAAGCAATGTGTGTCATTCTGTAGAGACAATGTTAGGGTATCTAGGGCTGCAATGAGAGGAGACACTACATTCAAAAAGACCACTTTTGGCCAATCAGCATTTTCATATCAAGCAATTAGAAAATGGAACTCAATCCCACTCCATATCAGAGACTCTAAGTTTTAAAAGTTTTAAAATGTCTTTGAAGACATGGCTGAAGGACAATCAAGCTTGTGATCATTGCTCTTTGTTTTTCACTTAGTTTTTCTTCTATTTGTAATGTTTATCTTGTTGTCTTTTCATGTCTGTGTTTGTTTATGTTTTTACTGTGCTTGAACATCCTGCCCAGGGACTACAGGTGCAAATTAGCTATTTAGCTAACCCTGGTATAGAAGCTATTCTATGCATGGTCCCTGTCAAACAAAACTAATAAACTAAAACTAAACTAAATATGTATATTACTTTTTCTGCTGTAAGTGCATGTTGTGTGTGATGTATGTATGCTACTGAGACCTTGACCTTCCCCTTGGGGATCAATAAAGTATCTATCTATCTATAACAGTAGCCAGCTCGTACAGAGCAGGTTACATACAGTACACAGGGTTCCTACACATTTTTCATTTCAAATTTTCAAATTTTTTTGTTTGCATTAACGGTTTATCAGATGCAGTATCCATGTCTTAGTGGAAAAAGTGGCAGTGTTTTAGCCGAGAATAGCAGAGCTACGCAAACATACCAGTGCACAATGGGGTAGGGCACTTGCATAGAGCAGGGGTTTCTCAATTTGGTTTTGGTGCCAGGGTCCCCTTGTGGGAGATTTTTTTCTGAAGGATCCCCATGTAATTGTATCTTGACGATATGGACTGACAGTTACACATTTACACACATAAAGCTACACAGCAGTAGGAATGGTTCATTATGACCTGAGTGAAGTGATTGGTAATGTAGATGCAATAGTCTGGAAACAAATATTTCTCCATACCCTTGTTTCTTTTTTTCATACCTATCCAGACCTGGAAATTACTAAAATCAAATTCCATACTTTTCCAGGTTTTCCATACTGTGTAGGAACCCTCAACACCTGACACCTTGGGGCGCTTTCTACAGTCCAAGGCCTGAGGCCTCATTAATGAAAATGTTGCATAGAAACAATCCTTCATTTGATCTTGTCTCACATAAATGTATGTGTGGTTCAGAGGAAACCGTAAGCTTGAAGCAGCTCAAAACCTCTGTCATTTACTCCCTAACCAACCAGAAGCTCAGAGAAGCCCAAGGTACTCACCACGCCACGTCATACACCGTTCGTCCGTGGAACCCGGAGAGCGTACACACACACTTCCACGGAACCTCGCCGTCCGGCTGCACCTCCTTCCAGATCTTAACGGTGCGATCATCGCTGCAGGAAGCCAGCCGCTGGCCGGCGGGGTCAAAGGTCACGCTCCAGACGGTGGAGGTGTGGCCCTCCAGCGTGGCCCGGCACTCCCAGTCGTCGTCCTCCTCCTTGTAGATGCACACTTTGTTGTCGTAGCTCGCCGAGGCCAGGAGCTGGAGGGGGGGTGGGGTTTACAGAACGTAGTCTCAGGTGAGTATGTGCATTCCACTGGAACCCAGTGGTGAGTATGTGCATTCCACTGGAACCCAGTGGTGAGCATAGACATTAGAAAGCTAGATCCCTCATTGACTGTCGAGTTCTATTAAGTGGCATCGTAATCGCGGCTGCCATATTGGTGGGGGCAGCACGTTTATCGTCTATGGGGGAGTAACAGCAACACCTGCTGCAATCAGAGACGCCTGTTTGATTTCCAGTCAGTCACGTGTTTCTCCATTGGCCTCCAGTTATTGTTGCCCCCACCAAGATGGAGACTCTATTTACGTACGTTCTGGAGCCCAGTGCGGTATCTAGCTTTCTAATATCTATGGTGGTGAGTATGTGCATTTCACTGGAACCCAGTGTGGTATCTAGCTTTCTAATATCTATGGTGGTGAGTATGTGCATTTCACTGGAACCCAGTGTGGTATCTAGCTTTCTAATATCTATGGTGGTGAGTATGTGCATTTCACTGGAACCCAGTCAGACACATCCCCTTACTTTCCTCCAGCGTTCCAGGCAGCTGACTTTTTCCTATCTATTTTTTGATTAGATCAGATTCGATTCGATGTACTTTATTCCACCCAGAGGGGAAATGACCATTGTGCTCCATACACACATTGAAACATACAAACACAAGACTCACTTATACAATGTCCATGTAACCCACAACAAGACTCATGAGAGCCGCAGACGCGGTGCAGCCTGACGTTACCTCCATGGTGGGATGCCAGGCCACGTGTTTGACGTCCTGTGTGTGGGAGTTCACCACACTCATACACTCGTACTCATCGTCCTCGTCCACTGGAGGGGGGCAGGAGAGGGAGAGAGAGAGAGAGTTCACTGTCTGTCTATCAGTCTATATATCTATACAAACACTCTTGAGTTACAGGGATCAAGGGTTTAAATAAAAATGGTATGACGTGTATGTTTTCTAACTATTAAGAATCACAAGATTACAATGACATGGTTTGGGGATTATCAACAACACCTTAGTCTTATAAGGTGAGATCAGTTGGGGTTGAGGTTACCTCCCCGCACCCACACTCTCTTATCCGTTATCTATGGGTTTAACACTTAAGTCAGTTTCTGTATTTACTCTCTCGATTCCTAAATCTGCGCTCGTTTTCATTCTTTATGCACTTGCATTATAAAGGCAGCTATCTGTCTCCATATTAAGTCCAAAAAGGTGAGATGACTTCTGGTTGAGGTTACCTTCCCACACCCACACACTCTTGTCTCTGCTGCAGGTGGCCAAGAGGTTGCCAGATGGGGACCAGGCGACGCACTTCACCTCGTTCTCATGGCCTTCCAACACCGTTAAGCACTGCGGATCACACACGTAGCAAATAAAGTTATCATGTCCTGGCAAACTGACACGGATCCGGCTGGGATCTGGCAGAGCTACCATGATAAAGGTCGGATCCTTTCAAGCCAGTTGGGTTAGTGCTATGTTTGTCAAATCAACAAGATGTCAACCAACCAAACTTTCCTGGCCTGTTGTCAATGATGCATTAGTGTCTTACCTCGAAGTCGTCGTTCTTCCTCTTCCAAATGCACGTTGTGGCATCGAAGCTTGCAGAGGCCAGGTAGTTCCCACATGGTGACCAAGCTACCTTTCTGACGGTGCGCTGATGGCCGTCTGACAGCACACACTTGCAAACCCACGACTCGCCTACGTGAAAAGCGCAAACACATCGCTTACACTTGCACTGATTACTATTCACATACCTTTCATTGTTTCCATATAATGTTACTGTAATATTAACTCCTGAGTTGAGCACAGCAGAATGACTTAAAGTAAGTTTGTTAACGTTACATGTTGGGCTACCAGATACTGGCCGGAAACTAAGCTTCCGTTAGATTTTGATCAGTATGCTAACGTTAAGACCTTTACCTTCTTTCCCCCAAATGCGAATAGCTCGGTCACCGCCACATGAAGCAAGCAGTGTACCCTTTGGGTTCCAGGCCACGTACCAGCAGCGCGAGTCAGGGTGCGCGCTGAATCTATGAAGAAGATCAAGCGTGTCCTTCATAGCTAGCTAGCTTGCTTGCTTGCTAGGGGCTAGCCTACTCTCAGAGAATGTCTAATAAGGGCTCTGCTACTCTACAGTAACTAACGTTAGCCAAGATGTTGTATGGTAACACTGCATCAACTTCCGCACTGTGACAGGTTAAACATTTACGGATGAAAATGTCAAGCTATGACTTTCAGATCGAGCAGATAGAGACGAGTGACGACAATAAAACTGCTGTTTAGTTTGCCAACAAACTAACGTTTTTAAGCAAAACTGTTTATCTTATCAGAACAACTCCCTGAACCTTTTTTTCTTCGTGCCTTTAAAACTGCAGCAGATATGGTAACACTGCCACCTATAGCCAAGGAATGGAGAATGCGTTGTGCTGAAGGTTTGGGTTTGGCAGTTAAAATGATAATTAAAGGTGCTCTAAATAAATGTAATATTTTGCCTCCGCAATCTTAGACCGGCTTAGTTCTTGTGCACCTCTTGCTCTCATATGCTGCCTCTGTCCAGCAGCTCCTGCCTGACCCCTCGTCATAGGCCCCTCTAGGGCCTCATCACTAGACACTCAGGGGCCTCATCACCATCACTCAGGGTCCTCATCACCAGACACTCAGGGTTAGGGCAGCACAATTTGGGGAAATATCTAATTGCGATTTTTCTGACAGATATTGTGATTGTGATTTCAATATGGTTTATGAATGTCAATGAATTGATTCAGTTCAATATTCCAAATGTCTTTTTAATTTTTTGCCACCCCTGATTGGTGATCTCGCCCCTCACACACACTCACCAATCAGAAGTGGCAGAGTCAAGGAGGATGAAATTAATATAAAAGTCAGAAATGTGATAAAAATGAATTGTGCACAATTATTTGTAGCTTTTGCGATTCGGTAATTGCGTTGGTTCATATTGCGATTACGATTGCGATAATTGTGCAGCCCTACTCAGGGCCCTCATCACTAGACACTCAGGGCCAGGGCCTGAAGTTAACTTTTTTGTCCACCAGCCACTGTGGCAGGTGAATTTTGAAATCCACCTGCCACAGTGGTTTTTTACCAGCCAAAATTATTTTGTGCCCAAAATAAAGGTGAACGACTCTTGAACTTGTACAGAATACACATTACAGTACTCAAGTAAAAGCAAAAAAGTACTTTTTTTGTAGGCCTTGATTTTTATATTTTTGATGGACCTTTAAAGGGATACAAAAGTATCCTTTATGCCTATTTGCTTTTCTCCTCCTCTGTAGACTAATCATATAGTCAAACATATTTTAAAAGCCCAATTCAAATATATTTTATTTAATATACTTTATCATAGCCAGAATAAATAAGCATTACGTGGCTATGGATTGAAAAGCAGTCTTCCAATACATTGCAGCTGATTCTTCTGCTTTGCATGGCTAGAAGTCTGGTTATAACTCCACCGCGACAATGTAACCTAAAAACAATGGCTATATTATGGGTAAACCTATATTTAGGCTAAAATAGCCTAGGCATATCCACTCGGGCAGAGCGAGCAGGCTATCTGTTTTCTCAGCCGACCGCCTCATGTCATGTCCTGCAACATTGAGGCTACATAAATAAATGCTAGGCTTTTTCTAACTTGTATGCTCGATTTCCAGTGCATTTGCTTTGCTTGTAAATTAAGTTGCAGGCCTACTTTCCTTGTCCAATGTGATTGTTGAACGATGCTGGCCAGAAATGAATATACGTGAAAGTTTCCGTGTCATGTCATAGCCTACCTCTAGTCTCGTTGCTACTCTGGCAGCCTCACCAGAAGATGCAGCAACTGTACATCATTGTGTTAACTGAGCTGTTAGTAGGCTGCTTTTATAATCGTGGGCTAACGCATTCTGAAGCCCTGTTTCTTTTCTCCTGGGAGAGGTGCGCTTTTCCCTCTTCGAGATACTTTCTCCAATAATAAACTTGTACTCGTAATGTAAAGGCAATTGAAATGTAGCGGAGTAAAAGAGTAGATTATTGGCTCAAAAATGTACTTGAGTAAGAGTAGAAGTAGGCTACCGTTTTGAAAAAGGAAAGTCGTTTGCCGTTCCTCGAAAAAAAATGTAACGCGTTAGGCTACTACCCACCCCTGCAAATGGGTTTGATCTCGCTTTCTCCGAGCCATAGCCTACAAACGGCAATCTGGACAGTGCATCTCCTTGCTCACTGTTGTGTTGTCTTATTGGCTACCCGCCAACGTGGCAGGTACATTGACAGTTTCACCCGCCAATCACAAAAGTTACCCGCATTTGGCGTGTGGGCGGGTGCCAATTTCATGCCCTGCTCAGGGCCCTCATCACTAGACACTCAGGGCCCTCATCACTAGACACTCAGGGGCTTCATCACTAGACACTCAGGGCCCTCATCACTAGACACTCAGGGCCCTCATCACTAGACACTCAGGGCCCTCATCACTAGACACTCAGGGGCTTCATCACTAGACACTCAGGGCCCTCATCACTAGACACTCAGGGGCTTCATCACTAGACACTCAGGGCCCTCATCACTAGACACTCAGGGCCCTCATCACTAGACACTCAGGGCCCTCATCACTAGACACTCAGGGGCTTCATCACTAGACACTCAGGGCCCTCATCACTAGACACTCAGGGCCCTCATCACTAGACACTCAGGGGCTTCATCACTAGACACTCAGGGGCTTCATCACTAGACAAACTGGGGACCACAACATCAGAAATCAGTGGGCCCCATTTTTTTTATTTTTTGAGTCGGGTATAGTTGCCCAAACACCATCACACTCATGAGGCAGCTCCCTGATATCTGTAATATCCACAGTTAAAACAGAAAAAAAACACTGTAAAAAAACACTGCATCAATACACAGTGGATCTGTAAGGCATCCTATGCAGGCTTTGTCCACTAGGAGGCAGTAAATCTGTAAGGCATGCTATGCAGGCTTTGTCTAGGGCGCAGTAAATCTTTGATTAGAAACAGTTGTGGGTAACACTGTATGTCGCTCACTGACCCAGGGCAAAGCCCAGATCAAAATCATGTCCATATCGGTATGGAGAAAATAAGAGGAACACAATTTTTAGATTCGATTTTAGATCATAATTTATCAAAGTGTTTGCTATTCTAGTCATTTCTAGCAGTGGTCAATTGTGTATTTCTGAGAGTGTAAAAAGGTACAGTCCACAATTCTAATCGTGTGGCCTCTCTCTCTCTCTCTCAAAAAAAAAGAATAATCCAGTGTTTGTGTTTTAGTTCTGTGGCTCAGACATACACATTATAGCCAATCAGCACATGTGTGCCAGTATATATTACATACATGAAACATATTTTTTTAACGGATAAAATGTTTGGAAATAGATGCTTTATGAAACAGATTATTCAAAGTAGCCACTGTTTACCTTCATGACAGGTTTGCACACTACTATCTACCGGTACATCTAAAGGTGACAGAGCTTTCTATGCTCCCCAGCTCTGGAATAGCCTTCTATATAAAAGGTCAAATCCTGCACCACTATCAGTAGCTTTAAACACCTACCTCTTCTCCCTAGCTTTTAACACCCCCTGATTCTTTACCTCTATTTATTTATCTATTTATTTATTGTTGTTTTTTATGTTCATTAATATTATTACAAGGGCCATCTATTGCTAGCCTGGAAAATCCAGACCCTGATAATCTAGAAAGATTAAGGGTCTGGCAAAGAGCAATGTAGGCCTAATGGCCCAACTCGAGGGGCAGGCAACAAGCATGCATTTAAAAATCTCACTGCACGCATTTGGATAACACTAGACCATGTTTACTCTGAATGATTTTGGACTTCGACGCAATCGGATAACATACGACCAATGTGTACTGTCCTCCAACGTTGCAGCGCTGTCTTCATCAGTTTAGCTGGTTCACCGGAATACAAGGGGAAAAATTAACGTGCATCATTGCTCTTTGCCAGAGTGTCTCGCAGAGACAATTCCATTGTGCTCTCATGAGAACTCTGGATTTCCAGGGTAATATATCCTATCCCCTAATACTGTTTTACTGGTTTATTTGACAAAAAATCTGTATGGATTTGCTCTATAAGCACCTTATGTCTGTTTGGAATTGTTTTGAGAGCCTATTGATGTATCTCAGAATAAAAGAATGTCCACCACATACACTCTAAAAAATACTGGGTTATTTTCTCAACCCAAACGTTGGGTTGAGGCTGTCAGGGCATTTTGTGGGGTTGTTTTTACTCATGTTGGGTTTTTTTCTGTAACCCAGCTTGTTGGGTTGATAGTTTAGGACAGCGCCCCTCCTCTCTCCCACCTGACGTGGAGTACACTACCCAGCACCTGGGTGACTTTAACACAGCTGCATAGTTATTTGAGAGTTCGAAAAAACATCGTTATTCTTCCAACCGTCCAGTCCACCAGCTGTCAGCATGCAATGGAAATCAGGCGATTTCGTAAGGTATGTGTCTTTAACTTTTTTTTAAAATGACTGATTTTAAAAGTCCACCCAGAGATGTAGAAGCTACCCTTCATGATATGAATGGATATTCTGCCTGCCAATTTCGTTCAGCCTCAAACAGGTTAACAATTGTGTCATTCATGCTAACGTTAGCTAACATTAACTTACAATTACTGTTCATGTTAAATATACACAAAGACAGACTCATAAAAACATAGTTCTTTGTTCACTGGGTATGAACTGCTGACAGAAACAAAACGAACTTTTACAACGAACTAAAATGAGCATACCAAGCTGGTTGACATTTAGCAGACCATATAGCTAGCATCAATGCTAGTTAAATATGCTTTGTGGTTGTAGCCTAGACTATGGTTGCAGCTAACGTTTGTCAGCTAATATTAGCCAACACAGTTGAAGTAATGTTAGTCTCTTCACAAGCCACACATACGGTAATAATAATGGCAAACAACATCTTATTAATTCATTCAGGGTAGCTTCATATTATAGCCATGTAACTTAACATTACTGGGTGTTTTTGGTTGTAGCAGAGAAGACGGGCTCTGGTTGTAGTAGCACTATCAGACAGTCTTTTAGATAACGTTACCCGGTAACGTTAGCATCTAGAACTAGAAACTACAAGTTATTATAACTGCATAGACTAGGTGGTCATGGTTTCCGAGTGTGTTGCGCTAATAATTTGTCTCTTGGTGAATTTTTAATGTTTGTCAACATCATTCAATGATAATGGTTCATGAAAATCTTGATATAAAGTTCTGTAAATAACAGTGATTAATGCACTCTTTTTTTTTCTTTGATTCACAGGGGTGATCCCCAAAACGGACGGTGGAATCTGCCTGCCTTCATGGAAGTATCACAAGCTTTTTCTAGCTATCTGTTAAAAAAATAAACTGCCAAATAAATAAATGTCGAACTGTTTTATTTCATTGCATGGCTATTGTTGCCCATTGGATGGATTTTAAAACATTATATTGTAACATTAATGATTTGCAAACATTTATTTGAATTATTATCAATTAATAGTGATTGGATTAAGGAGAAAAATAAGATACTTAGAATAACCCATAAATTAGGTCAGCATAACCCAGAGATGACAGTGAAAATAATATAAATCCTGGGTTGTATAAGATAGCCTACCCAACAATTATGTAGGTTTAACCTAACAGTTTTGTTACGATAACCCAATGTTTGGGTTAGACTATCAACCCAACTCATTGGGTTGACCGAACAACCCAATATTCGGGGCTTATATAACTCAGTGCTGGGCTCGACCACTATTTACCCAGTGGATGGGTTGAAATTGGGTTGTTTTTAACCCAATGTTTTTTAGAGTGTACATTGGTGTTTTTTGTGTGTGTTAATGTATTTGACTTGACTCATTAAATGTAGCTGGATACTCATGAACGCATGTCTCTAATAGCCACAATGGGAGTAATTTTAGCAACACCGTATTTTGAGTGGCCCACAACGACCCAGTGGTTTTCCTGTCTGGCCCACCTGGTTATGAAGTTGAATAGCCCTACTCTAGGAGTAGGTAATAACTGGAGAGCATTTGTTATACCCTCTAGATTTGTAGGTTGCCGTTAACGCTGGTCACATGCCTTTTGTCTACACATGCTGTCGCTTACACAACATTACCAAGCGATTTTAATCCATTTCAAGGACATGGCTTTTAACGTTTTGTGTATGTGAGGTTGTATCAGATTGTTCAGGCAGAGCAAGTTTGTCGTAGTTCATGTCTATGGGCACGAAATGGGGATTAAGTCCTGTCTGCATAAAGAGGCGTGTTGTTGACGTATTGATGAGCGTACGTAGCAACTGGCAAAAAGCAGCAGAATAAATACAAAATTTTACTCTCTCCTTATTGAGCCTAAGAAAAACCTTTACATAAACTGGAACAGAAAGCCCCTCTTAATCACGTCCACCTACCTATGTGTCATCCCTTATCAAATAGCCGCATGAAGCGTAACTTTTACAACACCGGCTGTAGGCTACGTGGGCTATAGTGGTGTTTCAAGCTTTTTAAAAGTTCTGGGATGAGGGAGATTTCTCCCCCGGGATTTTTTTTAAATTATGGTTGCTACACTCTAAAAACTGCTGGGTTGTTTCAGTGACCCAAATGCTGGGTCAAGGCATCTGGATGATGTTTTGGGTAGATTTAACCCAGCGTTGGGTTAGAAATAATAACCCAATGCATTGGGTTACACGAAATCGAGGCTCGACCGTTAGGTCTCCATAAAAATCTCCAAAAAAATCTCTGATTCCACCATCTTTTGAATGACTGACACCGAGGGACAGACGTGTCCAGAGGCGCACCTTGTCAACAGGCAAACCAGGCAACTGCTTGGAGCCCCGAGCCGCTAGGGGACCCCGACCTGGTCTCAGCGCGTTTGCCGGTGGGTCAAGCGAGAATTTCGTCCATAGAGATTGAATGATGTATTTTGCGTGCTCCTGCCCTGTTGTACAAACAGTAGGCTACATCTGTACATAGGCCCTATGCTATGGCCTTATGAACAGCGGATCTGTGTTCAAAAAAGTTCAAAGAATCTGCACATATTTAGGCAACTGTGGTAAATGTCAATTGAGGGTGCAGTGATGACGGATCGATCAACATCGGATTTTGGCATTTAGCCTATGAAGCTATAGTAGGCTAATGTTAATTGGCAGAAAGATTGAACATGGTTTGCTACATCTATACGACAGTAAACTTCAGCTAGCTAGCGGCAGTTACAACTAGTGAGATGGTTAACGTTATGTTTGTATTAGGGCTGTCAGCCATAACATGTTGATCGCGATTTGTTAGATTGCCCGATTGACGCAAAGTGCGTCAAAAAACACACCCTTTCTTCTTTGTTACATTGCTCCGGAACTGTTCATTGCAGCGAGATAAAAACTTTTATTGTGTGACAGAGCAGAAGTGGGGCTTTCCAACGAGACTACGCACGTGTCTGTACGATCAAGTATGAAAATAAAATAAAATCATGAAATTAAATCAAATTGCATCATATTTACAGTCTATACTCCTCTGCGTTCACCTGCTCACCCATTACTATCGTTTGAATTACTCGCGAACCCGTGATCGCATAGATATGGCAAGCATATCAGATTAAAGAGGAGACACAGGGCTATCCACTAGTACCATGAATATCGATCCTTTTGACTTATAAAAACAGACGAAGTAACTGCAAAATAATGTCATGTACACAAACCAACGCTGCACACCCATTACTCTTGTTTGAATTACTCGCGGACCCGTGATCGGATAGATATGCCACGTACGTCAGATGAAAGAGGATCATTTGATATCAAGTACATCCTTCTGGGTTATAAAACAGACGAAGTGACGGCAAAATAACTGAAAATAACAAAATAACTTCATATAGCTGGACTTACCCCACGTTTACGATTTTTTTGTCTGTTTTTGTGGCAAAGCATGTTTATAATCCAACGCTATCGTGTGTTCCTCTATGGCAAAGCATGTTCATAATTCGTTTTTGAGATCCTAGCTAATTCCTGCATGACATCCAATTCAAGGCTCACATTGCATCCCAATTTGTTCAACAAAGAAACCCCTCTTTTGCCTCTACTTTGTTCATGGCAATGCAGTAAAATTATGTTGTAGAGAATCATTATGAGTGCATACACCATGCACTCAAAATTATATTTTGTGAGATACATGTCAAAATATAAGAATTTTTATAATACGCTTTTTGTATTTTTATTATTTAACATAATAACCTAATAGTAATATAACATAATGGTGATAACACTTGTCGGTAGGGCCCCCTTGGAATTTTTGCTTGGGGCCCCCACAGACCCTAGAATCGCCTCTGGACGTGTCAACATTTTTTCCCTCTCCTTCCCTGTTTCAAGTAGGCTAAGTAAATTCTGCATGTGTTCTGATGGACATTAACTAGATCTTGAGTTCAACTTAAAGCTGTGGCCGCTGAGGGGCATCGGTCAGAATGTGCACACCAAAATGTTCTTCCAACAGGTTTATTGCAGAAATCCACAGATGACTAATCCCAATAAACAGGTCTATGTGTATGGGTCTGTAAGTGTGTGTGTGTGTGTGTGGTTCTGCAGGAGATGATAGAAAGAGAGACAATAATCAGCTATGTGCTAAATACAAATAAACATAAGCTACCACATGAGCTATAGCCTATACCTGCCTGCTACATGTTATAATAGCAACCTAGCTTAGCTGAACATAGCATGACCTCACCACATTAAAGCCCGTGTTGCAGGGTTCATTTTCCAACGAATTTGCCCAATTTGCTTGTTGGTAATAAACATTTAAACTGTTGTTATCCATTGTATTTGATGTTGTTGGGTATCACAAAACGGAATATAATACGAAAAAGCAGGTACTATTTCTCAGCGTTTGAAGTGATTCTCCTTTCCCCCACAATGCATTGCATTACGTCACCTTGGGGAGGCTACAGACCAAAGCCCACCTTGAGACCCTTGAGAGTAACGAGAGAGGAGTAAAGAGAGACGAGTAAGGGATTGTTCAGCAGTAGATAGCGCAGATTATAGATAAATAGATAGTCTATAGCCTAGATATGTATATAGACAGGTAGATAGATAGCTAGATAGATCATGTCATATGCTGGTCACGGGGGGAGCTCCTCGACCAGCGGCCAAAATGCACTCGCTTCCCTAGTTACTCTGCAGCTCTCCACCACAGTTTCCATCGGGACGGCACAGCCCACACAAGCACCTGCAAAACTGCAACTTGCCCATATTATCTCCCTCTTTGGTAAGCCGTACCCTGACGAATCAATCACGAGCAGTAGTTATCGAAAATATTCATGCTGAAGACACGACCAGCCTAATCGGCGGCGGCTAGAAGCTAAGTTTGCAACAACAGGGGTGGCTCACAGGTGGGACTGGAAAGTTAGCCCATAGCTAGCTATCATGATGCTTTATATTCTGATCTTCTGACTAAGTTTGCCCGGTAGCCTACTTATCTGAACTAACGACATGATCACTATCACTAGATATAAAGAAAATGTTTATGTACTCGGTGCTGTTCACTGACAGTAACAAAAAAAGTGTCGTAACGTTATAAGCATAATGCATTGAACTGAATAGGTGCATTATGTAGCCTCATAATGAGGCCTCTCAAATTCAGAAAATTGCATTAAACTAAAATCGGAAGACATTGTTATCTTTGTTAGACCATAGGGTCGTTGTCATATAAATGCTGTAACGAAATTCGAAGTCTAAATATACAAACTTTATGTTGAAAGTGTAACCGCAACCGTTCCCCATAGGAATGAATGTAAAACATACCCTCCAAAACGAGACCTCCCGAAATTCAGAAAAAAATTACTAAATTGATATCAGGCACCGTTATTACCATTGGTAGATCATAGCTGCATAGCATAGCTGTGATATAAATGCTGTGACGAAATTCGAAGTGTAAATATACAAACTTTATGTTGAAAGTGTAACCACGATGTCCATTGAAATGCATTGAAATGAATGAAGCGCAGATCATGTAGTCCCCAAAGTGACGTCATCACCAAATTGCGTAAAAAAAAACCCGCTAATGCTAAAAACAACAAAAACTGGCATTTAACACCATTTGGAGACATTTTTAAAAATGATATACATATATTGAGTGCTTTATGTATCCATTAATCAACAGTGGTTTTTAACCTGCAACACAGGCTTTAACATTAGCACTATTGATGAGCATGTAACAGGTAAGTAGGCCTATAGCATAATATGGTAAACAAGTCACGTAGGCATACATAATAATAAACGTGGTACTATTCGACATTCATATGGAATGGTGTACATTATGTGTGGCTAAGTCCACACTTACAGCATAAGCATTTCACTCGAGGTAAACATGCACTCGCGGTAAATGCACGTGTGAATCGCGTGCCTCACGCTTATACGATATTTCCTCAATTACTTGACACATAACATACACCGAACATAATACAGATACTCACTTGGTACTGAACGCACACAAGTAGAAAATACACCTTGAAACACTATAACAAACAATCATATAAACAACACACTCAGTAAATTAACGCCAGCTCTCTCCAGAACTTTCTTCTTCCTCTGTATTAACAAACCCAACGTTCTGAAGTCCCGGAGGGCAGCGTGCTCTCTGATTGGCTGGTTGGAGGCAAGCAATACGACTGATCTAGAGTCGGCCCTTTCTTACAGCCGCCCCCAAATTTGTCCCTTCAAATTTGTCACCCACAGAAAGGCTGACGGAATCTGTGTCCATGTCCGTATCCGGTATGGCAGGAAGGGCAATGAGGCGGGCAACAGGTCGGGTATAAGATTTGTCCTTGACCTGGACAACAGCAGTCCGAACTCTTCCATCTGCCCCATGGATGAGACTTGTGACGCGGCCAAGTGGCCACAGGGCCCTTGGCAGCTGTGGGTCCACCACCATAACGATGGTCCCCAGTTGCAGCTGAGAAGTATCCTTGTGCCACTTAGAACGGGTCTGTAGAACCGGGAGGTAGCGCTGAATGAAATGAATGAGAACTGAATGAACTGAGCGCTGAATGAAATGAATGAGAACTGGTCAGCTAATATATGGGCATGTCTCCAGCGGCGGCGACTCAGCAGCTCTGACTCGGAGTACATTGCCTGTGGCAGTGAAGGGTCCAGCCGCCCCATGAGGAGCAGGTTGGGGGTTACTGGATCTACATCAGCCACGTCTGTGGACACATAGCCGAGAGGCTTGGAGTTTAGGACTCCCTCGACCTCTATCAATACTGTCCGCAGGACTTCTTCTGAGACAGGCTGAGGCTGGATGGTGGCGTAAAACGCAGCCTTCACAGATCTCACTTCTCTTTCCCAGACACCCCCAAAGTGTGGTGCAGCTGGGGGGTTTAACTGAAAACAAATCTGGTACTTGGCTAGATGAGTCTGGAGGGTGGGGTGCATTGACTTGAAGGCCTCCTGCAGCTCACGCTCACCCCCACGGGAAGGACCTTGACTTTGAGGTGTAGCCTACTCATGTATGTTTGTCCTGGGCTATGATGGACCTGTCAGTCCAGTCCAGAGCCATCAGTCAGTGCCCGCCAGCCCATACATTTGTAAAACTAGAGCACATTTTAGTCAGATATCTGCTTGATTTTTGTTTTCTTACAATGAGCGTACCAAAGACACAAAGGTGATTCTATTTGCCAAACAGTGGTGATGCCACAGCTGGGGACATCGTTGACTCACAGAAGACCTGACTGATTCAGTGCGTTATCAATGCTGGGAATCAAACGCTTCTCAAACTCCCAGAGTTTCTTGTCCACAAGCAACTGGTCTTTGGCCAGGTGTCCTTGCAGAGGGGCCCTGACATGGATCATGCGGCAAACATCGAATGGGACAATGACAGTGGGTCCAAACTGGTTCAGCGTGGAGTGGACCGAAGTCTGCTCCACTCTCCGGGGGTCAATCAGCAGCTTGGTGGGGTTGAACACGCTCTTCCTGTCTGGCTCTCGGTAGATGTGCTCCAGGATGTTCACACCAGGCACGCGCCTCCACTGAGGCAGACGAAATCGCCCAGTGTCTTCAATCTGCGTTTTGGGGAAGACGTGGTTCTCGATCCTGAAGACCCCTGCATTGGGATGTTGCTGCTGTAATGTGTCCATTAGCTTCTCCAGTTTACCATGTTTGTAAGGCATAATGATCTCATCAATGTCATTCAGCAGGAGGTACTTTGACTGGTACATATATCTGTATATACATTCATTCAGAGTGGCCAGCTGTCCGTAATAATGAATGTCACCATGGTGCAAGTCATACCTCCACCCAGTAGAGGGCGTTAGGAACTTGTCTATTGGCCAAGGCACAACTTCCAGCATACCCTCTCTACTGTAATACCTGAGGACTTTCTCAACATCTGGGCCACAGCTGGTGTTGTAGATGACAACCCTCTGAACCCCAATCAGCTTGTACACCTCCATGGTCTGTGCAAACTGGAGGGCATTATTGTACTCCCCAAAAAGGTTAGATATGCATATAGTAAATTTGTACTTAAAAGATTCTTTGATCTCATGGTTTTGGATTGTTAAAAAAGTCATATTGTCAGTTGTGTTTGGGTCAGATGTTATGCTGACATATGAGGCTTGCCCATATAAGGCTTGCTGTGATGTGTTAGTAGTGCAAAACACGTCTGAAGTGTGAAAAGGAAAGCCAAAGTGGTCGCTGTGAATATCGACTTTTGCCTGTAAAGTGATACACCGACCATTAGCCTTAGCATTCGGACTAGCATTAGCATCAGCATTACCACTGTAATTAGCATCATCAGCATTAGCGTTAGCATCAGTGTTAGCATCATCGTTGGTACACAAGACGCAGTAGAGTGGTTGCAGCTCCTGTCTGCAGATGATGCTGATGACACGGATGACTCCGCCCCGTCTGTGGTCCTTGAAGGCAGATAACATGAAGTGTCTGGAGCCTGGGATGGGGGTGATGGTCTCCGTGGGTGCCCGTTGCCATGGTGGCAGTGTAGGCTCTGCTGATGGCTGGTCTGTCTGCGGTTCAGGCTCAGCTGAGGGTGTTTCGCTTCTCATCAGGTTCACCAGGCGTATCACGTGCTCCCACCTCAGCACCAGGAGGAGGGTAAATGTGGTGATGCCAACCAGCAGCGCCAGCTTCCTCTGCATCATGTCTGTTCTGTCCACTGGGAGTCAGCATCTGCTATCTACACCAACTAGGATGATGGGAGAACACACATAATTACTCACAAGTACATACAAACAGACATTTACAGACACCCAGATAGCAAGAGGCTGGCGGACCACTGGGAGTCAGCATCTACAATCTACACTGACAAGGATGACAGCACGACACATAAGGTCCAATTAGTAATACATAGAATACATATAAGTAAGGGATAATGTATTGTCCGTCAGTCATTATCGGAAAATAAGTCCCGACAGGGCGGTATGGGGTCCCCTCTTAGCCCATGGACAAATAAGATTTTTTGGTCTAATTTCGAGACCAGCTGCAACACACATATCACAGCACTTTTTGTCACTCTCAGTCTTGTGAATCATTTCCAAAAGTGTGTTGGCTGTGCAAGAATCTGAACGGCTCTCATTAAATCATGTTAGATATGCAGTGTTTCCTCTAGAATATTTTCCAGCAGTTGTGCTGTCAATCGTAGGAAGCATTTATTCCTGAAACTATTTTTCAGAGAGGTGAAAGGTCTAAGTAAAAGTACATTTCTCCATTTCAGAAATGTAATTGCCAGTTTGTCAATAGCAGTGATGTTACAAGGGTGCAAAGATCTTCAAAATCACACCAATTACATCCCAACATAACCAGTGTAACCAAAAGTACAACACAAAACAATACAGCCATAGTACCTTCTTTCTCACTTTCGCTGTGCCTAAAATGATCAAACATTTCCAAACATTCCAGGATGGTGATGAGACAGGAGGTGGAACAGCTGGTCCAGTGGTGCAGTCAGAACCACCTGGATCTTAACCCCCCCCCCCCCCCACGCACACACACACACTCGCCATTCAGAACGACACAGTGTCCAATGTGGATTCCTTTAGGTTCCTGGGATCAACCATTTCACAAGACCTAAAATGGTCTCTCCACATTTTGCTATCCAGAAAAAGGCCAAGCAGAGGTTACAGTATACTTCCTGAGACAGCTAAGGAAGTTTAACCTGCCTAAGGAGCTGCTGACCACTTCCTACTCGGCCATCATTCAGTCTGTCATCTGCACCTCCATCACTGTCTGGTTTGGGTCAGCCACCAAATGGGACAGGGCCAGACTGCAACGGACAATTAGGGCTTGCAGAGAGGATCATTGATGCTGACCTTCCCTCCATCCAGGACCTGTACCGGTTCAGGGTCAGGAAAAGGGCAGCAAAAATCTCTGCAGACCTCATTTTTAGAACACAAGTGCAGCAAAGAAAAGGGAAGACTATAGAATGGTCCAGGAAATTCCCTTAAAGAAGTATGGAGTATGTTTGTTCCTTTTAGAGATGTTTTGAAAGCTTAGATGGAAGCTTTACAGTTGCGAGCGCTGTTTGCTTTCTTATTTCTGCCTAAATAATAGGTCTATAGAATGTTGAAGCCATTAATGTCAATATTGCTAAATGGACTTATTTATACAGTCTATGAAATTAAAAACGGCACTACACATCGAAACCGATAATAAATCGTTCTGGCTAGTTGTTATTACTTACCCATCTATTTAATCCAGTGTCTTCCATGTCGTTAATCCTGCTAGTCATAGACCACTTGACTTGACTGAACTGAACTAGGGGAAAACAGTGGTCGGAAAGATTCAGTTGCTATCAGTTGATAACAGACATGTTGTACAACACTGCCATCTACTGGTTGTCATGAGGAGGGTGAATTCGCATGCGCAAATTCGGGGGTATTTGTTTGTGGATCGCTGTGCGATAGGAATGTCTCAAAATTACATCATCCACAAATCCACAAATGCAATCCACAAATGCAGAATCCAACGCCTCCCACACACAAAACCAAACATATTTATTTGTAGATGTCAAAAATATATTTACAAATACACACATATTTGTACAAATTACTTTATATATTTGTGTACTTGTGTTTTTGTATTTACAAATACACATATATTTTGTGCATACCTCTTCGAGTATGTACAAATCTTTATGAGACAATTCTACCCCCATATTGAATACTCTAAAAGCTGCATGGGATGTTTATACGTCTGTGATCCAAACACACATGATCAAATAGTAAGGCCTACTTAAATTGTCTGGTATAAAGTTGTCAATCAAATGACTTAATCAACATGCACTCTAGTTAACATTTATTGATGTAATGTTAGAAAATGTGAGGGAACACTTGTAATGGCTTTACCAGAACACATGAAGATCAAAGAAATCAACAGGCAATTACCATGATTTGCAATTTTGCCCTTATAATCAACTATTAGTATGAACACAATTTTGACTATCTAAATACATTGAATTAATTAAAATTATTAATAATATTTAACGTGTATTTTTTACATTTCAACATATTGTGGACAATTACATATAACGTGTTGTTATACATGAATTTCTGTCTCAAATGTGAAGAGAATTCACTAAAAGTGAGGAAAGTGAGGTAAATGTTGAAAATGTATCAGCTAAATAATTGTAAGCGAATTTTTACATTCAGCACCCCATACGTAATTGACTGACAAGGTGTTACAATAGAAAACATAGTCACAATAATATCAATTCAATCAATAGCCTAAAAAAAAAGCATTGGAAAAAAAGGGGAAAGGCAATAATAAAACAATAATGTCCATTCAATCAATAATATAAAAACAATGACATGCTAAGACTACATTAATAATAAACAATAATGTCAAATTAATTAACAGCCCAATTAAAATAAAACAACATTACAGGGCCGTAGTCACCATAGACATTGAGGGGAACGTGTCCCCCCCAATATTCAAATATGACCAAAATGTCCCCCCCCCCAATATTCGGACATAGAAAAAGAAAGAAAGAATAAAGCGCTATACCAGGCCTACAGGAAACCAACACGTATCTGAAATGTAATAAAACGTAAATAACGCACAAATTAGTGACCTATGGTTCCAGAGGAGCCTACACCCCTGAGTGGTTTGTCCTGGTGATTTTCCGTTTTTCGTTAGTGGCGTGCGCTATCAAAAGCTTCCATTTACTGCACCCTACTGCGGTGAGGTAGGGCTGTCAACAATATCGCAAAAGCTACCGGTACAATGTTCACAAAACTTCTTGGAAAGGTGTAGCACAGGCTAAGGAAATCCCATCCATGTTTGGAGCCAATCAGACTGAAAGGGAACATTTTCCATATTGTAGCCAATTCTCGCAATATAGCGAAAGTGAAACGTTTTATTTTAAATGATGAATTTGTGCAAGCCTGTGTCATTTCGTTCACGTCTTTCAACATAAATAATGCATTCATATGCTAGTAGTAATGCCAGAAATTACCGTGTATAGGCCTCTTAGAAATGATTGTTGCATCTTGCATATTATTTAGATGCGCACTCAATCGCGCATCCATGCAGGCAAAACGTGATCAAATGTGGCGACGTTTACAATAGTGATAGCCTACAGTTAATGTGAATCGCGGACAATAACCAAAGAAAGGAATTTGCACCTCCATTCACCAATTAAAGGATGTAGTAGGCCTAGTGTTTCTACATGTTCGTATTAGGCTCCAAGCCTATAAGTCTAAGCCTTAGTTTAAAAAAATCTTCAGGTGTAAGTAATACATACCTGTTTTTCCCGGGTTTCTCCCGTATGTCAAGGTCATCTTCCAGCACCTTCCCGTTTTGTTATTTCTCCCGGGAAACTCTCGTAATTTGCATGGCCATCAAACTTCATTTTAAAATCATTGATCCATTCAGGTTGCCAGATTGTGTATGAAATACACCCTACAGATACACGATCACTTTCAATTTCAACCGTTTTGTCATATAGGCTAAAACCTGGCAACCCAAAACCCAAATAAGCAAGCGGGTGCCGACTGCGCAGCCTAAGTCTCGTCGTAAGCAAGCGGGCTAGTTGAATGGCCTACTCCAGAACTAGCTGTTGTGAAATTGTTGGTAATTTAATTGATTAACACATCACATAAACTGTTATTGAGTGTTGTTGATACACTGAACTTCGGAACCAAATCTGACAGCAAGCAGCTTTGGAGTTTTGGAAGTAGGCTGCAGGCAGGCAGCTGGCGGATACATAACTGGCATGCGTAAGGTAATGGTATAAGGTAAGAGCAACGACCGAAATGCAGTGTTGAAACACGTGTATGAAACGTATTAAATATGCAAACACAGATCCGGTATAAACACTGACCACAGATTTGGTCCCCCCCAATGTTGACATCATGACTACGGCCTTGCAACATTATACAAACCATAACACATAAGCGCTTAAACAACTAAGTATATGTTGAATAGGAATGTCTTTAGACCCCTCTTAAACGACCCAAAACTACCACAGGAACGGAGAGCACTGGGCAGTTCATTCCTCCAACATGGAACCACTGAAGAAAAGAGTCTGGAATTAGACCCAGTTTTCATGACTGGTCGACACAACATACGCTCACCAGCAGTGTTGTGCCTGAACGCGTTCATTGAACGAAAGTTCATGAACTCGTTCATATTTTGACCGAACTTGAACTGAACGTCCTGCATTACTGCCTGATGAACGTTACTGTGAACTCGTTCATTCTGGTGTCTGTGAACGGCACGCTCTTTCAGTTTAACTTCGTTCAATAGGGTGCCAGATTTCTACACAGCCTTCCACATGAAAACCCGGCTAAAACACACCGTAAAAAGGCCTTAATATGGCAGCATGCAGGTCACCATTTCTCAAACTATGGGCTGAGGTCCGCAACGTGGACAATGCTGGTCTGCAGAGTGAAATTATTCCCGGGGCATCGTCTGATAATTTGCTGCGCAATTGATCAAGGAACCGCGGACAGAAAAAGAAAACAAACGTTTCTGCAATTAGTAGGAAATACTTGTTAATTTGGTGTCATCAAACATAGAGGCATAGAATTAAGTCGTGGTATGAGCGTTTATTCAATGCATGCGTGTGCACGTTGGTAGCAAAGCTAAGCTCAACCTATTGGAAGGCTATTTAATTATGAAACGACATTTAATAGAACGACGTGGATTTACGCAACTTCCATAAAAACAGAGCACAGACTATATAAAACACTGTCTAGCATTAAGTATTAAAGTCAGCCAAAAGCTATTAATTAGTCTTAGTTAAAGATAGCTAAAGATCTCCAGATCAGTGATTTACGCATGAACTGATCCGCCATTTACCATTCACAAAAGCTGGTTGTGTTTCCTGAATCCTTACAATCAGGCATTCAAATGAAATGTATTTAAATAGCATATAAATATTCTATCAGTGTATGATGCTTGCATGAGGGAAAGATCCCAAAACAACGGCACCCATATAATTGCTTTTGTTTTGAGAAGTATTTCTCATGCAAGCATCATCCAACAATGCAAAAACATTGCAGGCCTAATTATATTTTACAGTAGTAAAGCAGTACTCTGAAGTGCATGTTTTCACAAACTTTTGTGAACAATCTTAGCACTTTAAACATTGACTGTTTTGAAGTGCATGTATAGCAATATAGTATAAAAATAATAATAATTGTGATATCATTATAATTTGATGGGGGGTGGGAAGAGGGGGTGGGTTCATGTAGGTGGGCCCTATGACCCCAAAGTATGCCTTGACTGGGCCTCAGGTCAAAGAAGTTTGAGAAAGGCTGATGTAGACGACAAAGCAGCAAGGAGGCGTCGTATGATCATTTAAACAAGTTTTATGACAAGGTCGGTGAGGATGGGAAAAATCGTACATTTCTGTGCAAACTTTGCCCGCACTTCAGTCACATCCACAGCAAACCTGAAACGGCACATTGAACTGAAGCACCTGGCTAGCCTTTCAAGGTATGTGCAAGCCAATACAAAATCAAAAGACTGTCAAGACAGATCCTCAACCCAAATTAACTGCATTCTATATGGGCTGTGGCAATAATTTTGAAAAATAATAGCTCGCAGCAACATATGAAAAAAAAAAAAGAACTATGAACTAGTTCATTTTTGGAAAGTGTGAACTTAGTTCAAAATTTTGAATTATGAACTATGAACTGAACTAGTTCATTTTAAAATTTGTGAACTGAACTTTGAACTAGTTCACGTAGAAAGTGAACTTTCCCAACACTGCTCACCAGAAGACCGCAGTGGGCGGTTCGGGATGTAAGTGTATGTGTATGTGTATATGGATGTGTATGACACATTTATGTGTCAAAATAAAATATTCATAATGGGAAATAATATTGCCTTTAAAGTATAATTCAATTAAATTCAAATAACTTTATTCATCCCCATGGGGAAATTAAATAAAAATTCCAGCGAAAATTGACCCAAGTGTGTTTTTCTGCATTAAAACACATCAAATAGCTGTGTGGAGACAGTATTTTTCGTTGATCAACCACTACAGAGCTTGCTCCGGTATACGCTATAGCCCCAAATTGCAAACAGTGGATTAGCTAAGGGCCGTGAGCGAAACGCTTCCCAAATAGCATTTTTTAACTAGTAGGCTAATATTGTTCAGCATCAAACCTCCTCAGTAGCTTGCTCAGGGTCCCTACACATAAAACGAAGCACCAACAACATAGTTAGCGAACCCGGAGTTTACTACAGTCCAGTCAGATATATAATTGTGACTTTTTTTTAATCTAAATGAGATGAAAATGAAAATACTCTAAAAAGTATTTTTTTTATCTTATCAGAGTATATGAGTAAAGTTCAGTTTCGAGTGCATTATGAGTACACAGTGCTTTTCCTGTCCCTTAAACACATGCCACTCACCTCGGCCATGCACTGGACACAGATCTCCTTTCCTGGATTGGAGGTTGTCCAACTCCTTCAGTTCTCTATCAGTATCTCTTTATCTCTAAAAGCTCTGGAAAATAAGCTAAGCCCTCACAGGCTGCCAAATGATGAAAAACTGAAAAGGAGGGCAGCAAATCTGCTACAATACAAGCTGCCCCTACGTCATCACACTCTTATCTTCGTCAAACAGACACACCAAAGAATGCAGATAACACTGGTTAACCTGTCATCTAAAAGAAACCACTCAAAGCATTTTTTTTTATATTTGTTTATATTATGTATATATACAGTCAGCGGCGCCGGAACAAGTTTGAAAGTGGGGGTGCAAAAAAAATGGTTTCGGGCTGGGTTCCCCGAGACCATTTTGAAAATTCCAGAGGCCAACTATTCACGCACGTTTTCACGTGGGATATTACGATATAAGATAGTGTAATAATAATTTTAAAAAAGTCTAACAAAATTGTCATTATGTTACAGTATAGGTGCGTGGTTAGGTGCTGTGGTTTCATTCAAGCTTATTGGACTGCAAGTAGCGTCTTTTTACGCACAGAGTGATTTAGTCTAGGCTACAAGTTCTAAATGAATAATCTGCTAAAATAAACTGCGCCTGATATTGACACAGACACACCAGCTTTCTGCGCTCCATACTTGTAACACGAACTGATCTGACCTGACCCGAGTTTACGTTACGTTTACTTGAATTGTATACCATGCAGGAATTTGCTAGGATCTCAAAACCGGATTATGAACATTCTTTGCCATAGAGAAACACTCAATAACGTTGGATTATAAACATGCTTTGCCACAAAAACAGAGAAAAACGTGAGGTAAGTCGAGCTATATGAAGTTATTATTTTGCTGTCACTTCGTCTGTTTTATAACCCAGAAGGATGTACTTGGTATCAAATGATAGCTCTGTGTCTCCCAGGCAACCTATTTTTGACCAGGGGTGCTGAATAACACAAATAATGGATGTCAGACGATTTCTCCCCTCCTGGACATGTTTCGGATTTTGACTGCTAAATACATCATTTTAGTGCGGTGTGCGGGTGACAGAGAGACGTTTTAGGGATCAATAAAGTATATCTATCTATCTATCTATCTATCTACGTCCTGGGCAGCCACAAATTCCAAAGTTCCGCGACAGCACTCCGACTCCACTGCACCCACCCTAACCCCACAGAAGTGCACTTGACATCATTAGCCTATTTCAGTATAGGAAAATTACTTTTCTGATCGTCAAAACCACACCAGAGATGTTTGGCTTTAAATATATGCTAATAATCAGGCTGCAATGATCTCGCAAATAATTCCTGAATAGCCTAAAGTGTGTCGTCTCCACAGCAAGAATGTGTCTTAATAATTTCTATCTTAGCGACTAGTGTAATGATTTCACTAGCTATAATTTATTAATTTTGCAAAACTGTACAACACAATTAAAGTTTCTTTCAGCTTATCCATGCTTTTTTGAACGTGTAAATCGCATAGAAACCGCGCTTCTTACAGTAACTGACTCACGTTCACGTTGATCTCTATAACTGTTAATTTTTAGTAGCCTATATTCCAACCAATCCATGACCCTTTTTTGCTATTTGACTCATCATTTCACATACACAAATATAAATAATGTCAGACAGCGAATTAGTAATTATTTAAAAATATATATAACACATTTTTTTTAAATCTATCTCCTGCCAGCAGGGGGTGCTGCAGCACCCTCAGCACCCCCCTTCCCGCGCCCTTGGTCCTCTTTCATCCGATGACAGGTCCGCAAGTAGTTCAAACGAGAGTAATGGGTGTGCAGTTGGTTTTTGTACATGACATTAGTTTGCAGTCACTTTGTCTGTTTTCATAAGCCATAAGGATCGACATACTTGGTAGCCTACCATTGGATAGCCCTGTGTCTCCTCTTTCATCTGATATGCTTGCCATATCTATGCGTTCACGGGTCACTCTAAAAACTGCTGGGTTGTTTCAGTGACCCAAATGCTGGGTCAAGGCATCTGGATGATGTTTTGGGTAGATTTAACCCAGCGTTGGGTTAGAAACGATGTACCGCATAGCGGTACAAAATATGACCGCCGCTCAGTCCAGTACATCCATTCCGCGAAAATAAATCACACTTCAATTTGTCTCCATCTTTTACTCCATCCCCCACTCTTGAAACTTTTGTGTATGCCTGAGTGTGTGTGTGCGGCTGCACAGAAAGTAGCCTACTGGTGCTGAAAAGATGAATAGATTGTAGAATAGCCAAAGAAGATGTAGCATTGTTATAAAACCTTTAAAATCTCTAAACAATCACAAGTAGGGCAGTTCATCACAGTTCATCCATTGCAACTGGATTGATGAAAGGTCACTTACACCTGTAGGCTATGTATTTGGGAAAAGCAAAAGGTATCAGCATAATGTTATATTTTTATTTATTTATTTATTTATTTATTTATTAATAAACAAAAACATCTCTGTCAGTTCCATGCCGTTTTCAACAGCTATCAAAAACAAAGGTCATTTTTGGATGGATGGATTTTTTGTGAATGTTTCTTCTTCTACATAAGATTTTAGTCATCTTTATTTATTGTCAATGCACAAATTAAGTAACAGTAGTCTGAAACGTTATTGTTAATGCACAAATTAAGTAACAGTAGTCTGAAACGAAATGCTGTTTTACATCTAACCAGTGGTGCAAATAACTGACATGTCCAAATGGGCCTTGATGAAATGCGTCGCTAGACTGTTCATACACATTTTAACGGGCCAAAGTTGAAGAGCTGTTGTCCGTTATTGTTCGTGCAAATATAGGCTGATTCATGTTCCCTTGCATTGTGTAACTGAGGTCCATGGTTAGTCTGGCTTTCACGAAGCTCAATCTTTTAAGAAATCAAAAAATAAATAGCGGGCAGATCAGGCTGGGTTCACCCAGCCTAGTCCATATAGGCACCCGATATTGTTTAATTTTCCGATTGAGATATCCACGCTCTGGCTATTCTAAATGCAAAAATGCATCAGGGAGTTATGACAAAACTGTAACTAACAAACTAGATCCTAATAGAAAGCTGTTAGCTTCCCTAAGCTACAGGTAGGCTTATAAGGTAGGCCTATTTACAACATAAATTGTCAATAGGCTATGCTGGCGACACAAAAAATCTCCTTTGGAAACCAATGGCTTACGCCTTACAGTATCAAGCGGACTTAAACTGCCATATCGTGGCGAAAAGTTGTAATAAAATTCACGCAGCTCCATGAGTCAAGGAAAGCGCGAATGAAGTATAGCCACTTCTAAATGGGACCCACTACACAGTAGCTTAAGGTGTGTTGCTAAAGCAGCCATAATGAAATGAAGGTGTCATTGTTTGGATACTTCACACACACGTGCTTTTTAATTTCACAGACTACAACTACTAAGCTGGAATCAAAGCACATCGATTCCCCTCTCACACCCTGCACGCACTTAAAACAAATAAACAGGCGTCTTAGTCTTACGCATGTACTGTAGGCAAAACTGTATCAGACCGGTGTAACGTTGGTAAATCTTCCATTGCACAGAATGATTTTTGTAGCACGTGCAACAAATGACAGTCAAAAGATACAATTACAGTGCTGCTATCAATTTGCTTGGTATAACCGCATTTATAGTTTTCTACAAATGCAATCAATCAAATTGGCCTCCATCACTCAACCAACGATAACGGTAACATTATTGTACCTAGGTCCTTATTGATATTATAAGATTAATGTACCTGCAGTAAAAACCAAGCATGTCCGATAAACATCCTCAGATTTATTTCGGCTTCAAGTAGAAATGGGAATTACATTTCATGTGAACATCATCCTATCCTTATTGGTAAACTACAGTCCTTGTAGGAAGCGTCCATTGTTTTTCCAACCCACTTTTAACTTCCAACAAAATTACGTCTCACTGCAACGATGCGCCATCTAGTGGACAAACGACTACTTATCGCCAATACTGGAAATGCAGCCATGATGATGATGATGATGAATATTTGGCTTTCTTTTAATCCTACTGAATTTGTAATTATGTATCAGCCGTTCTAATACCGATAGTATGTGCGTGGCTGTGTGTGTGTGCATGTGTATATTTGTGCACCGCCATCTACAGGCCAATGAGTGTACAGTCACTAAATGTACACATAACCTCATTTTTTTTAGACCCCCCCATGGATGAAATTCTACGAAACTTGGCATACCCCCAGAGAATGCCAGGTCAATCATACACATAAAATTTGGTGCAGTTCTGAACATCTTAACTGAAGATAGGGGCGATTAAAGCAGAATAATATTGCATTTTCATTTTTTACCGGGGGGGGGGGGGGGGGTGCAAATCACAAATGAGTGATTATGGGCCAGGTTGATGTGGGCCCTTGAGACCAACATACCATACCATAAAAGATTCTTCATCCTCAGTGCCACGGTTCAGGTAGTTATTTGAAAAACTGCTTTTTTTGCGGTCCGGGGGGGAGTGGCCCCCGGGGACGAAAATAAATTTTTCCGTAAAAGTCTAGTGGGGCTACATACCCACCAAATTTCATGTGCACCGGTGTTTCAGTGTCCCGGATATCGTTGACCAAAAATTCAGGAAGTAGATGACGAAAAAAAAAAAAAAAAAACTTTGACAATCATTATATGACCGCTTCGCTAGCTTCGCTAGAAATTTGAAATTTGTCGTCAACCAAAATAAACTAGTGGTAAGTAGGGAAGCAAGTGCATTATATTTGTAATTAAATTAGCAAGGAAAATATATTGCATATGCCTGTAAGTAAACTGGCGAATATATTGCCTGCATTTGTTAGAAACAGAGTTATAAATATGTACTTTACTTTTTAATTGTACTGGCATATGTCTGTTTCTTTCCACACTTGCAACTGTACACTGCTTCCTAATTTTTATTTCATTCTACTTTCTTACCTTTTACTTTTAATCCTGCCTGCCTCCCTTTTTTATCCTTCAATGTTCAGTGCTTTGAGTACATGATAAAGTGCTCTACAAATAAAATTTATTATTATTATACAAAACAGCCTGTTTTTTTCATGTCGTGATCAGAGTGCGGGTTTTGTACTGGGGTTTGAGCATACCTGTCAACCTGTCTCCCGTATTTCAAGGTCATCTCCCAGCACCCTCCCGTTTTGTTATTTCTCCCGGAAAACTCCCGTAATTTGCATGGCCATCAAACTTTATTATAAAATCATTGATCCATTCAGGTTGCCAGATTGTGTATGAAATACACCCTACACATACACGGTCACTTAGTTTCAATTTCAACTGTTTTGTCATAGGCTAAAACCTGGCAACCCAAAACCCAAATAAGGAAGCTGGTGCCAACTGCGCAGCCTGAGTCTCGTGGTAAGCAAGTGGGCTAGTTGAATGGCCTACTCCAGAACTAGCAGTTATGAAATTGTTGGGAATTTAATTGATTAACATATCACATAAACTGTTATTGAGTGTTGTTGATACACTGAACTTGTTCCCTCGGAAGCAAATCTGACAGCAAGCAGCTTTGGAGTTTTAGAAGTAGGCGAAGTAGGCTGCAGGCAGGCTGGTGGATACATAACATACCTGGCTGCGTAAGGTAATGGAGCAGCAACCGAAATGCAGTGTTGAAACGTATTAAATATGCAAACACAGATCCGGTATAAACACTGACCCCCCCCCCCCCCCTCCTTTTGCTACATAATGCCAGAAGTGAAAGGGCTTGCTGTGATGCTTAATTAAATGTGCTCAAAGTAAGAGCTGTATGAGGGACCCTAGGTCGGGTTAACCCCTGTATGAGGGCCCCCATGCGTGGGCACAAAGTAACGCGGGGTTAAATGTAACACAAACTTTTTTCCTACTTGCAAGGGGCTGATCGAGGCATGCTATTGGTCAGTTAACCACATTACTATGAGACGATGTTCCTCAAATTTTCAGTTAGTATGGACTAGTATTGTGTACCATGAAACACAACAAACCCAACACCTTCATCGATGGACAAGCACAATAGGGCAATTCCACAGAAAATTGACTTTTTGTCACATCCATAATGCCAGTGAAATGCCTTGGCATTTGTATGATGTGAATGATAACATTATTATTTTTTTGTGCATTTGTTCTCATGTACATTGATCAGCCAAAAATAGCAAATGCTCAAATTTCATGTAATCATTCACATCATACCATAGCATCACATTTTATTGGCGTTATGGATGTTACAAAATACAGTCAGGGGCTTTCGTCACAACCCTTTACAGTAGATAGATAGATAGATAGATAGATAGATACAGTAGATTCCATCCCATATTCACTCATTTGATATATAGCGCCACCTAGTGGGTGGGAGTTCAAAGGGGAACATGAATGTGCGATCTCCTTCCAGCCCAGCTTCTTGGCCTCTCTCATGTGTGCTATTGTGTCCCCTTGACAGATTGACAAGATAGGCTTTTATATGTGTGTACAGCTATGTGAAACACTCCCAACACTGGGAATAACAGAGGAAAAGAGTCTTGACTGTGACCTCTGACCTGACTGTGAAGTGTTGATGGAAGGCAGAGACAACACAGTCACACACACACACACACACAATTACCCCCACACACACACTCACAAGCAAAAACAAACACACAGAGAAGCACACATAATTCATCATTGGTGGAAAAATCTACCTACAGTTCTTCATTCTAGTGACAGCTTTAGGATCTTCCAAAAAACATCTAAAGAATCTATTCACCTTGTTTCCAATAACATAATACTGCAGTTACCATGCAGTTTGGCCTTTTATTTACACAAAAACTTAGTTTTTATCACAGAAAATGATTATTTCTGAAAATGTCGGCCAAAGTGGATATGTGGGAAAACTCTGATTTCACTTTCATCAACGGCAAACAGCGGGTTTACATTGTGACATGTTCCCTCGTTTGTTTGAAATCTCAGATTGGCCACCTGTTTGCAGTTTGCGACACCCTTACCCAGCTGTTTATTGCATGTTTGTAGCATCGGTGTGAACGGAATTATTTTTTAAAACGAAGGAGGGGAAATATACGTTTTTCCGAATAGCCTGTCACAATTATAATATTTTTACTTATCTCTACCAGGGGTATCAGTAATTCTGGAGGGTTGCCCACTGTGCAAAAGCATTTGGGCTAATATAGGCCAGTATTTCTCAAAGTGTGGACCGCGGACCACTAGTGGTCCACAAGCTATATTTAATGGTTCTCGAGTAGATGTGGTAAAATGTCATATTTTATATCAATGTATATCAGTGTCTTATAACAGCTGCCTATGCCCAACTCCAAATCAAAGTTGTGAGTGTGTGTGAGTTGTGTATGTTAACCCAAAAAGTTTTATTTACATTGTTTGTTTCATTGTTTGTTTGTTGACAGTCTTCAACATGCCAACAGTTTTGCGACACTGCCTACGTGTCTACTAGCCTGGATACCAGACTATCTGACTTCGCAGAGAGTCTGGATCCATTGGCAAACGTTTATTTCCTGGTTGGTGGAAGTTCCCGCTTGTCTGAAGTTAACATTTGGTGATGACGTATGTTAACCACGGGGGACACAACAATAACGATAGGCTTGCAACTTAAACGTTATCGTTCTCAGGAACACCCTCTGTTCGCTGGTTGGTTCGGAGACAAGTTGGCGAAGTCAACGTAGTGAATGAGAGCTATTCCAGACGGAGTACTGTAGGGAAATGTAAATGAGCGGAAGTACGTAGACAGGCGGAGTCAGGCTACGTGTCTACCAGTTTACATTTTCAATTTACAGTTATTCTCAGTTGCTTTGGTACATTTCTTCAATCATCATTCTATTTGCACAAGAGTTTTTTTAAAACAATTAGAGCAAACTGCACTGCATAGATTACCTGCAAAAGTGTATCTCGTATCTCGGGTTGATTGCAAGATAGTACATGTTTAAAAGTTTTTTTTTTCTGTTGACAGACATTGTGACAGTAAGAAAAAAAGGCTTTTACAGCATTGTGCAAATGAAAAATGGCCAATATACAGTAAAACACCCCTTAGTCAGAGCTGTTCACCACTGTACAGCTTTCTATACCTCCTGACATTCCTGTCTGTCAGGTCATTTGTCATTTTCTAATAATTACCTAAACTAAATGGCCTAAACTAAATAATGGCCTAAACTAAACTAATGCTGATAGGATCACGTTTCTTATTCAAATGGAGACCTGGTTAATGATTGAACTGAAGCCACCAAATTGTCTGAATGAACTTTGAGCCTTACCTATAGATGTAAGGTGTATCATTGTTTGCTAGACCTACAGTATATGACATACACAAACACACACACACACACAGACACAGTTCTCTCTCATATGCAGCTAATGTGTATATCGTTGCTGTAGCAACCTGTCCTTTCTCCTCTTTTTTGTTTTCTATAATACTCCTTTCTGTTGTTCCTATTGTCTGTCTGTCTGTCTTGCCCTGAAGAACACTTTGTAATCGAGATGTGTCAGTATTACAGTTTTTCTCGATTGCTAAGATGCACGAAACTGGGATCCACTTGATTGTGTCATCTCCTTGGCACAAAGAAGCGTTAAAGGTGGGTAGCCGTGGCCTACTGGTTAGCGCTTCGGACTTAACTTATCCGGAGGGTTGCCGGTCGAACCCTGACCAGTAGGCCCTTGAGCAAGGCTCCTAACCCCTCACTGCTCCCCGAGCGCCACTGTTGTTGCAGGCAGCTCACTGCGCCGGAATTAGTGTGTGCTTTACCTTACTGTGTGTTCACTGTGTGCTGAGTGTGTTTCACTAATTCACGGATTGGGATAAATGCAGAGACCAAATTTCCCTCACAGGATCAAAAGAGGATATATACTTAATACTTATACTTTCATCTGATGCACTGAAGCCCGGCATGCTGTGATCAGATCACCGTTGTGTGGATGTCTCCAACGAGAGAGCTGCCTGTCCACAGCCGGCTACAGAGGGTCAGTTGGGGTAATTCCTTGAGAGATGGTTGCTCTGTGTGTGTGTGTGTGTGCGTGCGCGTATGCGCACAATGTGTTTACAGACAGACAGAGCAGGTCAGGCCTATGAGGAGTGTGACCAAATTCACTCTTTTCCATATTAATCTGATATCAATCATGATATCTAAAGGTGTTTTCATAGCTACTTTGTTCCGTATGATGGGATGAATCCATGTACATTCTGAGCCTGTCCATTGGTTTGTTTGTCGTTCATACAGCAACATTTAGAATAGATCAAAACTTACAAACAAAACTCCACGTCTACTCTCACACTGATCAGATCAACACAAATCAACAAACAGGTGTGCAATGCATGTGGCTCCTTGCCCTCAACGTGCCTTATAAAGTTCAGTAATGTGACATTCTCAAACCCATTGCTTGTTTGCAAATGGGAGTGTGTCAGTTATAAGATAAGATAAGATAAGATGAGCCTTGTCTTATCTTATATGTCTCTAACATAGAGAAATTTGTCTTGGGCGTCAAGATAGTGTGGCTACACAAATTACATTGACATGGAAGCATACATAGCACAGAAGGTGGACTAACACCAATAAAACAAAGACGTAAAACCATAGATATAGGCTATGCTCTGTGTCATGGTCAATATTCTCGTCTGTGATGGTAAAAGCAAAACCTTTCATAGCTAAGAAGGTCAGTGCCACAAGGCGGTCACGGTTCAGCACCTATGAAGATGTATTGGTGACTACTGGGACAACTATAGATTCCTCCCATAAAATTATGACTTTTTTGTGTGATAGAGCAGGTTGGGTAATAAATTGGAAAAGGCCACACAAGAACAGGGCAGAGTTTTTTTTTTCTCCCTGGCTTTTGCCTCTGGATGAGTTTGGTTGTGTTGTGTTATTTCTGTGTTTTGTATATCCCTTTCTGTTTTTAGGCCATTTGTATAACTTTTTCTTAGTTTATTTGTACATCCCTTTCTGTTTTTAGGCCATTTGTATAACTTTTTTTTTCTTAGCTTACTTGTACAGCACTTTGGTCAACTGTTGTTGTTTTTAAAGGGCTTTATAATAATAAACCTGAACCCTGAAACCTGCTGATGTGATGCAGTGAGGCGCCTGACACACACATGCACACATATGCTTTGTTGACTTTTCATCAGCCAGTTATAGTTTAAGTCATAAACATTTGCAAGTGGGTCCAGGGATCAAGTCTATCTTGACTATCTTTATTATGGTAACTCTCCAAGGCCGTTTCCCCAAACATTATCAACATTTAAGGGGCGGGGAGAGGGGGGGGGGTCATATATGGCCATTTATGACTGCTGCTAGACAGGGCACCTGCCACCCAAGTATTGTGTCTTGCCCACCCAAACAGTCAAGAAGTCAAAGGTTTTTTTCCAATTTTTCCAATAGGTAGTAATCTATTTGTAAGTTCTGACTTGTATGCGCATCAATTCATTGTTAGGCTATAGGCTAGAGTTGTATCCATCTGTAAAGCCACGAGTTAGCCTATCAATAATAACTAGAGAATGTAATTCCAGGGAATTACGAGAAACGCAATGATGTAATTACGAGAAACGTACAATGAAAATGACGCTAGGACAGACATGGTGGTTGCACAGCTTAATAAAAGTTGATAGTTTAAAAGTAGACAGTATAAAAGTTGAATGTAGATTGGGAGTTGATCACACTAGTTGACTGAAAAGCCCAGGCTGCCAAACAGTTGTGGGCAGAGGACACAATTGGCGGGAGTCATAGCTGATGACAACTGACAGTTGGATTAGCTGAACAGTTAAATAGTTGGATAGTTTAAACGGTTCAAATATATAATAGGGAATTATTGTAGTGAGGACTTTTATTTTGAAACAGCTTTAGGCAGAGGAAACAGTTGACGGGAGTCATAGTTGATGACAACTGACAGTTGGAATAGTTGAACAGTTGTGGGCAGAGGACACAATTGGCGGGAGTCATAGCTGATGACAACTGACAGTTGGATTAGCTGAACAGTTAAATAGTTGGATAGTTTAAACGGTTCAAATATTTAATAGGGGATTATAGCAGTGAAGACTTTTATTTTGAAACAGTTGTGGGGAGAGGGAAAAGTTGACTGGAGTCAAAGTTGATGACAACTGACTGTTGCTAGAGTAGTTATGGTGGTTGCTATGCTGGTTGCTAGGTTAATGATGTTGGTTGCTAGGTTTTAACTGTGAATGTGGTTGCTAGGCTGTTGCTAGGGTACTTGAAGTCGTTGCTAGGTTGTTGCTAGGGTGTCCATGGTGGCTACTATCAGAAATAAAGGAGTTACTACAGTGGTTTGCTAGTATAATCATCTTGGTTGCTATGGAAACTGACATAGATGCTTAATTTCAATGGTTGCTAAATTGACCTGTCGCTAAGCCCCGCCCCCCATATACCGTGTAAAAACTCGGACAAACAAACCAGACTTGAATTGAAATACATTGTGGACAATGGCAGCTGACAGTATATGAAAGCAGACGTTTTGGTCGATAAAAGGATTTACTTTCCTCCAGAAGCTATCAAAAGGGACTTAATTATGCTATGGAGGGGTGTTTTCAAAACTTTAGAATACATACAAGGTGACAAGCAGTTGTGGCGAGTAGCCGTGCAAATCACCTGCAAAAACCACTGACGTTAATGCTAACTAGCTAGCTAGTGGAAGATTGATACAAAGATATGTTAGGTTACGTTAACTCATTGAGTGCCAAAAACGTAATATTACGTTTTTCCTTCCCATGCGTTGAGTGCCAAAAACGTAATATTAGTAGTCACTGAGAACTCCCTTGCACATTGCTTTCCCTCTCATGTTGATGTGCATGGGAATATACATTGCCGTCATAATGACACTGCACAGAAATTCTGATTCCCCTCTTCACTTTGACTTTCACTTTTCAGCTCCACGGGCCAGATCAGAAAACTTTGTGGATGTGATGCTGGATGGGCAGGACTTAGTTTGACTGATTTGTCTATAATATACAGTATGTGTTTAAATAGACATTATGAATCACAATGAATGACTCATTCATACATGGGCAAATTTAATCGGATGCCTGGCTCAACCGGAATGAAAATGTATCATACAATAGACCTTGATTGGAACTTCAGTCAAATTGAAAGGGCTGGTGTAATCCTTTTAGAATCAAATTGAACAGCCATGTAAACACTCAATCAATTTTCACAGCAAAGTTTTGCAGTTACATCACTGTTTTGATTATCTACCATAACATTACCAGTGTTTCCCCTAGAAAATTTTCCAGCAGCGGTGCTGTTGATCGTAGGAAGCCCCCCCCCCCCCCCCCCAAAAAAAGAGAAAAATGTGAAAAAATTATTCCTGAAATGGTGACTTCTGGTGGATTTTGTGAAAGAAATGGACAGATTGAGTTACAAATTATGACATAACCATCAACACAAGCATTTACAAAGCATGATTATTGCAGTACTTGAACAGGATTATTCATGTTATTCTTTCACCTTTTTCATTTACATTATTAGTAATTAGCCACTGTACAACGGTACACTGTAGGCCACTGTACAAACTATTACTATTTAGAATATACAGTGCTGTGCATAAGTTAAGACATTTATTTATATAATAACATTTGTTTATTTACGATACATGATACATTAAAAAATAATTGATGTCCTATTTTTTTTAATTAAGCTATTAAGACAAAAGGCAAAGTATTTTTTATTCCTCCCTTTAGTCAATTTCAGCATGGGTGTCTTAACTTTTGCACAGCACTGTATAAACTATATAGACTTCTCTTTCATGTCAGGTGCTGTTCAAGTTGAATTGAGTGCCTGTCACTTTAATGCCGTGACGGCTTGCTTGATTCTCAAGGTTTTAAGCTAACTTAGTAGCGTTGTTGTGCATGGTGCATATGTGGATTAAATGAATTATGTTTCCCATGTCATTTGGTAAAATAAATGCTCAAAAACTCGAAGAAAATCTATCTTGGATTATAGCAGATAAGTGTCTTGTATCATATCTATAATTTTGGTGAGCTCTACAGGAATTACAAACTATCTCAGATGTGAATGGTTGCGTATCCTATTACTCAAATTCAATTAAACCCACCAGTAGGCTAGCTAGACCTTAGTTTCACAGCCTAGGTATTAGCAACACGGCTTGAAATCATTGCCTGTATCACAAACAAAAACGAAACAATGCGTGGAATTTATCTGGGAATAGGCTACTGAAGGTAGGGGCAGCTATCTCGCTGGTGTGTTTAATTTGGTTCCTTGGTTAACATAATGTAGGCTACCTTGCACAAAAATGCATCTGCTAATAAACTTAAACATAAACACAAACAAACGTGATCTCCTGTGGAATCCTGACTGCGCCTTCAACGTTAGCCTACTATTATTTGTTGACATGAAACCTGAACGAACGGCAGCTGTTCCTGAAGTTCACTTGCGTCTTTTTTTTTTTTTAATTAGGCAACTTTTTTTTGCAGTGGCGCTTGATTTCCAGCAGCGGCGCTGCGCCGCTGATGAATACATTGTAGGGGAAACACTGATCACAGCCTGATAAATTTAACCACTTCTATGACCGCTTTGACAGTGACAACAACGAGATGGCTGTCAAGGTTGTGGTATCTGCAGAGAACACCAGCCCCTCACAGTCTCCCCCACCGATGTGTGTACGGTACTGAGCCGGACTAATGCATGTAAGGCTGCTGGTCCTGATGGCATCCCCGGATGTGTCCTCAGGCCTTGTGCTGTGCAGCTAATTGACATATTTAACCTGTCACTAGCCAAGGCAGCTGTCCCCACATGCTGTTAAACCGCCATCATGGTGTTGGTGCCAAAACACTCCACTGCAACAAGCCTTATTGACTTCCGTCCAGTTGCACTCACTCCCATCATGAAATGCTTCAAGAGGCTGGTCCTGGGCCCTGGCCCACTTCAAGACCTGCTTACCACCCTCTCTGGTTCCAATTCGCCTACCATCAAAACAGGAGCAAAGAGGACGCTATTTCTACGGTACTTCACACTGCCCTGTTCCTCCTTGACAATAGCAACATCTTTGTGAGAATACTGTTCATTGAATTCAGTTCAGTATTCAACACCATCCCCTTCAAACTGATCACCAAACTCAGTGTACTGGGCATCAATACCTCCCTCTGTAACTGGATTCTGGAATGCCTAACCTGTTAGGTTAGATAACCACACCTCCACACATCAACCCTCACCCTGAACACTGGCGTACCACAGGGCTGTGTACTAAACCTTCTCCTTTAGTCTTCACCTACGACTGCATATATGGCTCTAACACCATCAGGTTTGCAGGTGACACTACGGTGATTGGTCTCATCAGCAAAAACGATGTCCAGCGGGGTCCAGCACCTTACATCCTGGTGCACTGACAACAACCAAGAAGACCAAAGAGCTCATTGGAAGTCAAAATCTAGCACACATACCACCCCGTCCTTATCAACAGGATTGAGATGGATTGTGTCACCAGCTTCAAGTTTCGGGGTGTCCACATCTCTGAGGACCTCTCATGGACCCTTAAGGAGACTTAAGAAACTGCACCTGTCTCCTCAGATCATGGTGAACTTCTACCGCTGCACCATCGAGAGCATCCTCATCAACTGTGTCAGCAGCAGGTTCAGAGGACGCTTCCTCCCTGCGGCAGACACCCAACTGAACTCCAGCTCTGCACCCTGGTGACCACCAACCAACTATGCCCACCCCCCCCCCCCCCCCAACCACACAACATACGGCGCCATGCCCCCCCTCCCCTCCAGACACACACACAAGTACCTTCCCTCCACCTAACTCTGATACAACCACACACCTTTTCACCACCCTACCCCCATTCAAACACACAACATACCCCCCCCAATAATACCCCCGCCCCCCCTCAAAAAAAACATACACTCACACAGGTACACCCCCTCTACCACACACACACACACATACTCACCCCCACCCCCACCTAAACCCCATACACACACACACACACCTTTTCATCATCTCCAACACCCCCACCCACCCAAACACACTACATACCCCCACAATACCCACACACCCCATCACCCCCCCCACACACATACACACTATATACCCTTTTTACACAACAATAAAGTACTTGAATGAAACAACTGGATATCCATGTTCTGTCTGTTTTTAGAATATTACTGTTAATACACTGCATACAGTTAGGAACAACATGTTTCATACCCCCTGGCAAATATTAATTTGAAACATTAAGTGAAAATGCAAAAGGTTGTAAGACAGTGGCAGAAACAAACAGAATCAGAAAAAGAAGCAGTTTCTTCTTTTTTAACATTTTATGAAAACATGGCATGTCCAAAATGATTCATACCCTTTTAAATAATCAATTTTAAGCATGTTTATTTGATGTCAAAGCACTCAAAATGATTCTTAGATAGATACTTTATTGATCCCTAGGGGAAATTCAAGAATCTTGGAGTTCTTGGAGATTTATCTTACCTACCAAAATGATTCTTACCTACCAAGCTTCTCCATGTCTCCACAATGATTCTAGACCACACCTTTTTAGCAGCAGTCCAGGTTTTGAGGCAGGTATGATTCTTTGCCATCACTTTTAGCCTTGTGCTCACTTTTATATGGATTAATGTTAAAAGACATGAAAAGGCTTCTTTTTTTGGATTCCATGTTCCTACCACAGTATATATAGTACTTTCCAGAATTATTGCCACCTTATGTTCTTCCTTAAAATACAGGGGTCATAAGTATTGGCACCCCTATGTTAAAATCCCATAGAGGCAGGTAGAGTTTTATTTCATGGATCTAGGATACTATACATCCTGATAAAGTTCCCTTGGCCTTTGGAATTAAAATAGCCCCACATCATCACATACCCTTCACTATACCTAGAGATTGGCATGGTTTTATTTCAGTTAGCTGGTTTGATTTGCATTGAGCTCAATGAGCATAAAAATAAAACAATGTCAATCTCTAGCTATGGTGAAGGGTATGTGATGTGTGATGATATTTTAATTGACAGTCAGTGTAATTTTCAAGTCATCAACCGTTAGAGTATAATTTGAATTTTATTGAACAAACCTCCCAATGATAACAGTATTTTTTCCAATAATTAAAAACTCAAAATGCACTGTTCCAAATGATTATGCACAACAGAGTTTCAAGGCATTTTATAGAACTAAAAATGGTCATTTGTTGAATTTGCAGCATTAGGAGGTGATATAAATTCAATCAAAAGTTATTTCAATCAAAAACATAACAGGCCAAGTTACATGTTAACATAGGACCCCTTCATTGATATCACCTTCACAATTCTTGCATCCATTGAACTTGTGAGTTCTTGGAGAGTTTCTGCTTTAATGTCTTTGCAGGATGTCAGAATAGCTGCTTGGATGGGAACTTCCTCCCACCCTCATAGATCTTTTGCATGATGATGCTCCAAAGGTTCTCAATAGGGTTGAGGTCAGAGGAAGATGGGGGCCACACCATGAGTTTACCGGTGTTGTAAAAGATGTGAAAAGATAAGACAAAATATGACCCGTTGTTTTCGTGTGGACATAATGTTGGCCTAAATGTCATTTTTAGGTTGGCACTTGGTGTTTCAAGCACTTGACTTAAGCAAATATTTTGGCCTCCTTTGATGTCCTCCTTTGTTATGACCAAACCCCTTCCTCTTCCACACACACAGATGATGCCTGTCTAAGGGATCTGGAGAGGGTTCTACAATCCACTAGCGCCTCTGACTCTGATGTTAGTGCTGAGCTGCACACCAGCACACGAACAGCAGCCTCAGACTGGGGCATTAGGAGCAGCAACACATCAGAGAGATGGCTAGAAGCCCGACCCCAGCTGGTGGAGAATATGCTGAAAGCCACCATCATAAGGGCAGAGTTCTGCCAGATGTGCAAAACAGAGAGGGCAGTAATCCGGTGTGCAGACTGCATGCCACTGTCACACCTCTGCTGTGGCTGTGACCAGAAGCACCACCATGTATATTCTCTGCACAACCGGTCATCCCTTACAAACAACTGTCGCATCCCTCTGCCACCAACGGTTATGGTGACAAATGAGGGGAGACATGACACATGTGGTACTAACCATGATTTTTATATTTCATTTTATAAATCCATATCTTACATTATCAACAAAATCCACTAACTTAGTTTCTCCCTTTTCTTTTGCAGCCAGAATCTTGCCAATGGAACTGCCACAACACATTTGTGACTGCCCTAATAGTGTGTCAGTCATTGTTGGGAGGCCTGTGGTTTTTGTCAATATAAATGGTGAACTCCACAGCATAAAAATGCATCATAGGCAACATAATGTCTAACCATTCCAAGTAGTTTAGATTCCAGAAACACCTCACACCTTTCAAGTTTAGACTCAAATGACATTTGTCTTTGAATTTTCTTGTCAATATAACAAACATATTTTTTTCCCCCTCATAGGACGATATGATTTGAATCTCCCTGAGCTACGCTGCGGAGGCTGTTGTGCCAGCTGGACCCCCCAGTTAGCAGACCTGCAACAAAGTGGCTACTGGCCGGCCACAATTCAATTCTGCACAGTATATGATACTGACATATTTCAACGCTTCAGGGAAATTAAGTTGGTGGCCCCAGGGAGTTCCCGGCTATCGTTTATAAGGATGCTGGAAGCCCAAACAAACAGCATGGCAGGGTGAGTTTTAGCTCATGGTATAATTATACAATCACCTTTCTTTAATACTGAATGTAACTGTAACTAAGAGTTCAATGAATCTTTCAATAGACTGGTAAAGTGTGTTCCGACACATTTTACAAAGCTTTCATGGAGTGGGTCATCAGCTCCTACAAGGTTGACAGGCTGTGCAATGAACAGCCTTTTACCTGCCCTGCCTGTACTCCACAAATGTTGGCGGTGTCGGTAGATGGAAACAGGAAGCACTACCGTTTTAAAAAAGACAGAGGGTCTGTTTATATTTTATTTTATAACATGTGTGAAAGCATGTTCACTGTATGTATCAGTTATCAATCTCAATTCTATTTGTACTCATTTGTTACACCACAGTCCAAGTCTTAATCCATAAGCAATGTGTTTTTTCTAACAATTGCAATGGTCTTAATTCAAATTGCCATGATTGTTCTCTAGGTCTCAAGAGAGTGGATTTTTTAAGGGAGTGCTTCTCTGTGATGATAATGAGGTCACAGCATTTGTGGAGGATGTCCAGAAGAGGTCAAAGCATGTAAGTGTCTCTACCTTTTTACCATTGGCAAGCATATTCAAGTATCAAAATCTGACTGTGAACTTGTACTCATAATTTTATAGGTGCCAGGAAAGGGGGTTTGTGGCAGGTCTCTTCTAAATGCAGCAAAGGAGACCACACAGAAGAGCAGAAGCACCACTGTTGATGAGCAGGTAATAATGTCATTTTCTGGCAGTGTATTGGATTGTCATCCTCTCATTGAATTGTAACATATATGGTGATAAACATAATTGCCACACAGTTTTACTTATTATGGTAATGGCTATGTGTAAGACAGATGCAGCTCACTAGTGAAAATATTCTATTATGCAGAATTTGACTACAGAAGTTTGTATTGTTTTTGTCAATTATGTGTCATAACTGTCTCTCAGGGTCTAGAAGTAGCAGTTTGCCGTCATGGCATTATTCTTCGTGCATTGAATATGTACAGGCAAGTATTTCCATTTCAGTACATTGCCACTTGCTCATTTATTTCTTTATTTTGATACAGTTCAATTTATTTTAAACAATGTCATCTTATCAGGTTAGCAGCACTTACAGTAGGCCTAAGGTATTATATCGGCATTGTTCAAAATGTCAGCATCTACAATGGCGGAGATGACCATAACAGTTAACATAACAGTTAACATCTCCTTCCTGAAAAGTATATGAATTTATCTTGCCCCTCATTTCTTAATGTGAATTGTATCAGAATACCAATCAATGTTTAAATCAGCATACTAATCCAATGTTAAAATACAATCCTATAGGGGCGAGATATTCGTGTATCCAATGTTTCTCCAGAAGGAAGTTGCAGCCATTTGTAAACCAGTTTTTTTGCATGGATGTTGTCTGCAAGTACTGGCCCTATATCAACAGAATTGTTGAAGCTTGGCCAGATTACAATCATATTTTAGCCATGAAGCCCTTGCTATCAGCGCTCCATGCCAAAGCACACGGGATCAAGTGTGAGGTATGTGTTCATTTGTCTGTTTGTGTATCCTATGTCCTATAGCCTGACGTAGTCATACTCAATTCTAGTCAGAATATGAGTCTGATACTGCTCCATTGGGACGTAATTATGGGGCGTGTTTCAACCGATACAGGGGGGGGGGGAATGCCTCTGCACTCAATTGGATAGACCTAACCAATCAGAGCAACAAAATAGCTTACCGTGAGGTGTAGGAAGAAAACACACGAACCATCCTTCTTCTCCTATATCCCCTCAGTTTTTAAAAATAATTCTGTTGAACAGTGATATGCTACAAACATGTTAAACAGCTGGAAAAGGCTGTCGCAAATCCCTTGAACAGGTGGTCAATCAGAGATTTCAAACGAACGAGGGAACATGTCGCAATGCAACAGCGCTGTTTTCCCTTGATGAAAGTGAAACCACGAGTTTACCCACATCTCAACTTTGGCCAAAGTTTTCAGAAATAATAGTTTTCAGTGATACAACCTCATTAAATAATATGAATTTTCCATATGGGGTCATAAAAGCCATGTATCCTTCTAGCTACAGCGTTTTTGTTTCAAACATAAGCCTAATCAAAGTGTGCTCAGATGACATGATAGACCAGGCGCTGTTGCTCACCTGTCCATCATCGTAAAGCCTGATTTGATTGGTCCGCCCGATATAGGGCGAGCATACTTCCACCACAATGGAACAATGCCAGACTGAACTTCCTGACCTCAAATGTTGTGGGCGGGACTAAGTTCGGAATGGCACCCAGGCTATATGTCCTATACTTTACAGGGTAGATGACAAGATAATAGTCTATTGAAACATGTTATCAATTGAGACTAATGTACTGCACTGCATTTACCTACAATTACAGATAAAATGGACAGCAGGCAACCAGGATGGTGCTGGTTCCACTTTGGGAGAAGAAGTGGAAATGGTCAACTCCTTCCTTTCCAGGACAGCAATAAACACCAAATTCATGAGCAAAGGAGGTTGGTTTTATGAAAATGTTTGGACAGGTTATAATTTAAATATTCACAGAATCCAGAGAAACCTTTTGAACAAGGGACTGGGCTGAACAAAATATTGTATTTAGTGCTATACTGCTATACTGCATTAAGTCCTTTTCCTGTAAAAAAATAATTATTATGGGCTAAAAAACTTCTGATAACCATTGTCTATTAGTACAGTTTAAAGAAACGCCAACTATTATTTATCCTGTAGCATAGCAGCTATTTTTGGCAACAAAAAAAACCGAAATACATTTTCTCCTTTCATTTTTAACAGCCCGCACAGACATGTTGACGGTGCAGGCCATGGATTGGAATAGGAGAAAGGTGGAAAACATGTGCAACACCTTGTGCACAAGATCTCGTAAGGTAGGTCATGAACTTGAATTTGAACCATATTGCAACCCAAGGGAGAATTGGATAATGTTTACATGACATCTTTCCCCCTTTTTCCCCACAGACACAATTGAGTCTTCAGAGGGAGAGGCAGAGCCTAGAGACCATGGAGACAGAGTTCTCTGCAGGTGATGGATCTGTGGAGCAGTAGGTCAGAGATGTCCAAGACTGGGCTGAACATAAGTATACCCAGCTATCTTCATGACCAAGCTCATCTACTGTAAACAACTGTAACAGATATACAATGTTCGGTAACACTTTACGGTACGGGTACATGAATTATGCACATTAGGCACATGAGAGAGAAAAAACATCTAGCTTGTCTGGTGTCCCTTTAATCCATGAGGTCATGAATGAGAGATTATGAACTCAATTCCTGATGATTTATAAAATACAAAGGAATGAAGTAATGCATAAATCATGAATTAATTCATGCACAAATTCATGATAACTCATGTACCCTTACAGTAAAATGTTACCCAATGTTCTAACAAATTCCACTTTGCTTTTTTAGAGTCCCCCACAGACAATAATGATTCTCTGTTGGAAGTGAGGAGGAGAATTGAGGAGACATCTTTGGGTTTAAGACAGCGTAGACTGCGCCTTTATAGCCAAACAGGTAAACATTTTATGTAATGTGTTTACTCTCTTTGTCATGTTTGCTAATTTGTTGTGTATGTATGTGACCGGATAGATATGCTACGCATGTCAGATGAAAGAGGAGACACAGAGCTATCATTTGATACCAAGTACATCCTTCTGGGTTATAAAACAGACGACGTGACAAAAAATTCAAGACAATATAACTTCATATATAGCTCGACTTAACTCACGTTTTTTTCTGTTTTTGTGGCAAAGCATGTTTATAATCCAACGCTATTGTGTGTTTCTTTATGGCAAAGAATGTTCATAATCCGGTTTTGAGATCCTAGCAAATTCCTGCATGGTATCCAATTCAAGGCTCACATTGAATCCCAATTTGTTCGACAAAGAAACACCTTTTTTACCTTTACTTGCAATGCAGTAAAAAGTTGTAGAGAATCATGAGGGACGTAACACGTAAACTCGGGTCAAGTCAGGTCAGATCAGTTCGTGTTACAGATATGGAGCGCAGAAAGGTCATTTTTAATCACTAAATAAAAAATGGCATTTATTTCTGTAAGGCGCACACATGGCCGGATTATCATGACCATGGGCCCTGGGCACAAAATCGGAATGTGCCCCCCTCCCTCCCCACATGCACGCCCGCACACGGCCATACACCTGCAGGCGCGCCTGACTCACTAACCCCAAAGCTAACCTGTAGGTTACAGCAGCTGTGAGAACCACCGTTGGGCTGCTAAGAAAGACTCTGTTGTAGTTTCTAGATGATACAAACACAAAATTAATTTCTGTCAATTAAACCTATTATCAGATTTATTTATGGGTATCCTCATTTATTGTGATGTCGAAGTTCCATGCATGGGCGTAGATTTAGGGTGGGACGCTAAGGACTAGTCCTAATCAACATTTTAAGATGACAAAATTGTCCCCACCAATATTTTAGCGAACTCATTGCTGCTGATCATTCCGATAGCCAGCACGACAGTACAAGAAACGTCATTTGATTGAATGAAAAACCTAGGGGGAGGGGGAAAGGTTATCTGACACGCACGCTACACGCACGGAGAGTGTCAAAGCACAGGCTACTTTGCACTGGCAGCCAAGCGAGCGCCTGTGTCAACGACAACGGTAAGTTACTGCCAACACATACCCCATAAAAGGCCAGAGTAAAACATTTTGATATTTGCCTTTCATAATGTACATGTTTGCCCCTTTTTGTGGTTTGTAGATTTGTAGCTTGAATTTCCCCTTGGGGATAAAAAAGTAGGCTATCTATCTAAGAACAAAGGGGACATAATACGCTTTTTCCATTATTCAGAGTCTAAGTAGGCAAAATAACTAGCCATACAAACTGGCAACTGGTGACCAGGCTTTCATTTTACTGTTAGGATATTACTCAGGATATTGTCACAGCTAAACCTAGCTTCTGTAATCTTTCAACCAAAGTTAGGAGTCATGTTGAATAAGGGTGTGCCGCACGGATAGTCGCATATCACAGAATATAACTCACCATCACTGACTGTTTATCGGGCTACCAATCTGGCAGTCGCAATAAACAATGGATCCAAGACATTTTCCTGTTCCTATATTCTGTTTATGTAGGCTAATGCAGTGGTTCTCAAATGGGGGTACGTGAAGGCACTCCAGGGGGTACGTGATAGAGCAAAAGTTGGGCTTTCCAACGAGACCACGCACTTGTCTGTACGTTAAAGTATGAAGATTAAAAAAAATCATGAAATTAAATCAAATTAAAGCATTAAATAAATGCTTCCTACGATTGACAGCACAACTGCTGGAAAATATTCTAGGGGAAACACTGCATATCTAACATGATTTAATGAGAGCTGTTCAGATTCTTGCACAGCCAACAGACTTTTGGAAATGATTCACAAGACTGAGAGTGACAAAAGAGTGCTGTGATATGTTATGTCGGGACTTATTTTCCGATAATGACTGACGGACAATACATTATCCCTTACTTATATGTATTCTATGTATTACTAATCGGACTTTATGTGTCGTGCTGTCATCCTTGTCAGTGTAGATTGTAGATGCTGACTCCCAGTGGTCCGCCAGCCTCTTGCTATCTGGGTGTCTGTAAATGTCTGTTTGTATGTACTTGTGAGTAATTATGTGTGTTCTCCCATCATCCTAGTTGGTGTAGATAGCAGATGCTGACTCCCAGTGGACTGAACAGGCATGATGCAGAGGAAGCTGGCGCTGCTGGTTGGCATCACCACGTTTACCCTCCTCCTGGTGCTGAGGTGGGAGCACGTGATACGCCTGGTGAACCTGATGAGAAGCGAAACACCCTCAGCTGAGCCTGAACCGCAGACAGACCAGCCATCAGCAGAGCCTACACTGCCACCATGGCAACGGGCACCCACGGAGACCATCACCCCCATCCCAGGCTCCAGACACTTCATGGTGTCTGCCTTTAAGGATCACAGACGGGGCGGAGTCATCCGTGTCATCAGCATCATCTGCAGATAGGAGCTGCAACCACTCTACTGCGTCCTGTGTACCAACTATGATGCTAACACTGATGCTAACGCTAATGCTGATGATGCTAATTACAGTGGTAATGCTGATGCTAGTCCAAATGCTAAGGCTAATGGGGCTCTGGGTCGGTGTATGACTTCACAGGCAAAAGTCGATATTCACAGCGACCACTTTGGCTTTCCTTTTCACACTTCAGACGTGTTTTGCACTACTAACACACCACAGCAAGCCTTATATGGCCAAGCCTCATATGTCAGCATAACATCTAACCCAAACACCACTGACAATTTGACTTTTTTAACAATCCAAAACCATGAGATCAAAGAATCTTTTAAGTACAAATTTACTATATGCATATCTAACCTTTTTGGGGAGTACAATAATGCCCTCCAGTTTGCACAGACCATGGAGGTGTACAAGCTGATTGGGGTTCAGAGGGTTGTCATCTACAACACCAGCTGTGGCCCAGATGTTGAGAAAGTCCTCAGGTATTACAGTAGAGAGGGTATGCTGGAAGTTGTGCCTTGGCCAATAGACAAGTTCCTAACGCCCTCTACTGGGTGGAGGTATGACTTGCACCACGGTGACATTCATTATTACGGACAGCTGGCCACTCTGAATGAATGTATATACAGATATATGTACCAGTCAAAGTACCTCCTGCTGAATGACATTGATGAGATCATTATGCCTTACAACCATGGTAAACTGGAGAAGCTAATGGACACATTACAGCAGCAACATCCCAATGCAGGGGTCTTCAGGATCGAGAACCACATCTTCCCCAAAACGCAGTTTGAAGACACTGGGCGATTTCGTCTGCCTCAGTGGAGGCGCGTGCCTGGTGTGAACATCCTGGAGCACATCTACCGAGAGCCAGACAGGAAAAGCGTGTTCAACCCCACCAAGCTGCTGATTGACCCCCGGAGAGTGGAGCAGACTTCGGTCCACTCCACGCTGAATCAGTTTGGACCAGCTGTCATTGTCCCATTCGATGTTTGCCGCATGATCCATGTCAGGGCCCCTCTGCAAGGACACCTGGCCAAAGACCAGTTGCTTGTGGACAAGAAACTCTGGGAGTTTGAGAAGCGTTTGATTCCCAGCATTGATAACGCACTGAATCAGTCAGGTCTGCTGTGAGTCAACGATGTCCCCAGCTGTGGCATCACCACTGTTTAGCAAATAGAATCACCTTTGTATCTTTGGTATGCTCATTGTAAGAAAACAAAAATCAAGCAGACATCTGACTAAAATGTGCTCTAGTTTTACAAATGTATGGGCTGGCGGGCACTGGCTGATGGCTCTGGACTGGCAGGCCAGACAAAGTCCATCGTAGCCCAGGACAAACATACATGAGTAGGCTACACCTCAAAGTCAAGGTCCTTCCTAGTCTGGTCCCTTAGAGACGAGCCACGGCTCCTTCCTCGCAGTCGGACAACACATACACTGGAACAGACTAGTGACCCCATTTTGATGTCACAAAACATTGGCGACCCCAATCATTCACATGTTGCGAGAGACAGCGCAACTCACCTCTGCTAACATCCAGACAAAAGCAGTACTTTGATTTTCTCCAAATGTCGTTTCTCGCCTGGTGGTTTTGCTACTTTGTTTCGAACATTGATCAAGTATAATTCCATCAATCAAACTTGCCAGGTGGGCTGTCTAACTTTATTTTCACTTAGCTAGATTGTAATGAAGGATCGGTTACAATAACTTGGATATCATATGGTTTTTAATATGTTTCACTTATGTTTATTTTTATGTAATGCACTGGTCAATTGTAAGGGACCCAGTATCTCAGCTGACCCCATTTGAACTTCAGGTGACCCCACATGGGGTCCCGACCAAAGATATTAGAAAGCTATATACCGCATTGTCCGTCGAGTTCTATTAGGTGGCATACGTGAACACAGTCACCATATTGCTGGGGGCAAACACCTTACTGTCTATGGGCAACACTTCAGAGACAGAGAATCAGAGACAGAGAATCAGAGACACCTGTCTGATTTCCAACACGAGACAGCTGTTTCTCCATTGGCCTCCAGTGATTGTTCCCCCTGCCATGATGGCAGTTATTTCTATGTTCTGTAGCACAATGCGGTATCTAGCTTTCTAATATCTATGGTCCCGACCCCAGGAGGTCATGTTATTATATGTTCTGTAGCACAATGCGGTATTTAGCTTTCTAATATCTATGGTCCCAACCCCAGGAGGACATGTTAGTGAATATGAACATGATAAATGATGAAATAAATTATTATGATGTTGTTTTTTAACTCTTGTTAGGTGCTTGGGTCTGTGGGACCCATTTTCAATGTTTGCTAAAAGAAAAAATATGCTATTTATTATTTCTTCTAACTCAAACTCATTGGCCTTTGCTCATTTTCTGTGAAGAACATGAAAAATAACTTATTTTCAATGACTGCACACGGCAGTCATTGACATGCCCCCCCCCCCACATACACACACACATATGAGGTGTTCGGGTCTACTGGACCCGAGTGTAATAATAGTAGGTGCTATGTATCTTAACTGTGTCCTCATCCTAACTGGGTCTGCTGTGTGTGTGTGTGTGTGTTTGTGTGTGGGAATGTTGTCTTTCCGCACCTGCTATTCCCACACAAAGTTACAAAATTGTTACATTTCAAGCACTTTCACCTGTTCTGATTAAGTTCTAAGAAATAAGCACCAATAATGACCAAAAATCTTGTTTCTATATTTTAGCTTTTTTGGAATTGAATTTCCTCTTTTTCTCACAAAAAACGAAAATGATCATATCATAAATGTGATCTCACAGGGGTATATGGCAAATATGAACCATAAATGCTGTCTATATCATTGGTAATTGAGCTAAAGTAAACATCTATTAAGTATGTTTACATAAATGGCTGCATTGATTGAAAAGCCTAATAATCTGTTGGGTCCACCAGACCTGGGAACATTGGCTGTGTAACAAAAATATGAACACCTTACAAGGGTTAAGATACATTATGCAATATTTTCACCTTAGCAATATGCTAGATATAGCATATTGGGTCTTGTAATATTCACAAGAATCCATAGAAATTGAATATTCATGTAATTTGTTCCAATATTAGTTATGCAGATGTATAGTCCCAATTTAATTAAAAATAGAAATTATAAAGATTTATATTTTTGTTGTAATTATTCCATATTTAGTGTAGTCATTCCATATCAGAACCCCTGAAGTATAATCCAAATAAAAGCTTGAAACTTCAATGTGTTGCCTTTTATTTGAGACCAAGATTATGGTTCTACACAAAGGGGTTCATATGCAGTAAGCATTTGATTGTCAGTATGCATTTTGGATAACCAAAAGATTAGATAGATTAGATAGTCTTTATTGTCATTGACACTTTTTTGCAAAGGTACAATGAGATTTGAAAGTGCTGTCCAACTCATGAGGTATGCATAAGAACAATAATAAATAGTTTAAAAAATGCACATATATAAAAAATATAAAAAGAATATAAACATATATTGCACTGGTTATGAACAGGAATGGTTCTGTACAGATTTCACTGGTAAAAAGAACATTACTCCACAATAGAATTTGCACAGTGGGTTAGGGGCCAAGAACAGATTATTTCAAATTTGAAGAGTTAAAGGGACACCAGGCAACATTTTCGTGTTAATTAATCATCTTCGTAAGTCGGTATATGGTTAAATGACTCATTACGGGGCGAATGAAGGCTCTCTCGCCCGCCCCAACTGCCTGTAGGAAGAATATCCCACTTGCAAGTTCGGTGTATCCTACCCGCCGACCGAAGCAGGATCAGTTTACAGCACAGAGGTAGGCTAACGAAACGCTAGAGATTGTTGCAAACGTGTGTATAATGGCGGAGCGGGCGAAGAAGCAGCGAAAACCCTTGACGGAAGACGCAAAGAAAAGGAAAAGAGCTTCAGACCAAACGAGGGGGAGTTTCGTAGAGAAAAAGCACCAGGCTTGCCTGGTGTCCCTTTAAGGGCCATGATTGCCTTCGGATAGAAACTATTTTTTAAATGGTTTGTCCTGGTTTTCATTGTTCTGTATCTCCTGCCTGATGGCAAGAGCTGAAAGTGACAGTGACCTGGGTGTGAAGGGTCCTTTGAAATGTCTATTGCCTTCTTGCGGCATCTGGAGGTGTAGATCTCTTCCAGCGTGGGGAGGGGACAGCCTGGTCTTCTCTGCTGCCCTGACGACCCTGTGAAGCGCCTTCCTCTCTGAGGATGTGCAGCTACCATACCAAACACAGAGTCCATATGTGAGCACACTCTCTATGGAGCAGTGATAGAAGGCGAGAAGCAGATTCTGGGGTAGACCGCTCTTCCTGAGAGTTCCTACAGTCTCTGCTGCGCCTTCTTCAGTAGCTCCTTGGTGTTGGCGCGCCATGTCAGGTCGTCCTCCAGCTCAATGCCCAGAAACCTGAACACTGGAACCCTCTCCACACAGGCCCCGCCGATGAAGAGTGGTTGAATTTCAGACTTGTTCTTTCTAAAGTCAATAACCAGCTCCTTTGTTTTTGTGGTGTTGAGGAGCAGGTTGTTGACTGAGCACCACTCTGCCAGCCTGTCACGGAGCTAACCTCCATTCCAATATAAACTATGAGTGAAAAGACTTGCAACACGATTGTAACAAACTGTTTATTATTGATTAAGGACTATGTGAATGTATGGAGGGCGAGACCTACGTTCGCGGGAAACTGTGCAATGCATCCAATGGCGGTAGCACCTGTGAAAACAAACATAACAAAACATCAGTTACTTCTGCTCGGGGTGGCCAACTGAGTAGATGTAGAAACGGACAATTATGCTCATAATCTTCATTCATTACAATAACTAGCATTACTCGCAAAAGGATTCATTACGGACTTACCAGGGAAGCTGCCGTCTTGCAGCCAGTTTGCGGGACAACTGGAGAGGGGTGCGCGAGGGGTACTTCCGTGCTCCCCTTGCGTGGCTCGTACCATCTCGCACGGAGCGCGTAATTTTGAATTAATTATCTGGGGTAAGATAACGTGCACAATATGTTTTAAATTACATAATAGTCCTTATGTGACATATGACCATGAATTGTATAATTATTGATGTATAATATGTTTATTACACCATATGTCTATGTTTGTGTGTAATGGTTGCTGCTGGACTACTGAAAGGGCTGGGTTGCAAGATGGCCCATTAGTCTATGTTGAGGTGAGCTGTAGAGAGCACCATAGACTCAGCCTTTGACTATATGGAATATTGCATTGGATAATTCTGAGTTTGTAATTGATTTTGCCTAGGACTAATATTTTGTTTCATTTCCTATTCTGAGTTAATTATTGATTATTTAAATATTTTGGAAGTTTGTTTTATTTTTACTTTTGGGCTGAATAAAAGAGGGGAACCCTCATTTGGCATCTTATCTGGCGCAGTCTTCCTGCTTTTCACAACACCGCACGGCTATCCCGATCACACAGCCGCTCCACCTCGTCCCTGTATGCTAGCTTGCCCACCTTGGCTGAGATGAGTCCAACTACCGTTGTGTCATCTGCGAACTTTACAATCTTGTTACTGATGTGGGTGGGGGCACAGTCATACATATAGAGAGTGTAGAGGAGCGGGCTAAGCACGCAGCCCTGTGGCGAACCGGTGCTGAGGCCGAGAGCAGTGGAGATGTTGGAACCCAGCCTGACCCTCTGGGAGCGGCCTGTTAAAAAGTCCAATATCCAACTGACGTTGTGGAAGGATGGTGTTGAATGCCGAGCTAAAGTCCACAAAGAGCATTCTTACATAGCTCCCTTGTTGTTCCAGGTGGGTCAGTGCGGCATGAAGTGCTGTGGAAACAGCATCCTCAGTGGATCTCTTTACTTTGTAAGCAAATTGAAAGGGGTCCAGGTCAGCTGTCAGGCAGGAGATGATATGACTCCACACCAGTTTCTCAAAGCACTTCATGATGACTGGTGTAAGTGCCACTGGGCAGTAGTTATTTAGGGTGGTAATGCAGGGCTTTTTCGGTAGTGGGACAATGGTGGAGGACTTAAGACAGGGAGGGACAGTGGCCTGTGACAGGGACTGGTTGAAAATTCTGGTAAAAATTCCAGCCAGTTGGTCCGCACAGTCTTTCATCACCCGACCAGCCACTCCGTCAGGTCCTGCAGCCTTCCTCGGGTTCACCCCCCTCATCACCCGCCTCACCTCACACTCTTCCACCTTGAGTGTGAGGCTGCTGTGAGCAGGCCGCTGTGGTGGGGTTGATGTAGATGTCACCTCAAAGCGGGCAAAGAAAATGTTAAGCTCCTCTGCCAGAGAAGAGTCCCCCACGGCGGCCGAGGAGTTGCTGGGTTTGTAGCTGGTGATGTGCTGGACGCCCTGCCACACCTGTCTGGTGTTGTTACTCCTGAAATGGTCCTCTATCTTCCTTCTATATGCTGCCTTGGCCTGATATGGTCCTCTATCTTCCTTCTATATGCTGCCTTGGCCTGATATGGTCCTCTATCTTCCTTCTATATGCTGCCTTGGCATTGCGAATGCTCCTATGGGGAGTTTCCATAGGGCATTTTACAAAACGCATGAGCATACCTTGGCAAATAATGGTCTAAAGAAAGTAGTTTTCATTCTATATTGATTTACTTGCACACAGCTTCACAAGACCTGATGCTAGGGCTCAGTTGTGTTTCTAAGTCAGCTCAAGTGACCTAGAGGGCTGAAATGTGGTCAGTTCAGAGATGCTTGTTATCCAGCAGAATGAGAAAATAATATTCTAGCCTCTGTAACTCTGTGTCAGTACACAGCAAATTGGACAGTGTAAATGATACTCTGTAGGAGTACATTTTACACCCGTTTCGGTGTATATATGGGTCCAAGTGTCCAGTGTTCTCCCAACACTGGACACTAGAGTTAAAATATTAACACTATCACAGAGTTAAATTTCTAACACCACAAGTGTTCAAATGCACTCTTTCAGAAGAATCATTTGACACTACTTTGAGTAACTTCAACACCTATAATAGTAACTTCTGCAACACTGAAATAATAAAATGAAAGCTCTGATTCAGTGTCCTTTCAGCACCTGATAAGGTAAAATGTACCATTTTAAAGAAAATATTTATCCCCAAAATATAAAGAAATACAGATTGAGAGTACCACTTACTCTTATGCAGAAATTATGCAACACTGTTAGGTTTGTACGCTCACCAAAATAACATTTAACACCTATGACTACAAAACAATATTAACTCATTCAGAAATTATTTTACACCAATAGATTTAGACAACAACTCACGGTTCAACATATTTCATTTCAAACCTGTCAAGACAGTGTCAAAAAAGCATTACAATGTTTGGATAAAATCCACGAAAAAGACCAAAAAGACGACATGTGAATACATTGTGCCAATCATCTGATGTGTTGTGAATACACGGTACCAATCATGTGTTGTGATCTCGCCGCTGGAGCGAGGCCGGTGTTGTGAAGCCTTGCACACGCGCAGTTCTGCCCGAAATAGATGCCCGATAAGGGCCCAAAATGTGTTGCAATATGACCGCAGAGTGGAGGGACTTGCCTAAAGGACTTTGGTGTATCATAAAATGGTGTTTGGGAATCAAGAGTCCAACATGGGTGTCTTGGTGAGGTTCTTGGATCCTTTGATGATTTCTGGCTTCAGAAAAATTCCCCACTTCCATAAATTGAGAGAAAATATCTTCTCCAAACAGTAGCTGGAAGTCCTGCAGCACCTATTTTCACCATGACAGACAAAACAAGAGTTAGGTCAAAACAAGGTAATTTGATATAATAATACAGTGATCAAATGTTTTATACATCACACATAGTTTAAAATGTTCTAATACACGGCTACATTTACTGCTGCTGTCAAAAATGCATTGTTTTACCTCTTGTAATTCCTGATTCTTTGACAGGAAAAAAGAAAAAAGGTATCAAATTTTAATTGTAGATATTCATATAATTTAGGACCTTACCTTGCTCCAGAAATCCTTATTAGAAAAGTCCATTATCCAGCTTCATCCAGTCCACCACTTCTTTCTTGATATCCTTTAAAAAAAAAAAAACGTTAACACATTTCACAAAAAGAAACCTTCGTGCAAACGGCAAGTTAAAACTTGACCAGCGGTTATATTCACCTGTATTGACAACACTAACTTCAAATTAGTGATGGGCGAACGAAGCCTTGTGAAGCTTTTGAAGCTTCTTCCTGATTGTATCGCAAAATGATCCGAAGCATCAAAGCATTGAAGACAACACAGTGACATCTGGTGGTCAGCAGAAATGACAGCGGCTATGAATTCGACACAACCGAACGAAGCTTACAACATGAACATGAGGAACAGAATGGACACATGGTATGAGATGACTGAAAATTAAATTAATTAATTAGAACTAAGGTATAATGTTTGAATATAGCCTAGTGTGTTCAGCGTTTGAATTTACGTGTATTCAGTTGGTTTCAACAAACTGCAGCAAGAAATGCAGCCGTCTGCTATGTGGCAATAGCCTATCAATTTACTTTAAATAAATAAAGTGTAGGACTTATCCAATAAACTGTCATAGCCTACTCATAACCAAGAGGCATTATTTAGACGAAATTGTGAATTTCCAGAGCACACTTGGCAATCGACTCCTAAGGACTTTCCCCTAAAGATGGCAGCAAAGATGGCAACATTTCCGGAAAGGTACTGGCTTGATGAAATTCATTCTGGACTCTCTATCCGACCACATAAAGATCTCGGGATACTTCGGTTTGGCTTTAGGGACCCTCTACTCACTACCACGTAAGTGTAATGTTGTTTGGAACTGTAGAAGAGGTATACAAATAGCGTTTTGTAGCGGCGAAATAATATGCCCTTCTCACTTCCACGCTAACGAGTTTTGACTAAAAACGGTAAAATCGAACTTTCTCAAAACACATCCAAATGACATAATTTTGATGTCAACTCAACGTATGTACTCCCAATCATCCGTAAATTGATCTAAAGTGCATTTTACTCCGGATAATTCCTTTAAGTTTAAACATGCACAACAGGAACGTTAAAAGAAAGTTACAAATGCTGGGCAAAGAAAACTCTTCAGATAAACTACATCTTGCATTTCACCTTACCTTTCTTTCGCTGAAGTCAGGCAGCCATTGTTCTCAGGCGACTCCACTTATCCAGACAGAGACGTCCGACGACGTAATATGCGAACTCTAAGTACTCAATCATATTATAGACACCATGGGAGTTTGTGCAGTAAAAATAAACTCTGGACCAACACTGGCAAAATAATGGACACCGCTAAAACTATATAAAACACACTGACAAGTGTACAAAATCCTCAATATACTCCACAGTGTAAAAAATTATACTCTTTAACCTCATACTCTGGGACAATAACACTCTGGCATTTTCTGTGTACATCACACAGTTTTTCTGATTGTTGTCCAAGAAACTAGTGTCTAAGCTTTCCAAAGAGGTCAGGCATTTGATTATAGGCCATGTAGGAGGCAAGTATGTAGGAGCAATGATCTAGTAGATGATGTACAATGTCGGGCAAAATACTCAAAATGCGGGCGTATGCTTAAGAATTTTATATAACAACGCCAATTTTATGGTAAACAAACTTGTAATAGCAATCGTTCACCTAGCATATACAGCATAGACGTAGCAAGTTGCTACTGAGAAATCCAGCGTTGCAACTTCGGGAACGGCGGCGCAACACATTTCGTGAGAATCGTGAAACATTAGGCTTCCTTGACAGTAGATAGTTCTTTGGAGATAGTTTTTGCCTGTTGTTAATCCTTCACCTCCACAACACAACAAAAGAACAAGTCATGAGAAGACTGTAGAGGGAGCTCTACAGTAGGCAAAAATACCTAAACCTGCATAGTGTAAACCGCTGTCATGTCATGTGTGTGTGTGTTTTTATGTGTCTGAGCGTGTGTGTGTGTGTGTTCGCTTGTGAGAGGGTGTGTGGAGGCATTTTGAAAGTGGGTGGGACATTGCAGTGGAGGGTCCTCCCCCATAAAAAAAATGTTTGGACTAGACACAATTTCATGAATTCTGGTACATTTGAACAGGTTATTTAGATACTTCTACATAACAAAATAAAGCTATTAATTCAAAGACTAATTTGGAACCAGCTTTAACTCATTGAATGCCAAGCTGTTTTCGGGAGCTTTGTCCTAGAGTGCCAGCAATCTAGACCATTGTTGATGATTTTTGTACAACCACAGCATATTCTGTGTTATAGCTATGAACACATGCAATAGCTCGATTAAAAGGTGAGACTTTAAGCTCTCGGTGGGTGCAAACCGTGTATTTCTACACGCCTCTGTTCCTGAGAAATCCCAAGCTAAATAGTGGCTAGTTTTCACCAAAATCGCTGTTTTTTTCTAGAAATGGAGATATAACGTCTTTCATGAAATATGAAGTGTTGCCTGTTACTTACTTGTGTGAACTTTCCGGGAAGTGATCAGCGAGACCTGGCGAGACTGCCACCTAGTGATAGACCCACGAAAATGGCCTGGTTTTGACCTGACGTGCATGCGTCACTGATTCGACCCAAATCGGCAACCGAGTTATGATTAAATGTCCAGATAAAATGTCCAGATTGTGCGTTTTCATGAGTTTCAGGATCGTCATATATATATTTCATTTCCATTCATCACAGAGTTCCCAAAATCACATATAAGGTGTGTTGGAGTGTCTAGTTTCGTAATTTAAAAAAAAAGAAGCTAAAAACGTAATATTACGTTTTTGGCACTCAATGAGTTACCTTGTGGTATAGTTAACCATGCAGTTGCAATATCTGTTAGATTCATTTATTTAAGCGAACTTTAGCACAACTGCCCACAAAGTACTGCTTGCTGGCGAATTGCTAATTTCAGTAGGCTGCTTGAAACACCGACTATCAACATAGAGGACGAGTTGACCAATCACAGAGGGGTCTGCAGGGGTACGCCGTTGATTTGAGGCAGAAGCATAAAACAGGCTTAAAGGATAATTCCGGTATTTAGCACACTGTAAAATCCAATAAGTAAACCTTACCTAAAAAAAACATGGAAACCGATTGCCTTGAAAAATCAGACTAAAGTGGACTGGGATTGTAAAACTGATCTTACAAGCAATTCCTTAGTGTAGTGTATTAACACTACAGCAAATTCCTCTTTAACCTACCTAGGTATTGCAAGTGAAGTGTACCTTAGTTTTTATTCATAAAACTGATGTTCTGAAGTTGAGGTAACTAATCAACCAATTCCTCAAATCTGGAATATGTAGTAACATTTACTTGAACAGCAAGTTAATCTTACTTGGTGAAACCATGGAAACCGATTGCCTTCAATTTAGCAAGTAAATATTACTCTTATACACAAGTTTGAATAAAAATAGCCTACATTCTAAAATAATGACATTTACAATTGCATCAGGTACAAATACGGCTTTTAATTATTTATTATTCTTGTAAAAACAACAAACTTTTGTCCGGAGTAAAAAAACATCTTAAAATGTCTTAAATGGCACAATTTAGCTGTAGCAACAACCTACATCTTCCTTTTTTCTCCTTGAACATTTTATAAAAATCTTCTTTAAAAGGCCTGAAACTAAAATATACACACTTTAAGTATCTCAGTAGCCTGTACCAAATGAAAAATACTGTCTTCTTAAAGGGATATTCCACCATTTGGAGAATTACACTCATTTCCCACCTCCTCTTGACTTAAACAATTGATTTTTACCTTTCTCCAGTTCATCCAGCCGTTCTCTGAGTCATAGCCGTGGGAAGTAGGGGTGCTGGGGGTGCGGCAGCACCCCCTGCAGGAAAGCACGCGTATTTATATGTCATACCACAAATTAACAAAACAAACCTGAGGGAGATATCATATGACGCTAGCTTTATGGTACGACAATATGCCATATTAGGTAGGCTAGCTGAATATTACCGTGAGTTTCCCAAGGAGCTGAACACGGGCCGCCTCAATCTTCAGTTTAAAATGATGCATAGTGTTATCGGGGAGTCTCGGTGCACCACGGTGAAAGGTGGCATGGATATTAAGTAAGCTCCATCCACAAACAAGAGCTCTCTTCAGCGAGGTAGATGAACTTATTCATCTGTGTCTTTGCATGCCTGTTTCAGTGGCCTCCTCCGAGCGTTCTTTCTCTTCTTTTTGAAAGTGTAGGTTAAAGGCTACACTGTGCGTTTATGATGTCAGCATTTGTTGTAGGCTATATTTGTGATATGTGGATCAATTTAATGTAGGCTAGCCTATGAATATTGCGTTGTGTAGGCCTATGTTATGCATATGTTTTGAGTCAATGTGTTCTGTCTAATATGCTGTGTGAGTATTTAGCCTGTTTTGACACCCATGTCAGAAGCGTCAATAATTATTACGTTTTATTAATGTTGGTGTTAAACATTTTTATATTTCTCGTGTTCACCGTCGATTTCGGTGCAAGGCTACAGCAACTTTGTTACCTTACTAGTGTAGCGTCAGATAGCAGACGGTTACTTTGTTTGCGTTAGTATCAATCTGTGGTTTGCGACATTTTGTCGCATTTTTTCTGTAGTGTAGCCATAATGTTCTTGACAGTGATGTATGCCAGTGCTGTGTGTCATGCAATGCCAGTATGCTGTTGTCCATTAACAGAGAAAGGCGTTTAAATAAAATACAATAACTTTTTTTAACCCCCCCCCCCCCTCCGACTAAAGCACCCCCAACCAAAACTCACTTCCCACGGCCCTGCTCTGAGTCTGGCGATACCACTTTTAGCTCCAGCCTAGCATAGATCATTGAATCGAATTAGTCCATTAGCATCTCGCCTGCTAGAATCACGTTTAAAAGTGACTAAGATTTCCGGTAATTTTCCTTTTTAAAACTTGTCTCCAGAAAGTGTAATAAGACCAACGAAAAATCAAATGTAGCGATTTTCTAGGCTGATTTGACATGGAACTATACTCTCATTCGTTAGCCGATGTTACCAACAGCTGGGGGTGCCTCGGCATCGGCCTAGCCATGCAAATAAATCACTGTTTTACAGCATTTACGAGGCTCAAAATATCTCCACAGTCCTTGCGGTTTGCGTTGCCTCAACGTGAAGTTACAATATTTTAGAGGTGCATGTCGAGCTACGGCGGAGGGGTCGGAGAGGGGTTCGCGGCGACGCAGAGGGGTCTGCGGGGGTACGCCGTCGATTCGATAATGCCCGTATGTGTGCTGCTGCGAGGAGGAGGTAGCAATAAAAACCTGAGATTCATTGCAATTTGCAATCAAGTGGAATGGATTTGACTTGATGAAGCACTAAACAGATGCTGAAAACAGCACTGGTATTTCGCACAGCAAAAGTGTGTGTGTGTGTGTGTGTGGCGGGGGTTGTCCAAACTAACAATGTGTGTGTGCGTGTGTGCATGAAGAAAAAATAAAATGAATAAATAAATAAATAAAAAATCTGGAAGAAAAAAAACTCTGACTAAACAGCTTCGCTGCGCGGCGGTCGTTATCATGAACTCAATTCAGCTCAAACTAACGCCTCTGACTTATGCCAGCAACCATCTCACTTTGATAATAAACTACATTTTGGTATATACAGCAAGAATAACATAATTTGGCTGAAGCAATGGGGAGAAATCTTATGCAAAGTGTTATCCCCTAAGACTGTGCCCATTGCTCAAATCTATGGTCATGTAATGTCGAATGTCAGAGTAATTACATTCAAAAACATACCTTAATGATACACCACAATTTGTAAAGCAACGAAGATTAAAAAGAAAAACACAATATATCAGATGGATCAGAAGAGTAATTGGTAAGGAAGAACAAGATTGTTCGATGGCCGCTTCTTTTCTAAGATGGCCACCAGATGACGGCATGGCACTGCACTTCAGGCCTTATTTGGGTGTAAAGCAGTGGTTCAGGCCTTATTTGGGTGTAAAGCAGTGGTTCTCAGGCCTTATTTGGGTGTAAAGCAGTGGTTCTCAGGCCTTATTTGGGTGTAAAGCAGTGGTTCTCAAAGTGTGTGGAATAGAGACATGACCGGTGGGGCGCAATGAACAGGAGGAAAGTTTTTTTTTTTTTTAATAATGCCTTTAATTTCTGACAAGGAAGATCATAGATTCGAAACAAAACAGCCATACACAATCATAGGAGTCATAAACAGACTGACATATGACTTGAAATAAGCCTAACATTTGATCTAGAGGACCAAGACGTGGAACCAAAATGCGAAAAAAAAAATTTGAACATTACCATTTTGCCGGGTTGATGGGGTCAGGTAGGGCTTGAAAATTCCACACCTCCAAAGTGGGGAATGACAGAGGCACGCGCCTCCACTGAGGCAGACAACTGTGTTACTTTACTGTATACTCAGCAATATACTAGTTTATTAGCTTATAGTGGGCAAAACAGCCATCACAATAACTATTTTGGAAAAACAGTGATAACGCTAACAGGATCACTGATGATAAAAGACAATTGTAATTGTGAGTTAGCCTTTTTTCAAAAAGGAATAAATGACTGATGTTAATTTTGTGTTGTTTCAGATTGACCATGGAGATGACTGAGGCATGAAGACAGCCTGAATATCGATGGGAACAGTGGAACTTAAACTGAATATCGATGGCAACAGTGGTACTTAAACTTTGTCTGGGATTGCACTTCTACAGTCAGGTTGTTGATATAAATAAAAAATAATAAGACACTTATGTATAAAAAAAAAATTTCCCTATTGTGTTTGTAGCCTAGCTTATGCTGTTTATTAGTTATTAGTACGTTACGAACTTGTAGCCTGGGTGAACCTAAACAAACCTGTTAGCAAATGGGTAGCCTATTACAAACAGATTTTTCTGGCTAATTACCAATCACATTTCACATGTCAATAAAGCCGGCTGATATCTGATAAACGGGTCCGTACCACACATTGCATATGATAAGAAGATCTGGAACACGTAAGTAACACGGAGTATCATACGGAACTGGGCCAGTGTAACCTAGCGTTCATGGGTTTTGGAAAAACCTTTCTCCGAGTGAAAACTAGTGTTGACGAACTGACCGAAGTGTCGGTTAAATAACCCGGTTCGTGTCACTGAGCCGGGAGAATCGAGTGCCAAACGTCAAAAACCGACTCAGTGTTCCTAACTAGTGTTGTCACGATACCAAAATTATGACTTCGATACGATACCTGCCATAAATATCACGATGCTCGATACTAAAACGATACTACGGCGAAATCCTAAGATATCTGGAGAAGAAAGGACTCATACCTCCTCCAAGTGTATTGAGTCATTTGTGTTGAATTTGGTGCACTTTTGTAGTGTGTAGGTCAATTCTGGGTTCTAAACTTCCTACATAATTATTATTTTTATAGTCAGTAAAATAGTAGGCCTACTTTGTGTGATTAAGTCCTTTATTGTTTGTTATAGTTAATTTACATTGTGTTGTGGCAATAAAGTAGCTTTAAATAGCCAAACTAGGCTAGATCAAGGTCAGTGTTAAAATTACTGCATGCAAATCACTGAATGCTATGCAGAGGGGCCTAATCTTTAGGCCATCTGATGTACAGTATAGGCTACCCTAGGCCTTCCCGTGTTCATGGGATTTCTTTGACAGTTGCAAAGGGGAAAATGTGAGGATAGTCTTCTTTGTGCCCAGTGTACAAGTACGACGTTCCAACCACTCAGGTCTTCATCAGATAGGCCTACACCATTACCTGTTGCAATATATCTGTGTGCATTCCTACATTACGTCTATTTCTTTGATAACATGATTTGCTACCACTTACTGTAACAATAAGCCGCTATTATTATTAGGACTCAACACGCTTTGGTGGTGTTATGCTGTGGGCTTTAATTAGCGCATTTCGGGTAGCCTATCCTATATCTGGGCAATAATTATTGAACAAATTGCAGTCTACATGCCATGACAAATATTACCAGTAGTAGGCTGCTACTGACCGAACATGAAATAGATCGTTTACAAGTTATGGTTATTCTGGCGCGAACATTGCGCTTTCATCACGTTAGCACCCTATGATTACAGCTTGTTATGTCTCGTCAAAATGATTACAGCTCTGTCTCGTCAAAATTCATTGATGAAGGAAGGTTCGCTTTATCCCAGAGAACCATACTTGTTTCAATTAGGCTAGACTAAAACATAAGAGAAGAACTTGGCACTAACCATGTAGTCGTGTTTTCTATAGCATATTCGTTAACCTGTCGTTCTTTGAACTCTTTAAAAATGTTGGGATATATCTGCGAGGTGTTTAGCCAAGTTCCATGCGTAGCCTACTGCTTTTAAATTACTTTGTGTACCTGATGGCTTGCCTTCACGCGATGTATCCGAAATAGTTGCAGATTTCACTGCACCTTTTGTTTTATCCACAAGGCCTAGAACTGTCGGCAAAGAACTATGTTGACGTTGGCTGCGCACTCACTCACTCAGAGCTGCCTGCTTGACACGCCCACTTGCCTAGATGCGTGCAAGGAGCAGTGGGAGCAGCAGTTGACACAGACACAGAACGTTATTATTTTAATAAAGTATCGATTCTAAAAACGTCTGAAATCGTATCGTTTTTTGCGTGAAGGCATCGCGATACCTTTTTAGTATCGATACACCGTGCAACACTATTCCTAACATCATTCATTTTCACATACACTGGCTTGATTGGCTGTGCTCGAGTGTTCTCGTCGCTACTCTTTCATCGTATCGCTTATTAGCGCCTCTACTGGAGTGGTAGTATAATCAGTCAAACTATGATGAGCCTGTATGGCTCTGGGCCTCATAACCGTGGCTGCCAAAGGAGTCAAACAGTTTGCTAGGTTCTCCGGTCCTCGTAACCGTGGCTGCCACACGAGTCAAACAGTTCGCTAGGTTTTCGGCAAGTTGTAATCAACCGATCACATAAGCCTTTCTAGTGCAAACTAGATGCTTATGTTCATGGAAATTTTATCGATGGGAAAGTATTATATCACATACCTACAAATACACATAGGCCTAATGTTATCTTAGTAGTCATGTTAAATAAATGCTTAGAAGTGAATGACAGGCTGCAGGCTGTCACGAGGAGACAGAATGAGACCGAATGTAACCGTGCAACAACCGCTGTACCCTTTATCTTGTCTTGGTTCTCGGCAAGTTTGATAGAACAAGTTCATACCAGCCTTGTTAGTGCATCGTAGCCTAGATGATTTATTCATGGCAATTCACACATTATCGATGGGGAAGTAGGCCTACATCTCATATTAGCCTACACGTCATATTATCTTAAAGTTATAAAGTTAAAGAAGTGAATGTTGAAGACCGTGCCAGGCTGAACGAGACCGTAATCGAGGGTGAGTCTAATGTTATCAAACGGTCTAGGTTCTCGACAAGTTAGTTATTAACCAAGCCTTATTCTAGTATCATAGATGATTGTGTTCATGGCAATTTACACATTATTGATGGGGAAGTAGCCTACATCACATAAGCTTCAAATAGGCTACACGTTATCTGGGTAGCCTAGTTATAAAGTTAAATGTTGCTGGCTTCGTTTGTCACGAAGAGACCGCGCATCAGGCTACTTAGCCTACTAAACGAGACCGTAACCGAGGTATAGGCTATGAGTCTATGTAATCAAAACGGTTGGCTAGGTTCGCGGCAAGTTATTAATCATGCCTTGTTTTTAGTGCATCGTAGATGTGTTCATGGCCATTCATATATCGATGGGGAAGTTCATCACATAGCCTACAAATACACGTCATGTTGTCTTTGTAGTTAGAAAGTTGAATGTTAGAGAGGTGAATGTTGCTGGCTTCATAGTAGGTTCACGAAGTGACCGCGCGCCAGGCTACTGAAGGAGACCGTAACCGAGGGTATGAGTCTCAAACGGGTGTTATCGCAAGTTTGAGTTAGCCTATCAACCGATCGCAGAAACCTATTTATTTCTTGTGCATCTTAGGTGATTGTGTAGCCTACATAGAGGTTCATAGGCTACATTACCGATGGATATAAAATACAAATACACGTCATGTTATCTTGGTAGTTATGTTAAATTAGATGTTTGTTGGTAGGTAGGCTGTCACGAGGAGACTGTCGTGCTAATGCATGAGTAATCAAACGGGTGTCTAGGTTCTTGGTAAGTTGAGTTATCAACTGATCCCAAAAGCCTTTATGTTTCGTGCATCTTGGAATTGTTCATTGAAATTCATATCCTAAATTACAAAGGGGGGAAATATTATATGACATAGGCTATATTATCTTGGTAGTTAAGTTAAATGTTAGAAGTGAATAGGCTATTGGTAGGCTCACAGGAGACCGCGCACAGCTGACTACTGAACAAGACCGAATGTAACCATGGGCAGTGCTTGAGTCTAGTGTAGGTCAATATTAGTGTGTATGTCAGCTAATTTCAGAGACATGGAGAGCATGACATTTGCAGCTTGAGGCTACATGTCTTGGAGCGAATATGTAACGCGCGATATACCCCCCCCCGTCGCGCAAACCGGTGACCGAATCTATTAACTCGGTAGGCCAACCAACGACCGTCCGGTTGAACCAACTTGCGTATAAGAGTCGGTTGTCCCATCACTAGTGAAAACATCATCATTCCGCGTCATTCACGTCACTTAATGTGTGAGTCAGAGGTCGGAAACTGGGACTAGATTTTGATAACAGAGTTGCCCAGTTAGGGGCTCGTCATCACTTTTGTCGTCACGTTGTAGTTCGTTTGTAGTCCATGTGGCCTTTCATGTCCAATACTTTTAATGTGAACTTGGGAATTTGCCGTTTTTGTCACTTGAAAGCTGCATATCTTTCTTTCACGAGCATCTTACACTATATTTTAAGCAAATACAGTTGTTTGTTTAGGATTAGTGAGTGTATGTTTTAACCTTTGTTGTGGCATCCGTGTTTGTCACACATTCCGATGGCAAAGCACATGAACACTTGCTGTCGGAAAAACAAAGTAGTAGGGCTGTCACTTTACGTTCGAAAATCGATTGCACAATCGATTGGACCAAACAACACAAGTTTCGAAAACTAAAATAGGGAATCGATTTTAACCAAATATGAACACTATTAATTTTAAACGAATTAAACAAAATTCACAAACAAGAATATAAGAATATAAAAGAATTCCGAAGTGCAGTAAGCATTGCGAAAGCTAAAAAGAAAATTCCCACCAATTTTACGCACCGGAAACAGCTGTTTCAATCAGCTGCTGTGCTGCTCGGGTTTTGCCAAAAATGGAGGACAACGCGATCAACCTGTGCGACATGAGAGAGAGGAGTGATAGGCCCTAATAACTTGAGGAGTTCGGTGTGGAAGTACTTCGGATTTTTGGTATATCAAACTATGGAGAAGAACAAAGCGGTAGGCTATGCAAACTGTGCAATGGAGTTCTACGTAGGCGAAATTTGTTTGACATTTCTAATCGTAAACACAGCTACGTTGAAGCCTGCAGTAATGTTTGTCACTGATGTAATGGCAGGATACTCGGCTTATTGTTTTTCGAGAATGTAGCACTACTGTTTGTCATTGTGCACGAATCTTCACGCCAATAAATCATCAGAAATATTGCTGGCTTGCGTCTACAAGCACCCTCTTTACGTTCGTCCTAATGCCTGTTATTTTTTTGTGGATTGGCCTATATTTGGCGTTGAAAATGGAAACGTCTTTAGACATGAAAAATCGATTTTACAATCGATTCCATGAACACTTATGTCTCAATAATCGAACAGGATTTTTTCACAAAAGTGACAGCCCTACAAAGTAGCCATGGGGGCGGTCCTTGTCATTCTGAGGTGCTCTGAATGCACCATAAGACCTGAGACCGTGCAGCCTGCACGTTCACAACAGACACGCCCACTTCAGCCCTGCACAGCTTCCCCGGAGTATTGGCTACACCTGGGACTAATCACTAATTAACCTGCCCTTTATATTCACTTGAAGCACCTCACACCAACGTGAGGTATTGTTGTTTGTGACTCTACTAGCCTACTGGTTAATTCTGAACTCTCGTTTTTGACCTGTTTGCCTGACCTTGGATTACTCTTTTGGATTCTCCCTTGGATTGTTTATCGGACTTGTGACCTGCTGCCTGAACTTTATTAAATTAACTTGCTCGCTGCATTTGAGTCTGAGGTTCATTCATTACAGCCAGTCTTAGCCCTTATTGGCACCAGATCCGTCAAATGGATCCAGAAAAAATTTGGACCGATGTGTGTTTGGACGCCGGATCAGGTCCATTATGCAGATCCGTGCCGGATGATGTGGTAGGTGTGGCCCAGTTCCGCCCCAGTGTATTTTTGCTATCTCATATGAGATCAAAGGGCAAACCCAATAAAATCACATACAGATTCTGTTAAACATTGAAAACAACCTGCAACCCTCGTAAGTGGCAGAAAATAACTCTACACCTGGAAACGCAGAGGTAAGGTACTGACTAGAAACATTACATTTTTTATGAAGAGACCAATACTGCCATGTTAAGGCAAAAGGCCGTAACTTCATCTTTGGCCGAAAATGAGTTGTCGGGCCCTATTTTGATGATAAGAAACGCAGTGCATAGCGTATTCTTGCTTGGTGAGGTCGGAGAGGAAGTTGCAGGAGAGAAGAGGGAAAGTTTGTTTTATCGTTGTGGCTGGTGAATAAACACGCTTTTCGGTTCGAACTCGTTTGTACGTGAATCCTTATACTACCCAGAGAACCTCCTCCTAAACAGGGGCGTCATGCAAGGCAAAATTCAGAGGGGGCACAATCAGGCAATTTTTTTCGGGGGGGGGGGGGGGGGGTTCCTGTTAGAGGGGGTCCGGTGATTTCTCCCCCAGGAGATTTTGAAATTCTGGCTGCTAAACATACCATTTTAATGCAGTTTGGGAGGGACAGAAATACCTTAACAGAGCAGCAACCATCCTCTATCTGAGGACTAAGCTAAAGTATCTATTTTGTAAGTTAATGTAAAACACATAGGTTGGTGAAAGAACTGTAAGCTCAAATTCAGCTCATTAAAGCATGTTTAGACACACACATTTACACTTAGGCCTACTACACATGATTTTAAAAACAGTATCATTGCAGTTGTTATGATTTGATTGATATGTGACCTAAGAACAATCTTACATTAAAAAAGTTTCTGAGGTCTGACTTTGTGGTGCTCAGAAATTTTATTATTTTAATCTTAATTCATGTGATGAAGGACTTTGAAAGAAGTTTGACAGGTTTCACTGCTGAGTAAGGTTAACCCTAAATATTTGAATATTTTACTAGTAATATATTTTTCATGACCATTATGGCACGCAATAGGTTACCTCATTTGTAAGTTGCTATCTGCAAATCATGAGCAAGTGACCTGATAATAACCTACGTTATGAGCACGAGAGAGACTATTATACTTTCTTGCCCTCTACATCACGGTCATAGCGATCCTATATAAAACAACTTTAACCCTCGTTTTGAACGGGTAGGCTATCCCTTTTCATTACATGGATTAGGGACCGTTCGTTATTTATAAACGGGGTCACCGGAGGAAAATAGGGGAGGGTCATGTCTTTTTATTCTTTGTTGAGGGGAGGGTCACCTAACTTTTTTTGTCTAGGAGGGGGGGTCACCCATCTTTTGTATTAATGAAAACAGCAAAAAATCAAAGTGGCTTGTTTGATTGTTGATTTCTGTCGCCATATAACGATCTCTTTCGTTCCATAGCTCTGTCAACATTGAACAATGAATAGGCTATATGGGTTTCTCACGCAAAATACGGAAAATGTCAACATCCGTCCCCATTAACGGAAGGGTTGGAGCAACAAAGTATCCCACTTTATTTACGCCTAACAGCCTATATCCATTTGGTCAACTTTATATCCAGCCCTAAAAAAGCTAACTTTGGTTTACTTGTAGTTTACCGTGTAGCCTAGCCTAACTTTAAACAGTGTGCATGCTTATAAAGCATACTTGTGCTTCATTCATCCACACATCCAGCTCCTAACGTTTTGACAAGCATTTTCTACAATTTGACCTTGTTCCTGCCCATCTCTAGCTTTGCTGTCTCCATCCTTTCTGTTTTTGTTGTTTGCCAAAAAAAATATAGTAGCCTAGGCCCTATTTATTGGTAACCAGCAACAAGTGCAATTTGTTAATCACTGTCATTCTCTCTCCTGCCAACAAAAATGTGATGCGTTCCAAGTAGCAGTGCGTAATTCTGCTTCATAAAGCAGAATACAGAATACAGAATATAAATACATTGGTCATATAAATAGCCAGTTTATGGTCTACAGTGTAGGCTAGAGTTGGTAAGTTATGGTAGGCCAACTTGGAGTGAATATACAGGGGGATTTCTTTGGCTCTTATTGGCAGGTGCGCACGTATACGCACGTATACGCATGTCTATAGACATAGCCTAGCCTACGGCCGAACACTGCAAGCGCCAATGAATCGTGCTCACGACAACCACGTCGTTAACTTAAATAGGCCTACTGTAGGTTAACATCACTCTTAGTTCGCATTCAAGCAAGCAAAACGATGATTTGAATACATCCGTTTCTCTGGAAGGGCAAGGGGTAACAACAGGACAACACAGAGACAGGCCAGAATGCAGGACTAATGTTATGAGAGTATTACAGTAATATGGGATATTCTACGGGAAAATATTAAAACGGCAAGACAGCGGGGAAAAGTTAAAATGATATGCCTAAACCCAGAAAAAGTTGGCATGTTAGGTATTTTTCGGTCCCTGTGATTATTTGTGAAATTGTGCAAACAGCCTTTTCAAGTCATTTGAGAAGGAAGGAGTGTAGCAAGCTCCCAAATTGACGCTCGTCTGAGAAATTGAGTTGGATAATGTTCAGCTTCGGCAGCTTTACAATGACTGAGGAAGCCTAGAGACGAGTCCATAGCAACAAGTTCATGTGTTGAATTTGTTATTACCCAGTGTGCTTTGTTGAATGGTCTCAATGTTTTATTGTTTTATTTCATGTGAATACTTACTAGAGGAGTAAATTATTTCAAGTAGGCTAATGCAGTTGCAGGAAGTGTGCATTTAGTTTCCATGCTTATTGTGTTTCCACAACAATGTTAGTGAGTAAATCTACTGAAATGGCCACCATCTTGGTGAAGTGTGATGTGTAAGATCAGAAAGCAGAGGGTGAGTTTCGAATGATTGCTTAAGTCTATTTGTTCAACTTTTCATAACGCTCTATAGCGTGGGCGGTAAGTATCGACAATTGGCTGGGGAGGGTCATGTCTTTTTTGAAAAGACTGCTGGAGGGTCGTTGAAAATTTTCTTACAGGCAGGGGAGGGTCATGCAACTTTTGATGGAAGCACTCTAAATCCCTCCGGTGACCCCGTTTATAAATAACGAACGGTCCCTTAGCAGCCAGATACGTGAAGAGAACAAGTGGAGAAACATCCAACGCAATGCCTTGGTAGGCCTAATGGTATTAGGTTGGATTTTGTAGTCATTGCAAATCTAACACCCTCGTTTATGAAACTGGAAACAATTGAACCAGGAGACTTAATATTTGTAATATTTGTAAGAGTAGCCTACGTTATACTGACACCATGTAGGCTAACGTTAACGTAATGCTCTGAATTTTGCGGCCAACATCAAATCCATAGTTCTAACTATTTGATCATCAAGTCAAAATTTCCTGGTCAACTACAAATAATTCCACTACTTTTTATTGCTTAGCTAGACTACTTACCACTTCAACACCATTGACTATCTGTTTAAACTGTAACTGTAGGCCTAACAGTTCAACTGTTCAAACTGTAGCCTAAAGTTAACTGTAACAGTTCAACACAAGCAAAACATTGCGAGCTCAATGCACATGTGAGTTGTTACGGGAACATAGGCCTACACAGACACCAATTTTAGGAAAAGGGCTGTTGACTGGTCTTCAGCTATTTTGCTACGGTTTATTACACATCTAGAAGAATACATTTGAGTCGTTATAGGCTCTGGCTTATTATGGAACAAAGTTATGATCCAAAAAATTATCAGGGACGAAAAATCCGAGGGGGCACGTGCCCCCTTAACTTCAATGGGCATGACGCCACTGCTCCTAAACATTTCAAAGTTTACACTGGTGGCAGCGGTGTTACGTTCAACTTTCGTCTGAAGTTTTCTCCAGCACTACAAAGTTGGCTACTGTTTGCGGTGAACTGTGAGTTGGATTAACTGATACAATGCTGTTGTAATTATGTTGTAATATGATTTTAATATCTCACCACATAAACAGGAATGTGTCATAAAGTCACAGTGCATTGAGTGAATGGCCTGAAACTTCTCAGGTTAATAGATATTATGATTATGATGATATCCAGACACCCAATGGGCCTGCCTGGCATAGCGTCACCCCTGGCCAAGCAGGAAATGTGCCAGAAATGGACAATGCCTTAAATGATTGATCTGAAACTTTATAAAATATTGGATATCATTATTGGGATGATATTCACATGTGTAATTCACATGCCTAGCATAGCGCCACTATCTGGCCAAGCAGGAAATGTGCCAGAAATTGGTAATGCCTCAACTGATTAATCTGAAACTTTACAAAATGTAAGATATCATTATTGTGATGATATTCACATGTGTCACAAACACACACGCACACACACAGATATATACACACACATTTACAGAATTTGACACAAAAAAGAGAAAAAGAAAAAAAAAGTAAATTGTTATTAACATGACCAGTCAAAAAAGACATGAGTCTCACTACACACCACACAAATGCTCTCTCTCTCTCTGTGTGTCTCTCTCTCTCTCTCTCTCACACACACACACACAATAACACTGACCTGCCTGTACATTGTAAACATAGGAAAGATCTGCACACGCACCTCACGCATGCACACACACATACACATACACACACACACACAGAGAGAGAGAGAGACACACACACACACACCATGAGAGACACACACACACACATAGACAGACACACACACACTCAAACAGAGAAAGAGAGACACACACACACAGAGAGAGTGAGAGAGACAGACAGACACACACACATAAATACATACACAGACACACACACAGAGACACACACACTGAAGCACACACATACACACAGAGACAGACACTAGGGGTGTGAATCTCTCATGTAAAAGACGATACGATCCGCATCTAGATACATGGGCACGATTCGATACAAGAAAAGATACATGTTCATAAAAAACGATTCAGTACGATTCGATGCAGTTCAAGAATGGAAAGCATTCTGAAAGATTTTTTATCATTTGCTCAAGGTGCACATTCATTTTATATTATCAATTATCATGGTCATGGTTGTCAATTAGGCAAAACAAATGTGTGAATATGATTATTTAAACTGAGGTTTGTATCATATACTGTATTGAAATGAAAAAAGAATAGTCTACATTTCAGTCAAACACAGCAGCCAAATACAACATAAAAATACATTTTTATAGATTTTATAGAGTTATATCTGATTGTTTTCAAGGAGCTGTAGCCTATTGTTGAGGTAAGACAATACCGAAATAAAATAAAACAGTGCTTAAGACACTCTTGACCTTTTCTCATATAGCCTACAAGAATGAAATAGGCCTACATATCAATGAACTCTCTGGGCTTATTTTGTTCCAACGGTAGACCTAATATGCAGAAACCTATAATGCCACAAGTCTGAGTGAATATGAACAAATAATAATTTGTGCATCGTTTAAGCAGCAAGGTCCAATATTCTTTAACATTAAGGAAATCCCTTCATCAAACGTAAGGCTACCCTACAGACTATCGTTGCTGTTTAGGAATGCTATATTTAATGTTTAATTTTGCGCTGGATGTTGAAAAACAAAAGAGTAAAAAACTGTCAAACAAATGACCGAGTGTGAGTTGTCACGTGCTTAAGTTGCAGTAGATGTATGGTCCTTTGAGTAGTTATGGACGTGACCACATCCCCACCGGTGAGGTGCAGGGCAAATTTTAGCAGAGTGCGGGCATTTCATTCCTAATGAAGTCCTTTGACAACTTTGGGCAATGAATGTAGCCAAAAACGAACTGCATTACCCACAAATCCATGCCACGTGTAGTTTCAAAACCGGAAGTGGGATGAACGCGCAGCTTGCAACGTAAATGAGAGTCTGAGCGAGCAGAAAAGGTTGTGAACCGATTCGTAACAAGTAAATTGATATAACGACCGGTTCATTTCAGTTTTATTCCTATACGGGGCTTCACGTATCGATGTAGCCGTATTTTACACGTTAAAAACGGATACCGATACGTATCGGTTAATCTTTACACCCCTAACAGACACAAATACATCATTAGTAGAAATATAATACCAATGATATTTATGTATTAGGCTACTGTGTATTTTAAAAATCTAAGTAAGAAAAGGCCAAACAAATAAGATTAATATTTCAGCACAGCAGTCAGGGCAAGGGCGTAGTCATTGCGCGGAGTCGACGCAGAAGCATGAAACAACCTTAAGGCAAACATGAAGGGGATAATGCCCCCCTTCCCCACCACCCCACATCCGGTAACATGAAAAGAACTTTTCAGGATCACTACTCAACCGTTGCACAATAGATCACAAAATGTTTGTGGTAAATTGGTCACTTTCAGAAGCATCTTCGTAGCCTATGTAATTGTAGTGTAGCGCTACCTACTGAATGCTGTCACAGTAAAATGTAACGTAGCAGAAAGTAATCTGAATGAACACCCTGAAACTCGTTAGGTTAATAGTTTAAAATGTTATGATTGTGATAATATCTAGACACCCAATCGGCCTGCTTTGCTGGCGCCACCACGTGGCCAAGCAGGAAATGTGCCAGAAATGGGCAATACCTCAACACTCTGAGGTCGCGGTCCCCCTGGGGGGACTTTTTGGACTCTTCCAGACACATATGAGTAAAGGCTCTGGTACGGTCCTGCGTCACATTTGCGCATTTCCAAGACATGCGTCATTTTTGCCGTGGACGTGAAGCATACTCCAACTTCTGCTGTCCTGAATGCGCGTTAAATCATTAAGGTTAGCGCCTGCCCACTACGAACTGTGATACTCTGCCCCACCAACTGGGGGCGGTACGTCGAGCCTGAAAGTAGGACACAGCCTGAAACGCCTGAAGAAAAGAAGAACGTGGGATGTGCGAGCACTGAAAGAAGGAAGAGCTAATGAAGCACCACGAGTACTTTCGCCTGTCTGCTGGGAAGTTTGATAAGTTGGCCCATCGCATCGCTCCATTTATCATCCACCAGAACACACACAGCACACCTGTTGGTAGACTTGCTTATAGCTTAGCCTATTTGCTTATTAGGCTACTTAGCCTATAGCTAAGTGACTCGGTGCCGTGAGGGCAGCAAAATTGGTGCGATACAAAGTAAAGACATTTTTCTAAACACAGCAGTGTCATGGTAAGAAAGAGTTGTGCGTACAGATGTCCTCAATTAAATTTGTTTTGAGTCTTCACACCTGCCTCATACCAAAAAGTATGAACCAAAAACCTGTAATTATGACGTGTCAATAAAAGTTTTGAAGTAGCCTAACTCTTTGTGTTCATAATGTATAATGTCTCACTGTGATAATGGGTGTATTTAGAGCAAGAGGTAGCCTAGGTTATTCCTTCAATTATTATTATGATAACGCATTATCCGGTGTTGACAGGCGAGTTTCGAGATTTGAGTTCAGCATTGTTCAGGAGTAGGTGATAATGATTGCACCTGGGAGAGGTAGGCTACATTCCCTTTATTATTATAATCACTATTGATAACGCATTATATACGGAACAGGCGAGAATGCATCTCGATCAACAAGTGTTACTGGGTTTCACCTGAGCGTTATAGATAGATACCTTTATATGGCTCTGGGTTTCGCGATTGGATTTCATCATTGTTCAGTAATAGGTGCTAGGCTACGCTCATTTTTAAAAGATGCATTTAATCCAGTCATGTCAGCTCTCTATGCAGGGAGTAGGGCTGTCACTTTTTATTCGAACATCACGTGAAATATCCGTAGTCGAACTATAAATAAACTATTCGGTTTTTAGTGCTGTGTAGCGCATTTCTACAGTCTATGATTAGTTTTATTTTATTGTTTGCCATCTCATTCATTGCTCTATGATCCAGGGCTCATGACCAAATCAAGCCAATATACCGTAAAACTCCAAATAATAGCCCGGGCTTTTATTTTCCCAAATCGCCAAATTGCACCGGCTAGTATTAGAGACAGGCGTCTATATGAGACAGGCCTTTAATTCCCTTTACACAAAACTTTTCCTCTGCAAAGATGAAAAATATTATCAAATTAATTATTTCAAACACACTGAATGTCTACCTATATGACTAGGCTATCTGATGACAATTACGGATCATCATTCTTTTAGTGTTGAGATCTTGTTCATTGAGTGAGATACAGTAAGATCCAAATAGCGGGGATAGCCAGAATAGATGAAACACGATTTAATTAAACGTAATCGCATCACACTGAAAGCTCATATTTTGTCACTAGCAAATAGCCTATATCGGTCCTTTGTCAAATACAGCTGCATTATCAGCCCTGACCAAAACCGTTCAGGAATTATTTATGCAAAAGTGGAACGTGCTTAATGTTTCATTCTCCCTCATTTTCGGCACGAATGAAACAGCATGAGAGAGCATGAACCATATTTCTTCCGTTTTGTATTTGCCAAATTTGACAACAGTCTACATTCAAATCATAGCCTACTTCCAGGCTCGCGAGAACATATTTTTGACCAGGGGTGCTGAATAACAAAATAATCATGGATGTCCGACGATTCTCCCCCAGCATATGATTCGAATTTAGACAGCTAAATATGCCATTTCACCGCCGTGTATGAGTAGGTCTAAGAGTGAGAAGTTTTATAATGCCCTGGGCAGCCACATTCCACTGCAACTATGCGCAGCACTTGCCACTCCGACTCATCAATAAAAACTCTGCGCGCACACACCAGTCCCATAGAAGTGCACTTGACTTTACATCATCAACCTATTTCAGTAGGTTATATAGCCAGAGAATGTCCGTAGACGGGCTCCGATATAGCCTAGTCTAAGGTAAATTCCTTTTCTGACCTCTTTCTCTTTATCGCCATGGCATTTAGAATAAAGAATAACGTTCGCGAACCGTTCTGGTTTTGTTGCCAGCATAAAAACAAGCTTACCATCGGCCTATCCGCAAATTTTAAACACAAGGGATGAATTGAACGATGACGAAGTGGGACATATAGGCATAGTTCATATTGGAAAGTTATACAATTTGGAACTCTAGCTTTTCCCCACCGCAGTCTTTTAATGCCATCTAATAATAACGTGTGCAGTCTGCGCCCAAATCACACCCAAGATTCGCAACGAGATGAGCAGCAACTTGATGCAACATTCTAAAACCTTGCAACTGTGACCAGACATGTGAATGCTTTGCGACGGCTTGTAACGACGTGCAACATCTAATTCACACTGCTGTAAGTAACCTCCTTTCTATAACGGTTTCGTGTCATTGCGAATCTTTAAACAGACGATCTGACGGGTTTTAGAAGATTAAATACAACCCGAAACTAAAAAACAGACCAGGCCTCTACTGGAGACCGGCCTTTAACCCAAACCTGTAGCCACGCCAGGCGTTTAAAAGAGACAGGCGTCTCTTAGGGACTTGGCGATTATTTGAAGTTTTACGGTAATAGCCAGTAGCCACAATGAGCCCATGCAGCCACCCTGTTTCGACAATGAAAGATAACACACAAAACGGCCAGCCTGAGCGGACAATTACGTCCCCGACTCATCTAAAATGTGGTGTCTTGAAATACTTTGGGTTCTACACCATAGATGGTAAAGTAACCGTTAAAGATAATGTTAAAGAATGTATCTGTGGATTGTGGCTTTACATCGGTCGAAGTTGACTCCATGTCGTGGTATTTCACGTAACTCGATAGCCAGGCAAGCTGAGGACAGGGACTCTGCTCCATCGTCATTATGGTAACCAAACAAGTCTTCTGTCTAGGTTTGTTTCTAGGTTTTAAGTGTTGTTCTTCTATGTGGTCCACGTACTGGAGGGGAGTGTTTACAGCAGTTCCGTTTCACACATGCGCAGTCTACGCGTCACTTTGACGCGCGGTCTTAAATTTCGGTCGACTCAAAGACGCGACGCATGCCGTAAAAATGACGCAATTCTCGTCACGCGCTCACCAGCGCCACGGGACGCAGACGCGGGACCGTACCACAGCCTTAACACCACTAGAAACCTTGGATCTTCTCGTTTTCAAATAAAAATGTATTGATTGCGCTTTGTAAAGAGAATAAATAAAACATTTACGTTTTTCAGTAGTTTAGCCAGCAACAGGCTGATACTGACACACCCCTCAGCTATTCAGATGGTAAGTGTCCAGGCAATCAATGTCGTCATTGGGCCATTGTCTGGGAGCACGAGGTGAAAACACGCCCCAAGTCACCAGTATAAACAAAGACACATGCACAGGAATGTTTACACTTTGAGCTTCGTGTAGATCCCATGGATGACATTTCTAGATAGATAGATAGATAGATAGATACTTTATTGATCCCCAAAGGGAAATTCAAGATTCATTTCTGATGAGTAGCATAATACCTATTTTACCACTTGTTGCCATGCTATTTAGCCGTTGATTAGCTTATAGGAAGAAGGTAGCTAAAACTAGCCGATTAAAACATGCTATTTCTGTCAAGCTTTCATTGGTTTTTCGGTTACCAAACTACACCTCAGTAGAAAAGTATTTTGCTGGTCAGATAATCCCGTTGTGCTCAGAATTGCCTTTAGCCTACAGTCCACATGCAATGCATAGCCATAGCTTGTTATCAAGTGACATTATTAGCCTATGCTCCTAGCCTGGCTAACGCCAAACCCCATCTCATTGAGATGGGGTCTGGGAACTAGACATTAATTTTCTCGTATTTGAAACATGGTTTTCGAATGCCCGGAGCCGTTTATTGGGCGCTACGAATGTCTATCAAATGCATCTGTACAGTATGTAGCTTATAACGGCTTCGGTGTGTCGTCATCGTCTTGCTGCCCTCCCTCCGTTCTGTGATTGGTTCCTTCGTTGAGGTGAAAACGAAGTCCATGGAATCCAGGCTGCCTAGCAGCGTGAATAAAATCATGTGCGTAAGGCAGCATGGGAAAACCCAGGCTACTATGCTCCGTGCATAACTACTGTGTGTCCATAAGATTGTAAAATACAGGCATAAGCTGCAAATTATGTAAACACAGAGGAACGAAAGAACTTCTTGCAGCATACTGTTGTTTTGATAGGCTAATTAGTGTGGTAGGTAACTGTAGTGCCCTGGTAGAGCACTTGACAGGACAAAGACAGCAATTGACACGGGGGTGGGGGCAGTTACAGGTGTGATACACCCATCTCATCAGTATTTATTTGAAAGAGCCACTGGTTTAATTTAGTCTCACTTTTTTTTAAATTTGTGTTGAAACTACATAACATTTCTGAATGCTCTTCTTATTTTTATGTAGCCAACTCTTATGTTTATAAGGTTCAAAAGTACAAAGTCTTGGCTAGGTACATTTATTGTGTGTTTTTTTAGATTGTTTGAAGACCTTTGTTTAAAATTAATGGTCTGAAATTTATCAGGTTAATAATATTATGATTATGATGACACCCAATGGGCCTTAGAGCTTAGATCGGGCCCAAAAAATCAAGCCCGACCCTACCCGAGCCCGTGCACATTGTGCCCGAGCCCGACCCGACACGTTAACTGTAATTATGAGCCCGATTTAAACCCGACATTTTTTAAATTCGTGGCCCATTATAACTGAAGTTATCAACTACAATTCCGAGCTGTTTGAGCTACAGAAATCCGTTTAGAGGACATTGAGAGGACAAAAGAGGACATTGAAGGCTGGCTATCATTATTTCTGCCATGGCAAGCCTGCTTCATGTTCATCTTAAAGTATTTTTGCTGTCATAGGTGAACATCGTGCGCACTTAATGCACGCAACAAAGCATACCTGACAAATGCATACCTCCGACTTTTCTCCAAACTTCCTCGAAGTTATTAAGTGTGCTTGCAAAGCAGCACACTTATTGTTCTTCTTAAGTTTTATTTTTCCCGTCTCCCTAAATTTTTGTCAGCTCTAACGCCTAGGCCCTTTGAGACAGAGACACCGTTCCAACTTTAAAACGTCCGGTCAGTACCGGTGTAAGTTGCACGCGAAGATGACGTCAGGTGGGCGTGCCGTTCGTCCGCCATATTGGATTGAACAGAAAGCAAAACTAAATTTTCACAGGTCACAAATTTGATCCGAACGCCACGAAACTTGACGTACATTATCCTTGGACCAAGCCTCACAAAAGTTACCGGAAGGATTTTTGATTTTCGAAAGCGTTTGCCCGTCACAGCCAAACAAAATCGGCGGCGAAGCTCCGAAACAGGAAGTCGTCCATATCTCAGGAACACTGTCACATATCGATACCAAATTTTGTATATGAACTGGGGACTCCAATGTGAGGGTGCATAAGCTAAAAAAAAAAAAGGAAATATTCCAAAAGTTTCCATCATTTTGCAAACCATCCACAGGTATTTGGTAACTCTCACCATTCACCTTCTATCACAATGCCTTCCAAGTATGCTCAATGCCTCTGGGCAGCCACAATGTCTCCGGGCAACCTTGCCCAGTCATGAAATCCTTGCTCTGCCATGGGATAGTATGGACTTACGAACTGAAATAGCAAGGAGAACAGAAGTTATATATAGCTTACATAATAGAGTTGTTTTCACATTGACGGTATTCAAATTAAATTTTTCATTATTGTTAAATATCATGATGGGAGAGTATTATTAAAAATGTTACAAGTATGCAAATTCATATGTTTACGGGAAATTAGGTTTTACTGGGTTGTTTTGTTGTAAAGACATGCAAGGCATTCTGGGCCGTAATGAACAGTGGTCGGCAGCACTCCATAGGCTACGTATTAATATGAATAGGTGTTTCTGTAAACCTAGGGACAATAAACAGCTATCTCTGTTACAAAAACGAGCTGGTAATCGCTCATTGAAGAGGGAACTATGATAAAAAGATTGTTTTCCTAAAAGCATGGTGTTGACAAAAGAATAAGCAGGAAATGCCACGTTAATCTTAAATAGCCTACATAACGCTAGGTGGCAACGTTGTATTTCACTAAATGCGGTGGAATTAGCTTCACAAGGAAGGAAGGTGCAAATATTATGTAATTTATCATGGGAAATTATTGTAAATGTTATTTCTTGTTTATTCTAATTGCAAACCACACACATCCATTTGTAATCACACGTACACATTTAATACTGGAAGACTGTCATTTCGTTTATTTGATGTTGCTTAGCAACGGGGACAGACTTCAGAGCAAAGATTCTAGAACAGAGCTTCAGAGACACGTTTTGAGTTCGTGGCCAAGTAGGCTACCTAAAATATCGGTTTCCATGTGTATGTGCTGGATGGTGTGCTTCCTTTATGAAAGTAAGTGTTTTATACAGTTAACGTTACAGACATAATGACTCATGTTGTAGTGGTCCACATAAATGTGACCCTTCTGTTATTAGAATGCTAAGCGGAGATTTTAACATCATTAATTTCTTGTGTGCTAGCTAGCTAGGTCATAGGGAGGAGATGTTGCTGTAACGTTATGAGATTTATGTTGCTTAGCGTAATGCCATGGTCATTTGATATGAGATGCTTGTACTCGTAACTTCGTCACTCGTAACTTTAGGACTCCTATTTTTTTTTACTAAGAGTAATTCAGAAAGCATTTTAGCCCTAAAAGTAGCGCCTGAGTCTGTGACAGCTTAAGCGAGGACTCCTAATAAGACCGATTCACAAACAATGTTTTGTGGTGGCATTTCACGTCGCGATGTTTTGAAATGCGTCTAACAATCACGAGGGAACAATTTTGCATTGTAGGCATAACTAAGGGATGCAGTAACACCAACAACAACAACCAAAACTAGCCTACTAATTGTTTACATGTACATTAAATGAAACGTTTCATTGTGAATCAAATTAAAAGATTCTCCTCTTTGCAAACGTTGGCATAGGCATATGGTGACAGATTCATTTAATAGTGTGGCTGCGTGAATCACGGTAAGCGCGAATGAAGTGGCCACTTCTTAATAGGAGTCACTGTATGGAAGTAGGCTAAGTAAAATAGAGATGTTTAAAATAAGATAAAGTTAGGATATGCCCGCTTGACAACGGCAGAGATAACTGGCCTTTGGCCATAGCAACCATCCATTTAGAACGACTGGCCTTCATAGCAACCAAGGATCTTAGCTGTGATTCATGTAGCTACAGTATGCATACAATGTGATGCAAAGTATAGAAAGGTGATGAAATATACAGAGACAGGTCAAGAAATATAGTGCAATGTAGACAGTAGTATACAGTTGATTTACAGAAGGTGGTTTAGAGTAATATGAATTAAATATAAATATGTGCAGTGTATTAGCAGTTATCTCATACAATAAGTAGAATAATGTATGTAGTAGTAACATTATAATAGTAGAAATAATAATATAGATATATGCAGTGTATTAACAGAATATAATAAAACAGAATAAATATGGATATTCAATATGACAAATATATAACAGATATGTACATAACATACAGCTATGTGCAGTGTGGAAACAGTGTCATTGTAGTGCAGAAACAACATTATAAGAGTAGTAAGAATAAGTCTATGTGCAGGATGAATAGTATAAAGATCAGTAGAATAACTATGTATAAATGTAATTACAGTAGGCCTATGTACATTTGTAAATAAATAGAAAACTATGGGTGAGAGGGATAAATTAATTTTATTTAATCGTAAAAGTAAATTGCATTCAATTAAATTGCAATTAAAAATCTTTCCAGTAGGCTTTAATGACACGCAAAAAGTACAACCAAAGCTGAGCTTGATCAACTAGAACGTCTAAAGAACCAGAACTTGAGTGTAGTTTTTTGCTGGGTCCCAGGCCATGTTGGTCTGAGGGGAAATGAGAAAGCGGACAGTGCTGCTAAGCAAGCAGTGTTCGAATTACCATAGGGCCCGGTAGTGGGCCATAGGGCCCCCTTAGTTCTGGCCAGGGCACTACTAGTTCTGCTCGAAATCACTGTCAGAGGGGGCCCACTCATTCATTGTTAAGTTGCCAACCCGTAACTATTATAATCTACATTTTCCCCGTTGGTTGCAATGTGTATTTTCCCCCCAGACTGCAGGGGCACTGCTCCGCATAATAGCCCCCTGTCCTGTCCGATCTCACCCTCCTCTAAATTTTGCTAGAACGTTGTTAGCAATTGAACAATTAGCAGCAGTGGAAAAAGTTAAAAGTATAATTTAATTAGAATTAGATATTAGAAAATTAGAAAATTGTTACAGAAATGCATTCATAGACTAAAATGGCAACGAAAAGAAATCTAGATTTGACCAACTTTGGTTTTACTACCACCGCAAAAAGACAGCGGGAGGAAAGCCCACCACCTGAAGTCCAGGAAGAGTTAGCGGAGGCTAGCGTGAGTCTAAATGATGTGCAGAATACAGAAAGAAACACCCCAGACAATATCCCAAAAGTATGGTCAGCCAGCCAGTTCGAAGAGTGGAGGGAGCGATATCGGTGGATTTATTGTCGCGAAGGGCATGTTGGCTGTACAGTTTGTAAAGAGGCAAAGCAACTGCTTGGAGCTGAGAAGGGGGTGCATTTGTCCACTGAGTGGATTAATGCTACAGTAAGTGCTGACCAGGCGAAGCATATGCGTAATAAAATCTACAGACACAGAGACAGTGTTGCGCACAAGCAGGCTGAGGACATTGCAGAACAAAGAAAAAAAGATGTGTTCACAAACATTATAGTTGATGCCACTTCACGTGATTTCCAAGAAACAGAAGCTTCCTTCAGAACGGCCTACTGTATTGCGAAAGAGAGACTTCCCTTCACGAAAATGAATCCCTTGGTCACATTACAGACACTAAACGGGGCTAACATGGGCAAGATACACAGGTCCGATCACACATGTACAGAAATGTCAGTTCATATAGCTCATGAAATGAGACGAAAAATGATCTCCAGTCTTAAAACTGCAAACTCGCCCATCAGCATCTCCATAGCCGAAAGCACCACACATGGACGGAGTTATCTAATAATTTATCTTCGGAGTGATATCAGTGGCAAGGGTGATATGGAGAATATGTTTTTGGACTTGGTTGAACTGAATGGTTGTGATGCTGAATCAATTTACAATTCTCTTAGAGAAAGTCTACGGGATGCTGGGTTGGATGATCAGTGGTTGAAAAGCCATCTGATTGGGATCGCAACTGATGGGGCTTCGGTCCTCACTGGGAAAACGTCTGGCCTGGTATCACGGCTTAAAAGCCATTTCCCCACAGTTCAAGCAGTGCACTGTTTAGCCCACCGGCTTGAACTTGCCGTCAGTGACTCACTCAAGGTTGCAAGTGGATGTAACCATTTTGAAATGTTTGTGTCTAAGCTTTATGCAGTCTACCACCAATCCCCCAAAAATAAAAGACTTCTGAGAGAAGCTGCCCAGACACTTGATACAAGATTTCTGCAAATAGGGCAGATTTTCACGATACGCTGGGTCTCCAGTAGTTTTAAAACTGTTCAGGCTGTGTGGCAGGATTATGCACCGTTAGCCAAGCAATTGAAGGACGCAAGCGAGGATCCGAAGCGCAGGGAACATGACAAGTGTCAGTTTAGTGGTCTCCACAAGCAACTCGTGAGCAAAGGCTTTGTAGCTGGCCTTGCATGCATGAAGGATGTTTTACGTGAGCTTCAGAGCCTTTCGCAAAAACTCCAGAGAAGGGACATAACCTTGATCCAAGGAAGCCAGCAGATCACACAAACTATTGAGGTGATACGCGCAATGAAAATCTCTGGCGGTAAATCCTCGCAGGCTGCTGAGGAGCGCATCACAGCTGGAAAGAGTTCAGCTTGGAGATGGCAAAGAGAAAATAAACAGGCTACAGTTTCACCAAGCTGTAATAGACAGTCTGACCAAACGCCTGCCCGACTCAGATCTGGTAAAGCTTCTTAAACCGTTGGACAAACTGTTACTGGCCAGCTGATCGTGAGGAGTTTGTTTTATATACGGAGAGCACGAAATTCACAACCTGGCCAAGCTGCTCGGCGAGCCAACCAGGCAGGCTGTCGAGGAGTATCGGGACTTTAAAATGCAAGGGGCAAGGGAAGGGCCCTGCCTGAAGAAACTCGTCGTGGCAGGCAACACATTTTTACCTACTTCGGCAGAATGCGAGAGGATTCTCTGCGCTTAATGACATTGATGACAACGCCAGAAATTGTTTAAGGGAGCGCAGCTTAAATGCGCTTCTTTTTCTGAGCATCAATGCGCCTCCCCTGGTCCAGTTCAACCCTAAGCCATTCGTGAAATCATGGCTCAAGGCTGGGCATCGTCCATCAACTGCGTGGAAAACGGGAAAAAATGCCCAGAAAGAGACCAATAGGCCACTTTGGGACTATGTCCAGTAGGCTTAGCCGAGACAGCTGTTTTGTGTTAACTTTCAGTTTTTTCAGTTGTGCGATGTTCAGTTGTGCACGTAAAATATTTGACAATTAGCTCAGATTCATTTTTGACAATAGCCTTTGTTATTAGGCTGAATTTCATGTCATAGATTTCATTTTAATAAACTGGCTACCCTGCTTATTATAATCTATTGGATGTTGGATGTTGAATCCCCCCCCCCCCCAAGTGGGCCCCCCTCGGAAACGACGGGGTAATTCGAACACTGTAAGCAAGCCCTCAATGAAGAAGTCACAGAATGTCAAATCCCTGCCCCAGACCTTAAACCTATACTGAACTCTTACATCTCAGATAAGTGGCAATCTGAATGGGATTTATGTACCAACAACAAGCAAGGAATGTGAATTTTGGCACATTTTCATGATCCACTGGGTCGTTATGGGCCACACAAAATACGGTGTTGCTAAAATTACTCCTATTGTAGCTATTAGAGACATGCGTTCATGAGTATCCAGCTACATTCAATGAGTTAAGTAAAATACATTCACACACAAAAAAAACCCCATCACTAATGTTGTGGACATTCCTTTATTCTGAGATACATCAATAGGCTCTCAAATCAATCCCAAACAGACATAAGGTCTTTATAGAGCAAATCCATATACCGTAAAACTTCAAATAATCGCAGAGTCCCTAAGAGACGCCTGTCTCTTTTAAACGCCTGGCGTGGCAACAGGTTTGGGTTAAAGGCCGGTCTCCAGTAGAGGCCTGGTCTGTTTTTTAGTTTCGGGTTGTATTTAAACTTCTAAAACCCGTCAGATCGTCTGTTTAAAGATTCGCAATAACACGAAACCGTTATAGAAAGGAGGTTACTTACAGCAGTGTGAATTAGATGTTGCACGTCTTTACAAGCCGTCGCAAAGCATTCACATGTCTGGTCATTGCGAATCTTGGGTTTGATTTTGGCTTAAGTATGGTGCAGACTTTGCACGTTATGATTAGATGGCATTAAAAGACTGCGGTGGGGAAAAGCTAGAGTTCCAAATGTGTATAACTTTCCAATATAAACTATGCCTATATGTCCCACTTCGTCATCGTTGAATTCATCCCTTGTGTTTAAAATTTGCGGATAGGCCGGTGGTAAGCTTGTTTTTATGCTGGCAACAAAACCAGAACGGTTCGCGAACGTTATTCTTTATTCTAAATGCCATGGCAATAAAGAGAAAGAAGTCAGAAAAGGAATTTACCTTAGACTAGGCTCTATCAGCCCGTCTACAGACATTCTCTGGCTATATAACCTACTGAAATAGGTTAATGATGTAAAGTCAAGTGCGCTTCTATGGGACTGGTGTGTGTGCGCAGAGTTTTTATTGATGAGTCGGAGTGGCAAGTGCTGCGCATACTGTAGTTGCAGTGGAATGTGGCTGCCCAGGGCATTATAAAACTTCTCACTCTTAGACCTACTCATACACGGCGGTGAAATGGCGTATTTAGCTGTCTAAATTCGAATCATATGCTGGGGGAGAAATCGTCGGACATCCATGATTATTTTGTTATTCAGCACCCCTGGTCAAAAATATGTTCCTGCGAGCCTGGAAGTAGGCTATGATTTGAATGTAGACTGTTGTCAAATTTGGCAAATACAAAACGGGAGAAACAATATGGTTCATGTACTCTCATGCTGTTTCATTCGTGCCGAAAAGGAGGGAGAATGAAACATTAAGCACGTTCCACTTTTGCATAAATAATTCCTGAACGGTTTTGGTCAGGGCTGATAATGCAACTGTATTTGACAAAGGACTGATAGGCTATTTGCTAGTGACAAAATATGAGCTTTCAGTGTGATGCAATTACTTTTAATTAAATCGTGTTTCATCTGTTCTGGCTATCCCCGCTATTTAGATCTTACTGTATCTCACTCAATGAACAACATCTCAACACTAAATGAATGATGATCCGTAATTGTCATCAGATAGCCTAGTCATATAGGTAGACATTCAGTGTGTTTGAAATAATTAATTTGATAATATTTTCCATCTTTGCAGTGTTTTGTGTAAAGGGAATTAAAGGCCTGTCTCATATAGACGCCTGTCTCTAATACTAGCCGGTGCAGTTTGGCGATTTGGGAAAATAAAAGCCCGGGCTATTATTTGGAGTTTTACGGTAGATTATTTGTCAAATAAACCAGTAAAACAGAATTAGGGGATGGTATATATAACATTCACACTCATAGCTCATATTTCTAAAATAAATCAGTGAAAAAGTATCCTGAGAAACAAGCAGCATTTTAATGCCTTGGTCATATTTCATAATTTCACATTTTTCTCTAGGTTACCTGATAGCCTAGTTTGAGAGGTGCAAGACGCGTGACATTATTTATTTTTGCAGCCAATCACTGCTGTTGTTTTATTTTATTGATTTGATTTTAGTCATAGAAGCTAAATTCGAAGGCAGGCCACAGGTAAAAGCCAACGAACCGCATTCACCCCGCAAGGCAATAGTTGAATAGAGCTTTTGAGGTATTGCCACTGCTTCAACACTGAAAGGCACTGTTAGAATGCTTGGATCAAGCCAGGTTCAGCGTATGTCAGTGTTTCCCAAACTTTTTTTCTGGGGACCCACTTTTTAAAAATGACAGACCATCGCGACCCATTTCATTTCAAATTTACCCTGCAACCACCAATATTGTTTTAGGCCACAGGTTCTCCAACTTTTCTATGCCTTCCCCAACCATACATTGCTATAGGATCTAGATAGATAGATCCTGCTTTTAACACGGTTGTGTTGCATTTTGAGCACCATCAGCGTGAAAAGTTGGAAATGACTACTGAAAAGATACGTTTTAATGCGCATCCGAGAGTTTGGGGAAATTCTCGCATGTTGCGCAGTCGTCATTCGTCAGCATTTAAGCTGTTCCTGTATTTCTAAAAAAAATGTTGTAGGCTACGTTGCGTTGCAGACAAATGGGTCCATAACACTGTGGACGTCAATTCCGATGTAAACAGCAAATAACTCAAGTCGTTATATTGTATTGTTGTATTATATTATATTGTATAGTCGTTATATCAGAACAAGAGGCTTTTGCACATAGCCGGAAGAATGCGCCTTTACTTTGGAGTTAGCGAGAAAACGAGAGGAATAGTGTTTAAAATGTTCATTTAAATTGTAGCCTAATATAATGCACTGTTGTGCATTTCAAATCAGAAATAAGAATGTGAGGAGGTTGCTATTAACTTTAAAGATTGCATCTACAATCAAAACTATCTACATGCAAATTGAATGGCCTTATGTCCGGTCTGTCTGCTTTAGTTGACAACACGGTCACTAGATTTTAATCGGTAAAGTTGAGGAGCTGGTATCTGTTAATGTTCGTGCAAATAGGCGGATTCATGTTCCTTGTAGTTTGCAACTGCGAGGTACATGGCAGGCGCCCCACAAAACGGTTTCATTTTGAGAGGTAGATATCCATGCTCTGGCACCCCCTCTGCGATGCGTTCGTCCCCCAGTTTCATGTGCCAGTTTCATGAGCTTTTATGACAAAACCGTGATTGTGCTAGTTAACAAACTACATCCTAATAGAAAACTGTTCGCTTTCCTGGTATCAAATGACAAATGGTATCAGTTAGGCCTATAACACAACATTAATTGTGCTGGCGACCCAAATAAAATCTCCTGCGACCCACCCGTGGGTCGCGACCCAGACTTTGGGAAACAATGGCGTATGTCACTGTCTGCTCACGTTGGTGACCGGACCAGGGCAAGCACACTTTCGCAGTTCCCGCCGGAAATCAGTCTAGTTTCTCCTGTTTTCATTTTTTTTCTTTACATCTTCAAGCTTCACGTTGCACTTAAGCTACACAATACAGCACAGCAGGAGAAGCTGCGCATGACACGCATGACACGTGTTGCGCAGATGACATTACAATTGACATTTTGTAACTCTGAGCCTAACTTGTATAACTTTGTATACACTTGTTACTTAGGCCTACTTTGATAAATATAGTCTAACTATGGCATAGCTTTCGCTCCCCACCCAAGTAGGCTAATGATTAGAAAAAGAAAAAAAAAGCAAGCTTGATCAAGGACCCGGCCCGCGGGTCGGGTCAAGTTCGGGCTCGGGCAGAGAATCTAAACTCTAATGGGCCTGCCTTGCATTGCGCCCTCACCTGGCCATGCAAGTAAATGTGCCAGAAAATAACATGCAAAAACAAATAGCACCAAATCAAATATGTACATTTCACAAACGCACCACGTCGGTGCTTTGTTGGATTCCGAAATGTCACGGGTTGCGGCCCGCAGGCCCGCCATTGTCGCTTGCGGCTATATTTTATTTATATATTTATTTTATTTTTCAAAAATGTAGCCAGTCGCCCGCATTCAAAAAACGGAACATGCGATTATATTTCACAACTTTGCGAAATACCGTGACTGGGAAAGGCTGGCAAGCAAGCCGCAGACAGATCAGGGGATTCACTTCCCTGTTAGGTAGGCCTAGGCTAGGCCATCAACACGCGAGAGATGCGTGTAGACATCAAACCATGGAACGAACACAAGTTTACCTGACTGCTGTTCCCGCTGTTCATTCTTGTGAGGTTTCTTCCGTTTTTCATGCCCTGAATGCTAATTCGGTTTCATGTTCATCTTCCTAATGTATGAGGCACTGTTGTTATAACTGTATGTCACTAGCTTGACTCAAGAGTAGGGCTGGGACAACGCGTCGACGTAATCGATGACGTCGACGCAAAAAATACGTCGACGCAAAATATGAGCGTCGATTCGTCAAGCATAACGTGTGCTGCTAAATATTTTTAATTTTACACCTTCAGTGTTTTCCATACGTTGACTAATCTGTGGCTGGGCACCACGAAATCAAAACCGGCCACCACACATTGATGTTCTATGTTGTAGGCCTACTATTTAAATTAAAGATAAGATAAAATAATTTCATTGAGCTGCACATTTTACTCACACAGCCTTTCCTCGCCCCGCCCGCTCTCTCTCGTAACGAGCTCGCTGCTCCTCCTCATAGACGCTCCTCCTCTGCATGTGCATTTAACAAAATATTCACGATTGTTGTTGCCACATAGAAGCACTGCATAGAACACAGTGGGCTAAATTGCTATTAAATCCGCTTAGCATCGTGACCATGCTGCACAAATTTGTTCAAAACTGCTGCATTAAAGTTAAAGTAAATTCTGCTAAGGTCTTATCACAACATAGTACATTGAGGAGACTAAACTAAGTTAAGTTAAAGTATGCAATCAAGCAGTATCTCAAAGCTAACGTTAGAATACTGTTTGGATGTCAAGTTTAGCATGCTTGCTGCTTGTATTCGTTACTCATGCAGGGCTCATTTTATTGACTCTGAATGTTTGCAAAATCCTGATGTAAATGGAAAAGTGTTTTCCAAGACTCAAAAGTGCTTGTCCAAAGGAGAAGAACAAACCGTTATTTGAACTAACTACATTATGAATTGCATCCACACATCAGCAGCCTTTTAACTGTGTTAAACGTCTTAAAATGACAGGCACTCAATTAGACATACACTACTGAACTTTATTGAATGCTACCTCTGACTAAGAATGCATTACTTTGCACTTGTATAGTCTTTTATTTTGGAATCTTAAGAGCAATAAACATATATCGCAATGTTAAAAAATTCATGTTTTTTCATTCAGATATAATTTAAAGAATTCATGTTTTTTCATTCAGATGTATAAGTTGCTATTAGTGAATTAATGGGGAGATAATCGAATCGAAATCGACTGAAAAAATGTAATCGTTAGATTAATCGATGCATCGAAAATATAATCGCTAGATTAATCGTTTAAAAAATAATCGTTTATCCCAGCCCTACTCAAGAGGAGACGGGGGAGGGGGCCTTCATTAACTTGCAGGGCCCTACGCAACTTGCGTAGTGTGCGTATAGGGAGAACCGGCCCTGAGCATAGTAGCCTACATAGGCAGACATAGGGATATGTGGAGGCAATTCATTGTGTTTTCTGTGTCATTAGATAAAATAAATGTTCAAAAATGTAACAACTCGAAGAAAATCTTTCTGGGATCGTAGAAGAGATAAGTGGCAATGTTCCTAAGATTTTGGTGAGCTCTACTGAAATGACAGACATGACGTGAGCTAGCGAGATAGTTAGCAAGTAACTCTCCAGATGTAAAAGTTTACCAATTCATAGCTGATATTTATGAATAGGTTGCGTAGCCTATTTCTGAAATGCCATTAAACCCAACAGTAGGCCTAGCAAATCAACTTAACATTGGCCTATTATTTGTTGCTGGGCAGCCTCAGCGTAGCAGCCACAGTACTGTTGAGTGCACACTGGTGTAGGCTAACTTTGATAGGATTCTGTGCTAGTTGCACTGATCTGTTCCCGGATGGGGGTCATCCCTATGTTCCCCGCTCGGGGTTAGGGTTAGGGTTTTGAAAAAGGGTCCTATGTTCCCCGCTCGGGGTTAGGGTTATGGTTTTATAAAAGGGTCCTATACAGAGCGGGGAACATAGGACCCGGGAAACATAGGTACGCTCCCCCAGGATGCTATTCTGTCTGTCCCCCATTCATGTATGTAGGCAATAGGCATATAGAACAAAAAGGGAGTTCAGTTTAGAAAAGAGGTTGACCTGTTCAATTTGTCGTACCACTTTCATTGGTTATGGAAATGATGGTGGGTAGTTTGCTTTGTTACAGTTGATTCCACTGTTGCGAAGCCTGCTTAGTCAGTGTCAGTGTGATCATCATTTATATTATTACATTGATATGGGATGATGATTACATTTTACCAGATCAACTTCATAGGAGCCCAAATGTACACAATTAATAGCCCTCTGCCAGCCAGTCATGGGAATGACTCATGGGAATATTTTTTCAATAATATGCCTTGTAGTTTATTTTAAAAGTCAATACCTTGATTATTGTGTGGGTATTTGACTAATGACTAATTACTTGTATTGTGTCAATATTAAGTATTTTTTTATGTATGAGACAGTATTTGTAGTTTGTAACAAAATAGTTTTTGATGTATTTGTGCCCACCTCTGGCTGTGATCGCTATGTTCTTGCACTGTTTTTTCCGCATGATCATATTGTTTTAGTTATCCAAAAGGCTTGAAGGATGTTTTTTATTATATGACAATTTTGTAAAATAACTAATCAATCAATCAGTGCTAATTAATGGTCATGGCCCCTCCACCCTTTACCACAAGCTGTGAAGGGTATTTACAACGGCAAGGTAAAACAGAAATATTCTACGACTGTAGGGGGAGCTTTAGAGTCACCAAATTGTATACCATTAAGCTCAGATATACTATGCAGTTTCAGGTATTGAGAGTATGGTAGAGCCCCCTCTAGAGTCAAAATATAATTCTATTTTACTCTGCCATTGTAAATAGCCTAATTCTCATGGCTTGTTCCCCCTGTACACAATAAAAATGCTTTTGTTATGGAGGCGAAGGACTACCAACAGGCAAAAACTCTCCAAATCTCCAAAGAGCTATATCTACTGACAAGGTAATTTTTCATGATTCTCGCGAGATGTCTTCGGGTCGTCTGTTCTTGAAGTTGCTTGGCTGGTTCGCTATGGCTATACTATATGGCTATGCTAGGTGAACGATTCCCCAATTACAAATTTGTTTACCATCAAATTGACTGCGTAAGGGTTATATTAAAGGTTGTATCAGCGATTTCAGGCCCAAAAAAGGCCCAAACATAAATCATCACATTCATCTAATCTTTCCTAACAATCCGCTAGCTGCCTGCCCCATAAGCAGGCCGTCAAAAAAACGCGTCTCTATAGGCAGCCTAGGCTCCGAGATCTGTACACAAAAACAATTGCTACCAACAAGGGTTGGCAACCCCTCAAAAGCAAAATAAAGTGTTTCAATCAATAACCGACGAGATACGCGTTTAGGAGAGTTTTAATTGCACGGAAGGGAGGGGGAGGGATTAGCGAGCTAGCTCTCTGTTTTGTTTGAACATCAACAGAAGTGACGTATCCCCGCTATCACTGATACAACCTTTAAGATGAAAATATTGCATAGTGTACCTTTAATTACTAACGCCACTGCCAGGTGCACTATGAGTTTTTGCAAGGCAACTTTGATACATTGACCATGTCTGTAAATGTCTGTTTGTATGTACTTGTGAGTAATTATGTGTGTTCTCCCATCATCCTAGTTGGTGTAGATAGCAGATGCTGACTCCCAGTGGACAGAACAGACATGATGCAGAGGAAGCTGGCGCTGCTGGTTGGCATCACCACGTTTACCCTCCTCCTGGTGCTGAGGTGGGAGCACGTGATACGCCTGGTGAGCCTGATGAGAGCTGACTCAGAATTCACACTGCAGCCACGGCAACGGGCACCCATGGAGACCATCACCCCCATCCCAGGCTCCAGACACCTCATGGTGTCTGCCTTCAAGGATCACAGACGGGGCGGAGTCATCCGGGTCATCAGCATCATCTGCAGGCAGGAGCTGCAGCCGCTCTACTGCGTCCTGTGTACCGACGATGATGCTAATGCTAACGCTGATTATAATGCTATCACTGATCCTAAGGCTCGGAGTCGATGCACAACTTCAAAGGCAGAAGCTGACATGCACAGCGACAACTTCGGCTTTCCTTTTCACACTTCAGATGTGTTTTGCACAAGTGGATCATTAAAGCAAGCCACACATGTCAGCATAACAACTGACCAAACCGCCATCCACAATTTGACATTTTTACTAATCCAAAATCAAGATGTCAAGGTAAAATCATTTAGGTACAACTTCACCACATGCATATCCAACCTGTTTGGGGAGTACAATAATGCCCTCCAGTTTGCACAGACCATGGAGGTGTACAAGCTGATTGGGGTTCAGAGGGTTGTCATCTACAACACCAGCTGTGGCCCAGATGTTGAGAAAGTCCTCAGGTATTACAGTAGAGAGGGTATGCTGGAAGTTGTGCCTTGGCCAATAGACAAGTTCCTAACGCCCTCTGCTGGGTGGAATTATGACTTGCACCACGGTGACATTCATTATTACGGACAGCTGACCACTCTGAATGAATGCATATACAGATATATGTACCAGTCAAAGTACCTCCTGCTGAATGACATTGATGAGATCATTATGCCTTACAAACACGGCAGCCTGGAGAAGCTAATGGACACATTACAGCAGCAACATCCCAATGCAGGGGTCTTCAGGATCGAGAATCACATCTTCCCCAAAACGCAGTTTGAAGACACTGGGCGATTTCGTCTGCCTCAGTGGAGGCGTGTGCCTGGTGTGAACATCCTGGAGCACATCTACCGAGAGCCAGACAGGAAGAGCGTGTTCAACCCCACCAAGCTGCTGATTGACCCCCGGAGAGTGGAGCAGACTTCGGTCCACACCACGCTGAAGCAGTTTGGATCCGTTGTCGCGGTCCCGTTCGATGTTTGCCGCATCATCCATGTCAGGGTCCCCCTGCAAGGACACCTGGCCAAAGACCAGTTGCTTGTGGACAAGAAACTCTGGGAGTTTGAGAAGCATTTGATTCCCAGCGTTGATCTTGCATTGAATCAATCAGGTCTGCTGTGAACAGTGTTGGGAGTAATGCGTTACAAAAGTAATGTAATTACTGTAATATATTGCTGTTTGCGGTAACGCGGTAATGTAAGGCATTACAAAAAAAAAAATTGGGTAATATTTACTCGGTACAAACTTCAGTAACGCGCGTTACAATGCAGTTTAACCCAAAATTAAGCGCTTGTTTTGTTTTGATACATATTTGCAAACACCACGCGAGAACAACAGAGGAGAAAAAATCCGCGCAAAATAGTAGAACGTTATCTCCTGATACTGGTTGAATATGACTGTGGCTGCAGCAGACTCGCAGGCAGACTCTATTTGCAGGATAGACATAAGCCTACGCTCATTATTTTCAGCTTGTCAGAGCAAAGGCTATGAAGAACATAATAGTTAGTGCACTTTGTGTGCGAAACCGAAAGATCTCTCAGCTCGCGAAATAGCACAAGTAAATTAATGAAACATCTAAAGTAGTGCCACGCTAATCTTTTTGATTCTTGATAAAACACAAACTATGGTGTTGTGCATGTCAGCTTTGTGCTGTGAACTTGAATTGAAGAGAATAAAGGGATAGAAATGCAGAAAAAGATTGTGTAGCCTGTCAGTGCCACCGCTCCCACCACGCGCATCACGCACTTTGCGTTGGGCACCAAAGGACAGAGGGGGCACCCAAATGTAACCAATGAATAGTAGCTTTACTGCAAACTGCGTTTCACTCTTCATCAATAACGTTTACAATGTCAAAATGCACTAACACGATGTTACAGTACATGCAAGTTTGATACCTTTTGGGTTCTCTCAATCACCACGTAGTACTAGAATTGGTGGGTCTTCAATCATTCGTTTTCCAAGCATTTAGGCTACATGAAGCACATGATATGCTGTCGACTGAAACGCATTCCATTCAGATAGCTAGGTGGATACCAGGCTCATAATTCACTTGTATTCGCAAAACGAAATGTGAAGCAACATGTCATTGCATACTTCCATTTCCAAAGCAATGAAGGTTGCTTAAAACAACTTAACATTGTGCATATTATTGTTAATATTGTGCTATCAATGTAACTCAAACAAATAAGGCTTGTAAACAAGAGCTGGCAAAAGGGCATTATGACAACGTAAAGATCAATGCTCTTAAAGTGACAGTGCACCATTTATAAGTAAAACAGCATTTCTTCAGAAATTAATGTTTAAAAATACACAGTAATGGTCTGTAAATAATAGGCCTTTTATTTTACTTTAGGTGTTTGAGTTATCATTTAAATGTCACTCACTCAAAGCCACTCACTTAGGGCACCGAAATGGCCAGCAGGCCACCATCTTGACATGTCTTTATTAAAGGAACCGTATGTAAAAAATTTATTTCAATTAATCATAAAATTGCCCTGATATGTCACTAGACATTAAGAAATCATGTTCATTTCAAATACTTATATCACTGACAACAGTAGTCTGGCCAGGATTTTGTCATTTAAAAAGTGAAGTTGCAGCCCTCAACTGATGTTGATGTTGTCATGTTGTGTTTTGGCCTAATGCGCCACCCTCACAAAGTCAGTAGTGTTTCGTCATCCGGTTGCCAACTCTGCCAGTCAGAGGGGAGGGGAAGGGGATACACCGCTCTACAGTAATTTACCCGTTTTGGCCACAATCTTACATACGGTTCCTTTAAGCTTTGATTTACAATATAGTAGGCTCTCTATTGATTTTAATGAGTAGGCCTAGGCCTTAAAGTTACAGTATTTCTATCACAATTTACCAGACTTTGACCTTTTGTCGGTTTTTAACAAAATTTTATGATTGTTCCTTGTATTGCATTATGAGCACTGCGCCTACTGTTGCCTTAAGCCTAGCTCAGTCATTATGCTATACCACATCTCCCTCCATTGGAAGAGCAAGCTGCATTGAACGTAATAAACTGCATTTAGAATGGCAAATCCATATTTCTAGATATTTTGGTGAAAGTAACTTAAAAGTAATGCAATAGTAGTGTAATGCCTTACAATTCAGAGACAGTAATATTATAATGTAACAAATTACTTTGAAATGACAGTAATAAGTAATGCATAGTACATTACGGTTTTGAAGTAACTTGCCCAACACTGGCTGTGAATGACTTTTGCTCCCTATAGTGATACTAGAAGAATACATGTTGTTATCCTGAAGAATTGAACATATAGTTACATTCCCTTTTCCCTGAAGCTATGCGAAAAGCCCTTTAATACAGACTTAAAGGTGCTCTAAGCCACACGTTTTTTAGGCTAAAATATTTTATGTCACTTACATCACCTAACCAACCGCTAGCTGTCTGTGTCCTGAATACACTGTGATAAAACAGCGATCTCTGTGGACAGCCCAGGCTCCAAAAACGGCAACAAAAACAACTTGGGTAAACCTAGCCCAAAAAAACACAAAAAACTGTTCCAGAAAATCACAGATGAGATGCACGTTTGGAGAGTTTCAATTGCACAGAAACAGCACGGGAGGGAGGGGGAGGAAGTAGCGAGCTAGCTCTCTGTTTTGTTTAAAAGACAACAGCATCGCTTAGAGCACCTTCATTTGAAATAGCTTCCTTAGCCCTTAACCAAGGAGTCGGACCAAACGAAACACACCAGATGTGTAGCTCACCCCTCCCTTGAGTATTACCAGAGAAACTCCACACAGGGTTTCGTTTTTGTTTGGGGGACAGGCTTCCCCCATTTTGTTTCCAGTTTTTCGGAGCCTGGGCTGCGTACAGACGGAATACAGACCTTTTTTTTTTTTTTTTTTTACTGTGTACTCAATGGGTTGTGAGGAGATGATTTCTGAATGTGACAAAAAAATGTTACGGGCTTGAAATAGCTTATGATCGCTGACTGCGCCTTTAAGCCCCAAATAATGGTAAAGCTGGCATAGGATTCCAACTCTGGATCCTTTGCATGACACAGAGACTCTATTCCCTGTGCCGTCACACGCCATTGGGAAACAATGCTCCTTTTAAACCTTTCAGGTGACCTTTAAGGTGTCATTAAGGGCTTAAAATATAAGGTACACAAAGGGAATTGAAGATGTTGTTAAGGGGTCATTCCATGTGTTTTTGCCACTTAAAGATGCAGTCAGCGATTGCACAGGAAGTCGTGAGTCTGTTGAAGGGAATAGCGCCGTCTTGAGTCTCTGAAAGTGAATAGCGCTGTCTTGAGTCTCTGAAAGTGAATAGCGCTGTGTATTTATCTATGAATTACTAATGGTACAAGAATGGCACTTTGCACAGTTAATGATTATACATTGAGCTTTTCCCACATCGATTTTTGTGTTCCTAATAGCTATGCCACAGCCCATTATAGCCCCATGGAAATTGGCAAAAAAATGTATCATACCTGGTCTTATTTTATGTTCAAGTGCATTTGTTGTGAAGACCTCACATATTGGCACAATATTAATAAAGTATTGTATTTGCTGGCAAAAAAAACTGATGGGGTACATTAAAAAAAACAGGTTAACGTGTATATATACAGTTGTGCTCAAAAAAATAGCAGTGCCTTTAGAAAAATGAGTAAATGTCAAAATTATTTAAACAAATTGTACTTTCATGAACACAGATGCATTGGGGACACAGTACATTCTATTCCAAAGCAAAACAATTGGGCAAAGTCATCAAAACTTAAATAATAATAATGATATTTCATAGAAAGTCAGAAATGCCATGTTCAAAGAAATAGCAGTGTTGCCATCTTTCCTTGGAAACTCAAAAATTTACTGTACAAACTAAGAAATTCTTGATAAGTGAACTTGGTTGAGTATCCTAAACAAATTTTTTGTTGCAAAACCACAGTTTCTGATAACTGCTTCACATCTGTGGTGCATGGAGTCAACCAACTTCTGGCATCGTTCACCAGGTATTGCAGCCCAGGTTAATTATACTGTATTCCATAATTCCTCTTTGTTTCTTGGTTTTGCCTCATGCAAACACACTTTTTATGTCAGCCCACAAGTTTTCTATGGGATTAAGGTCCGGGGATTGTGCTGGCCACTCCATCAGTTGAATCCTGTTCATCTGGAACCATGCTTTTGCTCGCATGCTGGTGTGTTTCGGGTCATTATCTTGTTTAAAGGTCCACCTCAAAGGCATTTCCTCTTCAGCATATGGCAGCATGACCTCTTCCAGTATGTCAGACGCCCTGCAAACACCGAATTCAAGCCACAGTACTCAGTGAAGACAATTAAGCATGGTGGTGCAAGCATCATGATATGAGGATGTTTCTCCTACTACGGTGTTGGTCCTATTTACTGCATACCAGGGATCATGGATCAGTTCGAGTACATCAGGATACTGGATGAGGTCATGACTGTGTCATGGCCTTTATGTTCGTCCATCGTGCACAGATAGCAGATACAACTCTGATCGGTACGACAAAATATTTCAAACACCTTCTTATGACGGGAGCAGATCCTCTCCTGTAGCTGGCCTGTGGCATCAATCACTGAATGTTTTCTACTTGGATTCACATCATTGTGAACTTTGAAGTGAGTTTCACAGTAAGACAACAGACAGTTAAGACAGGATTTGACGGCTTTGAGTTTTCTCCCAGTGCAGACGTCACACTCCACATCTCCAGGTCCAGTACAACACTGAGCGGCAGCAGCAGCCTGAAGTCCAGTCTTCCTAAAGTCCTCCACCATCTCAGCAATCAGAGTGTTTTTACTGACAGCAGGTCTTGGCCTATATGTCCGTCTGCACTGGGGGCAGCTGTAGATGCCTTTACCATCCTCCTGATCCCAGCAGCCTTTAATGCAGCCCAAACAATACGTGTGTCCACATTGAATGGTGACTGGATCCTTCAGTAGATCCAGACAAATTGGACAAGTGAAAGACTCCTGGTTTCCTGTATTATCATCAGGAGGAGTGGCTGCCACATGGATAAGGTGGAGTGACGGCAACTTTATCTGAGAATGTACAGTATGTCTCTCAGTGTGTATGTGGGAGGGGTGTGGGTGAGTGGGAGTATGAGACAGCAATAAACAGAGAGTCTCTGACTAACGGATGAGAAAATGATAAAGGTATGCACTGTAGCTATGTCATTTCTTTGTGAGTGTTATTGTGTATGTGTGTGTGTGTGTGTGTGAGGAGGGTGAAATAAAGATCAATGGAGAGCATGCTGACCAGAGATCCAGTGGTCTGTACTGTTACACGGTGCTACCTCAGTTTAATGTCTCATCCAAAGGACTGAATAACACTGCATGTATTTACACACAGTGCTATGGAGTTTGGGTGTAAAACTAGCAAGCTAGTTACCTAAAAACAGACAAAAACCCTGCAAACACCAGTGTTGTGAAGTCTGACAGCACACCCAGGTAACAGCATAATGGCAGCACAGGTAACGGCATAATGGCAGCACAGGTAACAGCATAATGGCAGCACGCACAGGTAACAGCATAATGGCAGCACAGGTAGCATTATAATGGCAGCAGGCACAGGTAACAGCATAATGGCAGCACAGGTAACAGCATAATGGCAGCAGGCACAGGTAACAGCATAATGGCAGCACAGGTAAAAGCATAATGGCAGCAGGCACAGGTTGCATAGTGATGACACCATGGTAGCTCATTGTCACGACACAGTAAATATTTGTGGGCTTTGGGTGGGACCCTTAATGAGAAGTAGCCCCACTGGTGTCTGGTTTCTTCTCAGGTGCCTTCAGACAGGTGAGGCAGGTGTACCTGTCCAGCGTGAGGTTGTAGAGGTGCAGCAGCTGCTTCCAGTGGCTCTTCTTGCCGTAGATGAGCACGAGTCCGCAGAGGAGAGGACGACGGTGATGACCAGCACGTTCTGGTGCTGCTGCGAGATCAGGTAGTGGGCGTAGAGCTCGGCCGCCAGGAAGAGCAGGTAGATGAAGGCCAGCGCCAGGCTCATGCGGATCACGTGCACCTCCGCGCCCAGCTTGGGCCCGTGGAAGCCGTTGGTGCTGGACTTCAGGTGGAGCAGCAGGTGCACGGAGATGGAGACGCTGCTGTTCAGCGTGATGACCCCGGGCAGCACGTCGCAGAAGATCAAGTACACACAAGTACATGGGCGCACATACACACACACACAGCAGTGGAAAGGTGTGTGTTTGTGCACTTAAATGCCGTGAACCTCAGGTGTGTGTGTGTGTTTCCTGTCTCTCTGTGCTGCATGTGCCAGTCAGGAGTTTAATGCTCACGGCCACACAGCTGCCTCTCAGCATGGAGAGGTACACACACTGTACACACACATCACACACACACACTGATATACACACACATGCAAAGGCATTCAGTTCTCAACTATCTGAATATGTGGTGGAAAATGCAGATAAATACAATTCTGTCACAGTAAGGTATAATGTTGTACATGATAACAGTAATAACAAACAGTTATCACAAACAGAGATATTTTGCATTGAAGACAGTAATATCACACTATCTGTGAAACTGAAGAATGAAAAATATGAATGTGTCATTACTAAGAAGAGTAGCATGTCACAGGTGGTTGTAAATAGTGAACTGTAAAAGTGAAATCCTAATTGCAGTTGTAATTAAGAACTTGCAAAAATGCATTTTGGACTTTATATTTATCATTTCTGATCTCCCAAACAGCAAAAAGCTACATTACAATCATAATTCCAGACACACAAAAGAGAACCCCAGGATTTGCATTTGTACATTTTTGTGAACATACTCTAAACTTTATAGTCATTGTTGCCAACTTTCCCACACAAGCTAAATGGCAAAAATTAGATAACCGGGCAATCCCACGGAAAATTGACTTTTTGTCACATCCATAACGCCAGTGAAATGGGGGCAGCCGTGGCCTACTGGTTAGAGCTTCGGGCTTGTAACCGAAGGGTTGCCCGTTCGATCCCCGAACGGTAGGATAAATGGGGGCGGGGAAAGTGGTTCAGCACTGCTATCTCACATCCACGGCTGAAGTGCCCTTGAGCTCACTGCGTAGGGAGCTCACTGTGTGCTGAGTGTGTTTCACTAATTCACGGATTGGGATAAATGCAGAGACCAAATTTCCCTCAAGGGATCAAAAAAGTATATATACTTATAGTTACTTAAATGCCTTGGCATTTGTATGATGTGAATGATAACATTCATTTTTTGTGCATTTTTTCTCATGTACATTCTTCAGCCAAAAACAGCAAATACTCAAATTTCATGTAATCATTCATATCATACCATACCATCACATTTTATTGGCGTTATGGATGTTACAAAAAACATAATTTTCCATGGAATTGCCCAACCACAATTTACAATTTGCAATATACAACCTCCTTTCAAAAAATGGCAAGCTGTGGGTGGTCGTGATTCATTGACCAGGAACAAGGGTCATATGCAAAGAAGCCCAAACCCATGAGTAAGGATATTTTTACTGCATGGGTTTGGATATTTTTACTGCATGGGTAAGGATATTTTTACTGCATGGGTTAGGATATTTTTACTGCAATTTACTGCTATTACTTAAAGAAGGTTTTGTAGAGATCATATTATATAAATGATTAAGATTAAGATTGCATCATGACTACAGCATCTTTGACACATTGCCTTGGAGGATGTTAAAATCACAGTAAAGACACACTGACACACACACTCTCCCACATCATGTGCTGATGTCTGACCCCCAGACTCTTTGTTATTTATTGATAACAAACAACTTCAGAAGAATTGATAAACAAACATGGATTATTGAATTGATTACATGACTCCGTGAACAGTAGTGATCATGTGCGTTTTTTATTTTTAAAAAAAAAATAATTTCCACCATAATCTGATACATTTGGACAGAGATTGAGTCAGTCGTGTTGCAACAAGAAGTGTAGAGTATAATATTATTATCATACATCAGATATATTTTTTTAATCTCTTGAGCACAACCCCATAAATATTTACTTCTACTCAACTTAATGTTTTCTGACCTACAATCAGATATGTGTCCAATCACAGAGGGTCTAAAGGCTTGAAAACCTGGGGGAGGGGAGGGAGGGTTAGGGGGAGCAGGAGGGAGAGGAGATGGATTGTGGGAGAGGATCAGAGGGGGTGAAACACTGGGCTCATCAACACATTTCCCACCCAATAGTGTGTGTGTGGTGTGCTGATGTGTGTTCCAGCAGAGGTCCAGAGGTGCAGACGCTGTAATATCTGCTGGGGTCCAGAGATGAGGGAGTGGATTTGGTCTTTTGTTTTCCCCAAGAACACAGAATAGCAGGCAGCTGAGAGGCAGCGGTCAGATCTTAACATGTGAGTGGTGGCTTATATGTGTGCTGATGAGATGGGATGTGTTCATGGGTGTGTGTGTGTGGATGTAATAACAGCATCTATCTGTATCTGGGGTCTTTACATTTCTGTCCTGCTGTATACAGTGTGGGTCACAACAGCTTCACTGATGATCCAGTGCCTATCAAAATCCCAGGGTAGAGTGTGTGAGTGAATGTGGTCTGGACTCTGTGCAGGAGGGTCATTGTGTCAGAGATGCTGTAGAAGGCCAGAGTTCCTGCCCTGTGATCCACATACACTCCTATTCTGGAGCTGCGCACTAGAGGGAGTTCAGTCTCTTTATTATTGTGGTGGAAAGAGGAACGGGAGTTGAAGTGTTGCAGCCTCCAGGACTGATCATTACATCCAAACACACACTCAGCACCCAGCACTTTCCTGCTGATGCTTTTATATGAGACTGCTATATGAACATCATTCCCACTCCATTCAACCTCCCAGTAGCAGCGTCCAGATACACCCTCTCTACACAGCACCTGCCACCGTGTATCAAATCTCTCTGGATGATCAGGATATGACTGGAGCTCATCTCTCTTCTCCACCCTCCTGTTCCCCTCAGACAGATGGAGGTGTCTGTGTGCCGTGTTTGGATCCAGTGTGAAGTGACAGGAGTCTGATGAGGGAGAAGGGTGGACAAAATTAGTTTTGTAGATTCATTTTTATTAGGTGTGTGTGTTTGTGTTTGTGTGTGTGTGTGTGTGTGTGTGTGTGTGTGTGTGTGTGTGCGCGCACAGGAACATGCATGACCTCCATGTATGTGTGTGTGTGTGTGTGAGTGTGTGTATGTGAGAGAGGGAGAGAGAGAGAAGGAGGGAGAGTGTGTGTGTGTGTGTGAGAGAGAGTGTGGAATTTGGTCTCTGCATTTATCCCAATCTGTGAATTAGTGAAACACACTCACCACACAGTGAACACACAGTGAGGTGAAGCACACACTACAGTGGTGCTTGGGGAGCAGTGAGGGGTTAGGTGCCTTGCTCAAGGGCACTTCAGCCAAGCTTACTGGTCGGGGTTCGAACCGGCAACCCTCCGGTGTGTGAGAGTGTGTGTGTGTGTGTGTGAGAGTGTGTGTGCGTGTGCGCACAGGAACATGTGTGACCCACATTGTGTGTGTGTGTGTGTGTTTCTGTGTGTGTGTGCATGTTTGCATGTATGTTTGTGTCAGTGTTTGTGTCAGACCAGACCAACTTACACTTTAAGAACTCCTCTCTGGTTACTGGCTCAGTAAAAACAGCCTGGACATCAGACACTGAGAAAGAAGAAATGCATTATAACTAACCAAACTTGACCCAACGTGAAGATGGAGATGCACTCATTCAATCACTGATCACTGATGGGAAGAGCAGGTTCAGAAGACCTTCAGATGTGGGGGCTGCTGGTCTAGTGGTTCGGGAGCTTCCAAATGGAACACCTAAAGGTTGTGAGTTTGATCCCAGGGGCTGCCACCATTGTGCCTCTGAGCAGGGCACCTAACCCCAAGTTGCTTCAGTAGTTCCTGTAGTTAGTTCACTGGGAGTGAGTCTCTCTGGATAAGAGTGTCACCTAAACCAGTGTTTCCCAAAGGCTGGGTCGCGACCCACGGGTGGGTCGCAGGAGATTTTATTCGGGTCGCCAGCACAATTTATGTTGTGTTATAGGCCTAACTGATACCATTTGTCATTTGATACCAGGGAAGCTAACAGTTTTATATTAGGATGTAGATTGTTAACTACCACAGTCACGGTTTTGTCATAAAAGCTCATGAAACTGGCCCATGAAACTGGGGGACGAACGCATCGCAGAGGGGGTGCCAGCATGGATATCTACCTCTCAAAATGAAACCGTTCTGTGGGGCGCCTGCCATGTACCTCGCAGTTGCAAACTACAAGGGACATGAATTCGCCTATTTGCACGAACATTAACAGATACCAGCTCCTCAACTTTACCGATTAAAATCTAGTGACCGTGCCGTCAAGCAGACATCCATAGACCGGATATAAGGCCATTCAATTTGCATACAGTTTCGATTGCAGATGCAATCTTTAAAGTTAATAGCAACCTCCTCACATTCTTATTTCTGATTTAAAATGCACAACAGTGCATTATATTAGTCTACAATTTAAATGGGCATTTTAGACACTATTCCTCTCATTTTCTACCTCGCTAACTCCAAAGTAAAGGAGCATTCTTCTGGCTATTGCGCAAACGCCTCTTATTCTGATATAACGACTATACAATATAATATAATACAACAATACAATATAACGACTTGAGTTATTTGCTGTTTACATTGCAATTGACGTCCACAGTGTTATGGACCCATTTGTCTGCAATGCAACGTAGCCTACAACAATTTTTTTTTATAAATACAGGAACAGCTTACTATGCTGACGAATGATGACTGCGCAACATGCAAGAATTTCCCCTACTCTTGGATACGCATTTAAACGTATTTTTTCAGTAGTCATTTCCAACTTTTCACGCTGATGGTGCTCAAAATGCAACACAAAGCAGGGATCCTATAGCAATGTATGGTTGGGGGAGGCATAGAAAAGTTGGAGAACCTGTGGCCTAAAACAATATTGGTGGTTGCAGGGTAGATTTGAAGTGAAATGGGTGAAAAAAGTTTGGGAAACACTGACCTAAACGACTATTCATTTTAATGTAATGGAACCATTTGAATCAATGACTTAACCCAACAAACTGCTGAGCAAATTGGTCAATTAAGTTGGTTTATATTACACATCGAATGACCAAAACCAGCTGGGCACAAATACAAGTAATCATTTGTAAGTCACGGCCCGCTGGCTTTGCTCTTTCCCCCAGGCCGTGGCTCTGCCCTTTCCCCCAGGCCGTGGTTTCTCTGTTCTGCCTTATTTCCCATACAGGTGTGATTGGAGCCAATCAGCCCAATTAGGTGCACCGCTGCACAGGTCATGGCTCCAGATCCGCTGGAGATCCTCCCCTCTGCAGGCAGAGAGAGCAGCAGAGCACCAGGCGCTTGCTACTGCTTGCTGATCCGGTCGCATCAGGTGCCTTTGGTTGAAGGCCGTTCAGCCGACGCTGCTTGTTTTGAGACCTTTTGGACTTAATAAATTGTAAATCTTATGGAACTTACTCCGTGTCTCTCCTGTCATTGTGTTGTGCTCACAACGTGCACATAACAGTCACTTCACCAAATTAATGAATCGTCTCACCATTAGCCATGACCAACATGACAGCATGAATATCACTATGCACAGGTATAGGAGCAGGCTTCAATCAATTATTTTTATAGTTTCTCAGAGTGCTGGACTGAACAACTCATATACCTGTAACAACTTATAACAACCTATAACAGAAAATGTGAAAAGGCTGCACTTTGCATAAACTTTATACTTTTATGTGACCTTTTCTCCTTTTCTAATGAATATCTATATAACCGACCTGCTGCAGAGATCTTCATGACTTCCTGCTTGAAGAAATCTTCCAGCTGCCCTTTCAGTGTGGAGAGGGATTTCTTCACAGCCTCAAAAGACCAGCTTTGGCTGACAGAGGTGCTGGATAAGTCTTTAGACTGAGGTTGAGGGCTGACTGACTGAAAATTCTACAAATGAGAGAGAGAGAGAGAGAAAGAGAGAGAGAGATGAATGGATAGGAACATAATTATATCTGATCTATAGATATATGATCTCTGTCCAAAATTAGTTGTGCTGCATAATATTATTGGTTGGATTTAATAAGCAACTTGATGCATACTTGATAGTGCTACAAGATTTATATCAAGCAAGGGGTCCTGGGTCTGAGAAATGTTGAGTGTGCCACTGAGTGCAAGAACATTCAACTGAAAACAGACACTTATGTTGTATATGTCAATTTAATTAGTATATTCCAAGAAGGATTGTATGATGTTGGAAATTAAACACTTGCTAACAATCTATCTACACCACAGTTACCTTGAGGAAATGGATGTGATCCTCTGTGTGTGAAAGCTGCTCCAGCTCAGCATCTCTCCTCTTCAGCTCAGCAATCTCCTGCTCCAGTTGCTTCAGGAGTCCTTCAGCCCAACTCACCTCAGCCTTCTCCTGAGCTCTGATCAGCTCTGTCACCTCAGAGCGCCTTCTCTCAATGGAGCGGATCATCTCAGTAAAGATCCTCTCACTGTCCTCCACTGCTGTCTGTGCAGAGCTCTGTTTGGAGACACACAAAGAGGAGGGTCCATCTGAAGCAGCCTTCACTCAGCTCCTCCACACAGCATGTTACCCACAGTGTGAACCAGAGGAACTGGAAAGTGACTCAGTTTTGCAGACTCCTCTTCGGCTGTCTGGGTGAAAGCCCTGACTGACCTGACTCAGTACTCACCTCGAGAGTCTCCACAGCCTTCCTCAGCTCCAGCAGCTCCTTCTCTCTCTCCTGGAGTTTCCTCTTGGTCTCCTTCTAAATGACACAGTGACAATACCAGACTACACATTACTACATAGTGCTTACACTGTATATTCAATAGTATTTTAATCCTCACATGAAATTTTTATTCATACTGTAAATTTAGTCATAAAGAAGCCCGTTTAGTATTTTAAATCTCAAATAGAATTCTGTTTTATAAATGTAGTCATTAAGAAGCCCGTTTCTTTGCAGGATCTGTGGAAACCACTGAGCAAACAGTGTCTTTATTGAGGTAAACTAGAAACCACGAGGTAAACTAGAAACCATACTATACAGTAAGTGAACGATACATGCAATTAGCACCCTTCGAAGAGCAATAAGTTCTTGCGGTGGTTGGTTTGTTGAGGATGAGTTTGGATATAAAGACAAAGACCATCAGTTCAAGACTTTAATATAATTCGGTGGGCTACACCCGACTATGTTCATCTTTACTTGGCACAAAGGAGAAGATGGGATCAGTAATAACTGGGAGTTCAGCACACTATTCTGTGCAGCTCTGATTCTGAAAGAAACATTTAATAATATAATTTGATGCAATGGGTTTAACTGGGGGCAGCCGGGGCCTACTGGTTAGCGCTTCGGACTTGTAACCGGAGGGTTGCCGGTTCGAACCCGGACCAGTAGGCACAGCTGAAGTGCCCTTGAACAAGGCACCTAACCCCTCACTGCTCCCCGAGCGCCGCTGTTGCAGGCAGCTCACTGCGCCGGGATTAGTGAGTGCTATAACATTAGTGTGTTTCACTAATTCACGGATTGGGATAAATGCAGAGACCAAATTTCCCTCACGGGATCAAAAGAGTATACTTATACTTACTTACTACTAACTACACTCGTAAAGCAAATTTGTTAGAAACAACATAAATTGTGTTGTCTCTATCTGGACATAGAGATGTGTTAAAAACAACTACCACTAGAAATGATGGAGCCTATTATGATAAAAAAAATACAATTTGAAAAATAAAAAATAAATGATGGCTTATGGTGATTTTTGTGGAAACTAAAAGCCTAAAGAAAACCTACACAGGTTATTATATTCAACTAATTTATAGAAAACCAAAGTAGCATGCAAGACTGAACTCTATGTATAATTTTATCATTTTGACTAGGCTATGTAATTTAGCGTACTTGATAATAATATACAAGAGTTCTCCAGTAGCCCCCTGTCAGTCCTGGGTCCTTCTGACTTGTGAATTTGGCACTGCATGTCTTTTCCTTCAACCTGGCAATTAACCTGAAAATTACGCTGTTTCACTTCATGACCTTTGAAAAAAGGAGCCATCATTATCATTTAATCCTGTTTAAAACTATGTTGTTAGAAGAAGCCTTTCTTGTTTAATAAATAGCCAATCAAAATGCAGTTTTGCAGGAATTGTTTATTATTATACATATTTTGTGAGGGATACACTCTCCATGGTGTGAGCAGTCGCACTAAAAAAATATCCGCAGCTGAAATCCCTCCTGGTGCTTACCTGTTTCTCCGATCTCTCAGCTGCAGCTGAGACCGTGTCATGGCCTTTGTGTTCATCTACCAAACATAGCAAACAGATGCAACTCTGATCCGTGCGACAATATACCTCCAGGAGCTTCTGGTGTTGAGCGCAGATCTTGTCCTGTAGCTGACCTGTTACATCAACCACGTTGTGTCTTTTCCCCGAGAAGAGTTCATCATGGCGCTGGAGATGAGTGTCACAGTACGACAACAAACACACCAGGCAGGACTTGACCGATTTTAGTTTTCTCCCGGTGCAGCTGTCACACTCCACATCTCCAGGTCCAGCAAAACACTGAGGAGAAGCAGAACCTTGAATTCTAGTCTTCCTGAACTGTTCCACAAGCTCCGCAACAATATTATTTTTGTTCAAAACTGGTCTTGGAGTGAAAGTCTGTCTGCACTGGGGACAGCTGTTAACTCCCTTCTGGTCTTCCTGATCCCAGCAGCCCTTAATGCAGCCCATACAATAACTGTGTCCACAGAGAATTGTTACTGGATCCTTCAGTAGATCCAAACAAATCGGACAGATAAAAATATCCTGGTTAATTGAAATCGCCTCTGCCATTGTTCCTTATAGCACGGGGAATCTCTGACTTTACTTTAAGTTTCGTTTCCTCTGAACTCGGTGTAGACCAGCCTACAACTTGGGAATGACTTCCGGGCATTTAGTGGTGTGTCAGTACAACGCAGATCACATTGTCACCACGGCCAAAACACATTTGTCATTGACAAAGATTGCCCGGTAATTCTGCATGGCTGATAAGACCAATAAATCTGGACTACTGCCATTATTGGTTGATTGCTCCAACCTAGAGTAAAACCAGAGCCCGTCTCCCTTATTAGACTTATTCTCTGGTAAAACCCTCACCTGTGGTTTACTCCTTCTCAGCCCCGCCTCCCAGCAGGTGTGCAGACTCAGGATGGTGGACAACAAAGGAGGTACACAATATTTATTTAAAGATTATTGCTTATTATATATTGCTTATTACTTCCATAGATGAAAGAACTTTGAATAAATGTTGCAAACATGTTGATTATTTGATGTCACTGGAACATGTCCTGTCCTCATGCCATGGATACCAAATTAGTTTCATCACTGACACTAAATTACAGTAAATGGCAATTACTTATTTGCACTTGTGTGAAACATGAAGACAATCCCAATATTGGTCATGTATACATAGTTGGGCTGTCAAACGATTAAAAAAATGAACTAATTCATGTCATATTTTGAAATGAATAAAAATGAAATAAAAAACAACAACATATTTCCCCCTAAAGACTAAAGCTTCTTAAATAGCATATTAATACAAAATAATGAGAAACTACAAAGGGTTTACAGTTAAGAACAAAACTGATAATTATTCTACCTTGTCTTTTATTACTTTTTTACTATTTTTGCCTTTGTTTTTGCTTACTAATTATTCTTTATTTTGAAATTATGTTTACCTTGTGTTTTATGTTTTCTTTTATTATGATCTTTACCTTTTGAACTGTATATTGCCCTTCTATGCTTTTATTTGTTATTATTGTTTGATTTTGTTTATGTAAAGCACATTGAATGACCTCTGTGTATGAAATGCACTATATAAATAAACTAGGGCTGTCAAAATAACTGATTAATTTCGATTAATTAATTTGAGAAAAAATAACTGATTAAAAAAATTAGTGCAGATTAATCGATTCCGTATGACCTTTGACCCCGAGCCGTTCTAGTCAGTAAAAATTAGACTGTAAAATGAAGGAGAGAGAAGAAAACGTGCTGATTGGATCATTGATTGGAACATTTACTCTTTAAAAAACGCCCTGATGGTGTTCATAAAAAATAAAGTGTTGAAAATAAAGTCCTCTGCAATGTCTGCAGCAAGGAATTTGCATATCACCGGAGTTCATCAACTCTATAGTCGCACATCAATGCAAAGAAATAAGTGTTGACATTGAGGGGAGTGTTAATTTATTTTCATTGTGTCCCCTAGGTTATATCTGTGGCCTGAAATGCCTTGTATGTGAAAAGAAAACGTCTTCCCGAAGCACTTTTGAACTTATTTCCTCAGCATATTAGGTCATATCATAGATTATTATGGCAATTATTTGAACAGTGAAAATAATAATAAAAGAGTTTTTGAACTTTAATGTCACTAATGCTGATTATTCAATGATTCATTTGAATTTAAATATGAAAAATACTTTCACAGCAAAAAATATATATGCGATTAATTTAGATTAATTAATCACAGAGTATGTAATTAATTAGATTAATTTTTTTAATCGATTGACAGCCCTAAAATAAACTTTACTTGACTTGACTTGACTATTCCCTGGCAAATATTGATTCAATGTTGATTTTTCTCTTTATCGATATATTTGTTCTGACTGAAAATTACACTACAACATGTCAAAAGGTTGTAAGACAATGTGGTAGAAACATGGAATCAAAAAAAGAAGCATTTTCATCTTTTTTTTAAAATTTTTATGAAAAATGGCATATCCAAAATTATTCATACCCTTTTTAAATAATCAGTGGAAACATCTTTATTGGCATTCACAGCTCTCAAAATGGTTCTTATAATACCTACCAACAGGGACGGATTAAACAAATATGGGCCCCTGTGCACAATATCAAAAAAGGCCCTCCTCCCCCTGACCGCGACGTTTATTTTTCACTAAACGGACCGGACAACAGTTGTCATATTTCTGACGGACCGGTAGCAGGGACGCTGATAGTATTTTGTGAGAGGTGGTGCTGATCATATTTAGTAGAGCGGCTACAGGAAAAATCGTGCAATCGTGGTGGCCATTTTCCAAAATGGCCACCATGAAAAACTCAAAAAATTGATTTGTTGTACCGAATTGACAAAGAAAATTATTATACAGCTATGAAATTTGGCAGGTATGTGCTTAAGACCAACACAATACATTCTAACTGATTTTCCAGTTTAAATGACGGCCATTTTCCAAGATGGCCGCCAAAAAATACCATCGAAATGGATTTGTTGCACAGAATTGATCAAGCTATCAAGTTATTATACAAGCATGAATTTTGGCATGAATGTGCTAAAAAAACAATACAATCAAATCTACCTGACTCGCCACTTAAAATGGAAGCCATTTTACAATATGGCCGCCAAAAGACTGAATTTAGCCCAGAAGTGAGCAAGAAAATGATGATACAAGTATGTAATTTTGTGTGTTTGTGCTAAAGAGCAATATAATCAAATCCACCTCATTTGCAACTTTAAAATGTAATATGGCAGCCATTTTTAAAGATGGCCACCAAATAAGACACTAGAACTTCATTAATTGCAATTAATTTAGCAGATGTGGCCCAAATCAATGTTAACATTCACTACATTTCTGTTTCCTTCTATGATGAAGTCATTGGAAATTCAATCAAGCAAAAATCAAGCAAAAAGGCACATAACTGAGATTCAGTGTTTCACAAATGAACTATGTACAAAGACTACAAACCCTGGAAGGGCTAAATTAATCTTAGAAATCTCACTGAGGGACAATAGAAGAGAGCGTATGCAACAGCATCAGGACTGACAGAGCCGTGCACCAACTTGCCTATCTAAAATACGACTGTACAACCAGAGCAGGCGATAACAGAGCATGTTGTTTTTTTTGGTAACTGTAACAAGGCAAAGAACTCGGATGCCAAGAAGAACAATATGGCTGTAAGTATCTCAGCATGGAAAAATAACAGTCCATTTCACAGCAAATGTGAGCAATTTTTCAATTGTGTTTTTAAGAAAACACCATCAACATTTCACCCTTTGGGATTAATTGAGTCACTGTAACAGTGTTCTACATCTACTATTCACATGTGCAGCCACATAGTGCTGTTCACAAAAGCTCCAAACGGAAGCACTTGCATCTATGGGTGCAACCTTTTTTGCATGAACACTTAGTGAGTTCCTGACAGCTGGCTGCAATTGGAGGCAAAGTTGTCCAACAAACCTGCCATGTATCATCTCCTTTCATCCAACCCCATTCAGCAGGATTCCCAATATCTGGCCTGGCGATTGTAGTCAGGCCTTCAGAGTGGTTACATAGAACACTTATATGCTAGTATGCCTCATATATAATATTCCTGTCTGTTCTTACTGCCCTACTTTGTAGCCTACTCTCCTACTACAAATTACACTGTATATGCCATTTTATATTTGAGTATATGTACTGTATATCACTCTCGATATCCTTACAATATTTAGACCAAAACTATCTGAATTAAACCAGCCACTGAGGTTATTCGGAATTCGGACATTGGACCACTGCTGATTGATTCACTCTGGTCGCCTTGTTCTCTAACTCTAGGGTAATTGTGGTGACAGTCGCAGAGAGCACAAATTATAGTGAGCGGCACATTATTACCATAGTATTACCGTTAGTACCATTAGCACGTTATTAGTGTTTTTAAACGCCCATATCGAGAAAATCATAAATTACCGTTATTAGCATATTATTACCACAATGGTATCGCATCACGCACCACCCTCCATTGACATCAAAAATTGTCATTATTAGCATGTTATCACCATGTTATCAGTGTGTTATAAGGGGCTTATTTGTCGTTAATAACTGTTACCGCTGTTATTTGCATGTAAAACCAAAAGCAACCTATGTGACCGGAAAGACGGAAGTCATTATTTGTCTATGGAGGGTCAGCGAATAAAGCGACCGTGAATTCGCCGGGAGCGAACCAATCTGGGCGACCAGAGCGATTAAGCAATTAAAAGTCAGCTAATATGATGGTAATGAGCGGTTCGGCAAAAAACTATTGGAATGCTCTTATCTTATTCCTACTACTTGGTAGCTGAGGTTGTTTCTGGTGTGCACACATCTTTTGTTTAACAGCAACATCGAGAAAACCATGAATTGCCGTTATTAGCATATTAGTGTCATTGTATTATTAGCATGTCATAACCATTTTATTTGTTTGGGGGGGTGGGGGGGTGGCATCACGCAACGCCCTCCATTGACATTAAGAACTGGCATTATTAGCATGTTATCACCATGCTATTTGTGTGTCATAAGTGGCTTATTTGTCATTGTGGAACATTTTTAATATCTGTATCACTTCATCATCTATGGAAACATATTTAAGGAGAGTGAACAATTATTTACACCACATTTGCAATTTGCACATTTGAAATTTGCAAATTTCTTGGGTCTTTTTGGATGCCATCTTGGAAAATGGCCAGCATTTCAAGTAGCAAATCAAGTGGATTTGATTGTATTGGTCTTGATCACATCCATGCCAAATTTCATGCGTCCATCATAATTTGCTTTGACAATTCTGTGCAATAAATCAATTTCTAGGGTCTTTTTTGGCAGCCATCTTGGAAAATGGCCACCATTTCAAGTGGCCAATCAGGTAGATTTGATTGAATTGGTCTTAAGCACATACCTACCAAGTTTCATGCTTGTATGCTTGCCAAATTGGCCTTGTAGCCGCTCTACTAATTACGGGGGGTTTGGGGGTGTCTCCCCGGGAAAATGGCTGTTAAATAGACCCTTTTAACGCAGTTTGGAAGGGGCATACAAACTTTAACAGAGCAAGCAGGGCCTGTTTTCTGTCTGACTCAGGTGACGTGAACATTGGCTACCTGCATGAAAAGGTTTTCACTTCACTGCTGCTTGACACTACATGCATGGAGACATATTTCACGTTAACAGTGGAGATGTTAGCAAAACTATAGCGTTTGGTAAATGGAGAGGCAGATCATCTCCCTAATTAATTTCTCCGCGCAACAGCCCACATTATGCGCTCACTCCAGCGCAGCGAGACGAGTGAAATAAGTGTAGGCCTATCTGTCATCGGCATCGCCATAGGCCAGTGGTTCCCAAACTTTTAACAGGCATGTACCCCCTGAGACATTATGATCTTCCGGAGTACCCCCAACACCACCAATTGTTAACAAGTTTTTTTTTAAATTGTTTTATTAATATTTATTTTTATTAATTTTGTCGAGAATAGTGAATAGGATCATAAACATATGATACAAATCTCATCAATAGTCAACATATGATAGGCCTACAAATGTGCTGAATATAATGATTTTAAATAGATCTGCACCTAATCTCACACACAATCGTCTTGTTGAATGCAGTGATCTTATCTGCTAGGTGCTTGTCTTTGCCTTGTAACTGGAGATTTAACTCATTGAGCTTTCCAAATATATCGCTAAAATAGGCCAGCTTCGTCAAGAAATGTTCATTAGTGAACGTGCTTGCAGATTCAAACATGCGCTCTTCCTCCAAGAAGAGGCGACTCGGAGCTCACATAGCACATACATTTTGAGTTTAACGTTAACAACCCTTTCCCAGTTTATGAAGTTGTGCGTCTATGAGCAAATTAGACATAGGCTACTTTGCTCATAGACGCACAACTTCATAAACTGTATGATATGTTGCCTTAGACTACGGTAGGCTAATGCAGCTACTGCTAGAGAGACTAGATAGATAGATAGCCTACTTTAGTCATCCCCAGACGTGTAACGTGAAGTCGTGCATGGATGTGATGTCTCCGTCCTGCAGGCGGTAGCCAGAGCGCTCTCAACTCCGCTGCCATGTGTGAATAAACAAACGTCCCCCCCATGTCCCCGATATAACGTTATTGTCGGGTCCTTAGGAGGTATTTGAAATGACCAAATGCAAATGTCATCCGAGGGACCCGACGGTGACGTCCCCAGAAAGTCCTGCACCGGACGTCACGCAATATCCAAACGATAACTTGCTCCGGACGTCAATAAGGTCACCGGAACGTCCGGTAGAGAACATGACGTTCGGGACCAATCGGGGACGTCGTGAATGTCGGCATAAGGTCCGGGGGACGTCCCGTGTTTGTCGGGAGGTTACAGATAAAAAAATAAAATAAAAAAAATCCTGTTTTTCACGTCAGTTCGCGCCCCACCTGGCATGTCTCCGCGACCCACAGTTTGAGAAACGCTGTTTTACCCTCTCTGTCTCCACTCTCGAATATTTTGTTAATGCGGAGAAAATAAGTTTTTAATGCGCAGTGCAAATGCGGAAGTTAAGTTACCAACGTGGGATAGAGAAAACGTTTGAAAAGGCATAAGTTATGACTTAGATATTTTTACGCGTACCCCAGTTTGACAACCGTGGCCATAGGCTATTTGCTACGATATAAGATACTGTTAGGCCTACAACAAGTCGCGATTTATTAGGCTATCCAATCGCTATCCTGTTTTCATGAACATTGCAGGAATCCACTTCATTCACCTACCCACGAGTGGTTCAGTGTCAGTTTCACTTTCGCAAACACGCATACACATTGAATGAGCACTCATAGCCTACCACTTCCACCTAATGTTATGCCTCTATATTTTATGAATTAAGAAGTATTTATTGATCAGGAAAACATTTAATTTATTGTTCTTTCGGTTCCGCGGTTCCATAATACCATTCAGTTGTGCCGCAAATTAACAGACAGAAGCACCGGGCATAATCTAGCCTAAATTCATTTTTTTTAAATCTGAGGGCCCCCATTGGCTGAGGGCCCCTGTGCACGTGCACACTTGGCACAAGCTATGATCCATCCCTGCCAACCAAGCCTCGCCATGTCTCCACAATGAGACTGCACCTTTTTAGCAGCAATCTGGGTTTTGAGTCAAGAGCGATTATTTGCCATCCCTCTGGCCTTGTGCTCACTTGAGGATTGAGGTCTGGACTATGGCTGGGCCACTCTAAAATGTTGGTATTGTTCTCGGTTAACTATTTCTTGCCTTGTTTAGCTGTATATTTTGGATCATTGTGTGGTTAAATGCAGTGTTCGAATTATACCGTGAGCTTCGGGGGTACAGCTATTTCGACTGGTGACGTAACTCTCCATTTTATATAGGCTTACACATGATTTTACACTTGTGGTTCACAGTCAAATTTCCTTCGAAATATAGGTCATATGGCCGTGGCTGGCTGGTCGACAAGTTAAAAGAAACTACTGTAATCATACTAGCAAGCACAATATACCTTGCACGTTATGGGAAGGGTTGAATTTGGGTAAACACTATTTCAAGGTGCGTCCAGTAAAATTGCGCGCCACAGTCAAAAAATATTTTTTGGTATAGCAGTGCAATGCAAACATGGACATGCATAGACCAATAGCATGGAAATGGCAAACATACTACTTAAATTTAGGACCCAGAATTGTTTACAGATGGGCCACAGAAAGTCTCCCGTTTAATAGCCAAGTTCACCTAGCCTGCCTTTGGTTCATTTGATTCTTTTTTCTTGGATAGCTAAGCCTACCAAACGTCAAGCAAATAAAAAAATGACTTGTTCACGGTTGGAAAACAAATATCACGTTATTTAGCCTAGGCATTTCATATAATGTAGCCTAGTGGATTGTGCGCCTGGTGTTCTATCACAAAACGTTTGTGCAGCAATACGCTTTTAAGAAAGGCTGATCTCTAATAATGGCAACAAAGAAAGACATTTCAGGTCCATTTATTATTATATGTTCACCTAGCGTTTCAAACAAACTGCAGATAACGTTGCAATTATGGGTGTATGGGCATTTACTTAAAAAAGGTTGAGAACCATCTACATGCGAAATTCCCTGAATATTAGTGCAGGTTCCCTCTTGTTAAGACATTAAGAATGAAATTGCACAAAATTATAAATCGCCTCATTAAACCTCTCCCCGTGTCAGTATATCTATGGAACTCCTCCACCGCTTGTCAATCCATTTAGGCGTTTGCAGCCTACACTGTGCATTTGTTTTAATTCGTCAGTATTATCGAACACAGTCTGAACGTACCAGAGAAATGGTACAGCCCAATGGGGGTGAGGGTTTGAAAATCGTATTTCATTAGATTATACCAGTTGTTTAGCCTAGAAATCTAGACGCGCCCCTAGCGGCAATTACATTTGCTGCCAGGGCTAGTCTAGCAACTCTCCGTTGGCTTGTGAGCTCCAGATATCGAAACTTCTCCGGGCCAATGAAATCGTGTATAGAGTCGTTAGGTGGGCTTAACATAATGATTGATGGCAGAGTTGCAACGGTTTGGCTTGAATTCCCTGCTACTTGAAAACAAATAAGATGGATGTTGCTGTTGGCGAACAGTGTGACACGAGTTAAGCTTTTATTAAGTTGGCAAACGTTTGAACTTGCCAACTAGCTCCGCTGGTGGGAAACGCATGGGACTCATAGCGCTGCCGCTGTCCTATTGCGTGCAGAGGGAATTTGAAAGACAACTGATTATCCTGCCCCTCGGACTGAGCACTGCGAACGGTGAGTGTCCAGACCCTACATTTTAATGTGGGTCTGGCTCGTCAGGCTACCAGTTGTTGGTATGTGATGGTAATACATTTAATTACATGCAATATAGGATAACATTACATTTTTTCAGTACCCCCCAAACTATTATTTTCATCCCATTTGGGAGGGTCCAGGTCTCATCTAGGGGAGTCGGACCCCCTCAATCCCCCCCGTAATTCGAACCATGGTTAAATGGTCCAATGCCGCCTATTAGGGCAGGGGCCTCATTTATAAAAGGGTTGCGTAGAAACCATCCTTCATTTGATCTTAGATAATTTCTGAAATGATTGTACGTGTGATTCAGAGAAAACGAACGTACGCACAAAAAAACGTGCGTACACCACCCTTCCAGATGTGGCAATTATAAATCACAAATGAACGTCAACTTGTGCGCAGCCGGATGGTTTTAGGTCTCCGCCTTGTAAACACCCCCTCATCAATATCATTAGCATATGTTTTAATGAAACCAATGGCCTAAAAGCTGTAGCCTATGTAAAATGATATATGGAAAACATTGTATAGTCCTAGCCTATGCCATCTGATGTTAACTAGCCTATATGCGTCAGTTCGAATAGCTTAACTAATTATGTTTTTTCCAGCAAAGCTTTCTGGAAAGAGATGGTATGCATCCATGTCCATTGTCCTCTGCTCGCTTTCATTCCTTTTGCTTGCAGTAATGTGAATAATCAACATTTAGTATGTTTAGGCCTACTTTGTAGAAAAAAAATGGGTAGGACTAGCTTATGAAGGAAAGACCTCTAGGCCTACAGCATAATCATGTACGTTATGGTACAGTAGGCTACTGTACGTTTCCAATATGACCCAGGGTAATATGCTGATTTAGCCTACAAAACAGAGGACTAAATTATAAGCGTGATATGTCATGTAGGCTTAACGTTTCTTTTAGGATAGGCTATGTTTTGCTGAAAAAGTAGCCTAGTTCGCCGGTCATTATTCATTCATTCTGCATATCTTTGCTATCGTTTTCTTTCTGCACCTCCGACGCAACTCCGACACAACACTAGATATGAAGATGCCCTGCTTTCAGAAGATAACTTCCGTCCCTTGGTTGTGTAGGCTATATATGATATAGAATATCTATAGCCTACATTGTATAGCTTACATTCAAATATTATCTTTCTGTTACGAAGCTGGGAATAGGCCTATGAGCGCAAATTAGGATGTAGTGGAGGCTAAACGCGAGTAAACACAGTTTATCCACCTCTGAAATTTCAGAAATAGAGTTTAGGCCTACCCACCTCTTATTAGAGTTTATCCACCTCTCAAAAGAGTTTATTCACTTTTAAATTCAAAACTGTATTATCCAATACCATCCTATATTCCCAATACTGTACAATAACCTCCACCATTATCAAACATGTTCTGAATGCCTTTTTAAAAAATCCGATACCGCATGGCGCAGTCCACCTCACCGAGATTGCAGAATTCATAGTTCACCCACCTCTTATTTTACCACTACATCCCTGGCACAAATGTACTTTTCCTCTCCTAAACGAGGGCAATTGGACATTTTATGGTCAATATTAGATTGGTGAGAACACTAAATATACTAGATCACCTGTAAGAATGTTTCAATCATTCTATCGCAGGTCTTGGTGTTTTTTTTTAGATATTATTAAATAAGTAGGCCCAAGCTATACGTTTTTTCACTTATGAAAAAGGCTATAGTTCTCATTAGCAGTTTTATGCTAAACCATGAAACATTAAGCTGCGTCCAAAAACGTCTTTAAAAATCTTCTGATATTGATCATGCATATGGCAAAGAAAGACATGAGTTTTGATCGCACTTAGACCTCAGATTACTTGCAGTACCCCGGCATTACCACAAGGAAATGGTCGTACGTCAAGTTTGAACCTGACGTGGAGATAAGCACTTTTCCACGTCAAAGACGTTTTTTATAAATCTGAGCGTTGCCATGGATTTGAGCGTACGCACGGTCTAAGATCAAATCTGTGCGTAAGAACGCTTTATAAATGAGGCCCCAGGTCTCTCGGCAGACAGCCTGATCTTCTCATCCAAAATTCTCAATTTGCCACTTGTTTTAGTGTTACCGTTTACTTTGAGAAGTTCACCAGGTCCCATTGTCTGAAAAACACCCTAAACTAATACATTTCTATTGCTATTTTCCACATTGTAGATGGTGTTTTGGTGGTTAAATTTGTTCACTCCATCTCAAAATGGATCACTTGGTCATCTTGGATGCTGATCATGGATCACTCTTCTCCAAACATGCATAACTCAGCTAGGGCACACTTGGACAAAGAATTTAGCTTTTGCTGCCTTTTTTTGACCCAGGGAGGGACATGGCCTGAGATTGGCATACAAAAAAAGAAGCATTAAATTACAATGACACCATGTCCATTTCAATTGTGGGGGTTAGAAGAAAAGTATTCTTTTGGGATGTTCTTCAACCACGGTGACCACTTCAAAGTAAACAGTAACACTAAAGCAAGAGGCTACACTGAGATTCTGGAGGAAAAGATCAGACAGTGTGCAAAGAGACCTGCCCCAATAGGCATCAATGGACCATTAAGACATACAATAATCCAAAACATACAGCCAAACAAGTCAAGAAATGGTTAACAGAGAACAATGTCATATTTTAGAGTGGCCCAGCCAGAGTCCAGACCTCAATCTGTCAAAAGTGAGTACATGGCCAGAGTGATGGCAAATAATCGTTCCTGCCTCAAAACCCAGATTGCAGCTAAAAAGGTGCAGTCTACAAGTCTCATTGTGGAGACATGGAGCGGCTTGGTACGTATTATAAGAACCATTTTGAGAGCTTTGATTGCAAATAAAGATGTTTCCAGTGATTATTTTAAAAGGGTATGAATAATTGTAATTGACACGCCATTTTTCATAAAAATGTTAAAAAAGATAAAAACGCGTATTTGTTTGATTCCATGTTTGTCTTACACATTGTCGTACAACCTATTGGCATGTGGCAGTGTCATTTTCAGTCAGAACAAACATATTGGTCAAGAGAAAATCATCATTAAAGCGATGATTCGGAGTAATTTCACCCTAGGGTCCTTTGCACCATGACCCCGAGCCAAACACCCTCCCAGAACCTATTTTCCCTTGGTCGAACCCTGGTCGAGTAGCGCTGTCAGAAACTAATGACGTTCTGCAGTCGTAATGGTACCAACTTTTATCTCATAAATTACCCCACTAATAATGCCCTGAATGGTACGAAACTTCTACAGTATGTTCTTTACTCATAAAACGAGGCATTGAAACATTTGTAAATACACCAGGAGTTTATTTAAATAAAACTTGCCTGATGGATGCTACTATACTGCAACTCCGAACCATCGCTTTAAATCAATATTTGCCAGGGGTATGAATAATTTTGTTAAACATATTAGATGGACAGAGAAAGAACAGAGATGGGGAGAGAAGGACAGTGTGTGTGTGTGTGTATGTATGTATGTGTCTGTGTGTGTATGTATGTGTGTGTGTGTGTGTGTGTCTGAGAGAGAGAGAGAGAGAGATTCTCCTCCATTAGCTTCTAAAGTCAAGTCAAGTCAATTCACTTTAATTTATATAGCGTATAATGCCTTTTAAGTGGGTAGGGTCAATCTAAGCCAGGAATGGGACAGCACAGCACTTGTTTTCACTTACAGTTTACAGCAGGGCACACACAGTGCACCACTGTCCATCTAACTCATATTTATGATCCCATTAGCAATTAGGAAGTAATGTTCAGTGCAGTCACGGTGAGATTTCATTCACAAAATCGTCTTTTACATGGAGTAATATATTTTTGGGGTACAAGTGCTTTCGACAAACCGATTGCCTATTCACTTGTAACTATATTAAACTAGGATATTCAGTGACCTTCACTTTTGACAAGATACTTATGAAGAGAGAGAAAGAGAGAGAGAGAGAGAGAAAGGCTGGCAGCTGCAGGTTTCGCAGCTTTCGTTACTTGAAGTCAGCCCCCCACAATAGAAGTAGGTAAACAAAATGTGTTAATTGCGTCGTGTTTTAAAGCGATATGTATTTCAAAATTTAATCGCGGCGTTTAACACGTTAATGTTGACAGCCCTAATGTACAGTAATAATCACTTTTATTATGCACCATGCAAGGAAAGGTGCCTGCCTGCCTGAAATCCACAATTGGTCATCTGATCCCCATACAAAGGGTCATTGTGTGACCTCCACACAGGGGGTCTGGCCAAAGCTTAACTAGTAAACCACTACACTACCACCACCCGTCATACTGAGCCAGCCAGTCATTGGTCAGTTTATGTGGAAAAGAAAGGTGTGAAATTCAAACACAGATTACAGTGTAGTTATTTGTCAGCAACTATACACAGATGCAGCACAGCCACATTTTTACATTAATATCATATATTTACAGATATTTAAATAAATCCCAACCAGAAGTTATTTATTTTCCCTGGGCATGGTGAGTTGACACTGTATGTTAAGGAGCTGGGCTATCGTGCAGTCTCCTGAAAAGTTGTGGGTTCAGTTTCTGTCTTCCACCGTTGTGCCCTTGAGCAAGGAATGAGAGAGCAGGGCACTTAACCCCAAGTTGCTCTGGGGACAATGAGCCCTTGTAATATGGTTGACATAAGTCACTTTGGATAACAGCGTCTGCTAAATGAATACATTTAAACATGAGGACATAGTTAATGGGTTGGAGCAGATGCATGTGTTTTCATTTGGGTTTGTTTTGATTTCTTTACATTTGATCTATTCTTGGTTTATTTGGTTTATCTAACATCTCATTTGTTGTAATGTACTTGCCTACTAGGTTTTACTGGGCATTCAGTTTAATTGATGTTGGTTACATTAAGTTTATGGTTTACCATTTAATAAATTGTTCATTCAGTTTAATTGATGTTGGTTACATCAAGTTTATGGTTTACCTAAATTGTTCATTCAGTTTGAGTTTATGGTTTACCATTTAATACATTGTTCATTCATTCACCATTCACATAGAGTAAAAGTACAAGGAGAGATATAAATAAAATTGAATTTTTTTTGCAAAATGACATTTTATATCTCTCCATGTACTTCTACTCTGCCACTAGCTGATAAAGTACTTGGAAATATTCAAAGTCAACCCAATTTTATGGAGTCTAATCACAGTCAAATATTCTAAAGAGGAATTAGACAAAAGTTAAACAAAGTGAGAAATTCAGGGAACAGAGCAGCAGGACCAGCAAATCTGAACAGAAACGGTCAGTAACATCTCCGGATGTACGCCTTAGGAACTGGAAAAGGGACCTCTTAAATCCTGTAAAGGTGGAGTCCATGATTCAGGAGAAAAAATGTTGATGCTTCAGAGCATCTGTCCATAGAGTACAACTGTGTTTATAAGTATTTTTAGGAATTTAATGTTTTGGATAGCCAGATAACCATAAGAAGCTTTTTTAAATGTTTGTGTCTCTGTGAGGCTTAACTGGTTTCTTTCTTTGAAAAGTTATACAGGATTGTAGGGGATATAAATTGAAGGAAATTAATGAAAGTTTTGATATTTTGGCTGCAGCTTTTCATTTCAGTCTTTCATTTCTTCCTCCTTTGGATATATTATTGGAAAACAACTCCGGGGTCTGTGGGGTGTAACAAGATGTCTGATGTGTCTGTTCGTAGAATGATGTACAATAATTCTTATGAGTGAAGTGGTTCTACTCATCTAAAGGGTTGCTGCTCACCCAGAGAGAAGGGACTGCTTGTGTAATAAATGTGTTATGAATGATGTGTTCATTATGTTTGTCATATGGTGTCATTGAATTCAACCATTAGCCTGGTTGCTCTGCCAGTCTTGATCACCTGACCATGATCCCATGTCAGACTCACACCATATCCACCATGTCCACAACGTGATGCAGTGCAGTGCTGCAGTGTGATGCAACCGTCTATATTTTAATTCTGTCACTCGCGTTGCTCTGCCATTTTGAATGAGAAACATGATGCAATAAAAGGGCTTATATAACAGATTCATTGTGGACAGAGAGCATTCAATGCTACACGACAATCGCTCGCTTGGATGAATTTAGAATGCCCAGTAAACCTTCTTTTCCCCACTTGAGATATTCCTCCCAGAATGCCTAGGGAATGGGCAATTAAGCAATGCAGTATGACACACACATCAGCTTCATTGCACACATATGCAGCCACTCAGGTTCTTTACTTTCCCACAGAGCACAGATGAGTTCAACATTCTGATCTGGGAGTCAGACGGATTGTTCTAGTGTTCTGTTTGGGAACATTCTATATAGACGGTAGGCTACATCCTCTGATGTTTTCTTTCTCAGATATGCATACAAAATGAACTGTAAAAGAGGATTTTATTGTTTTTCATCATATAATCTTCTTGCTATCATTTCCACATCCTATGATAAGAAAATACAGTAATAACTTCTAAACTAGTGATCATGTGTGCTGTTTTATTTATTTAGTTATTTAACATGTGAATTTAACAAATATCATTGTAAAGTCCAATACATATCACAAGACTGTATATTTAGAGGCAATTATTGTTAATTATTTTTTTAATAATTTGTTAAATAGACTCGGAAACATTTCCTTAGTCAGTGAAATATAACTTGCTTCATATCATACTTTCCATCAGACACGTGTCCAATCACAGAGGGTCTAAAGGCCTGAACACCTGGGGGAGGGGAAGGAGGGTTAGGGGGAGCAGGAGGGAAAGGAGATGGATTGTGGGAGAGGATCAGAGGGGGTGAAACACTGGGATCATCAACACATTTCCCACCCAATAGTGTGTGTGTGGTGTGCTGATGTGTGTTCCAGCAGAGGTCCAGAGGTGCAGACGCTGTAATATCTGCTGGGGTCCAGAGATGAGAGAGTGGATTTGGTCTTTTGTTTTCCCCAAGAACACAGAATCTCAGGCAACTGAGAGGCAGCTGCCAGATCCTTACATGTGAGTGGTGGCTTATATGTGTGCTAATGAGATGGGATGTGTTCATGGGTGTGTGTGTGTGTGTGTGTGTGTGGATGTAATAACAGCATCTATCTGTATCTGGAGTCTTTACATTTCTGTCCTGCTGTATACAGTGTGGGTCACAACAGCTTCACTGATGATCCACTTCCTATCAAAATCCCAGGGTAGAGTGTGTGAGTGAATGTGGTCTGGACTCTGTGCAGGAGGGTCATTGTGTCAGAGATGCTGTAGAAGGCCAGAGTTCCTGCCCTGTGATCCACATACACTCCTATTCTGGAGCTGCGCACTAGAGGGAGTTCAGTCTCTTTATTATTGTGGTGGAAAGAGGAACGGGAGTTGAAGTGTTGCAGCCTCCAGGACTGATCATTACATCCAAACACACACTCAGCACCCAGCACTTTCCTGCTGATGCTTTTATATGAGACTGCTATATGAACATCATTCCCACTCCACTTCACCTCCAAGTAGCAGCGTCTAGACACACCCTCTCTACACAGCACCTGATACCTCTTATCAAATCTCTCTGGATGATCAGGATATGACTGGAGCACATCTCTTCTCTCCACCCTCCTGTTCCCCTCAGACAGATGGAGGTTTCTCTGTGCTGTGTTTGGATCCAGTGTGAAGTGACAGGAGTCTGATGGAGGAGAAGAGAGGACAAAGTTAGATTTGTATTTTAATTAGGTGTGTGTGTGTGTGTGTGTGTGTGTGATTATGTACATTTTTGTGTGAATGGCTGTATGTAAGTGTAAACATGAGTGTATTTCACCGCTTGTATTCAAAAGTATTGTGTATTGTATAAGTATAAGTATTGTATAAGTGTGTGTGTTGTTTATATGATATGTGTGTATGGTGCAGATTTGATGTATTTTTGAGATTTCTATTGTCTATTCAAAACTTCACATTCCAGATGCCTCCAAAATATATCTAACATCTGTGTGTCTGTGTGTGTTTGTGTGTGTGTGTGTATGCGCGCGCGCTGTTTACATCATTGAGACTTCTAGTGTGTCTATTCAAAACTTCAAAAGTGTGCATGGCCATGTGTGTGTGTGTGATTATGTAAATTTTTGTATGAATGGTTGTGTACACGTGAGTATGTTTCACTGCCTGTGTAGAGTGTGTGTATGTGTGTTTGTGATTCCACAAATACTTGAATGAATGACTGTGTGTGTACATGTTTGTCTCAGTGTTTGTAGACCAGACCAACTTACACTTTAAGAACTCCTCTCTGGTTACTGGCTCAGTAAAAACAGCCTGGACATCAGACACTGAGAAAGAAGAAATGCATTATAACTAACCAAACTTGAACCAAAGTGAAGATGGAGATGCACTCGTTCAAGCAGCACTGATCTTCATCAGGATGGGAAGAGCAGGTTCAGAAGACCTTCAGATGTGGGGGCTGCTGGTCTAGTGGTTCGGGAGCTTCCAAATGGAACACCTAAAGGTTGTGAGTTTGATCCCAGGGGCTACCACCATTGTGCCTCTGAGCAGGGCACCTAACCCCAAGTTCCTTCAGTAGTTCTTGTAGTTAGTTCACTGTGAGTCTCTCTGGAAAAGAGGGTCAGCTAAACGACTATTCATTTTAATGTAATGGAACCATTTGAATCAATTCCTTAACCCAACAAACTGCTGAGCAAATGGGTCAATTAAGTTGGTTTATATTACACATTGAATGACCAAAACCATCTGGGCACAAATACAAGTAATCATTTGTAAGTCACGGCCTGCTGGCTTTGCCCTTTCCCCCAGGCCGTGGCTTTGCCCTTTCCCCCAGGCCGTGGCTTTGGCCTTTCCCCCAGGCCGTGGTTTCTCTGTTCTGCCTTATTTCCCATACAGGTGTGATTGGAGCCAATCAGCCCAATTAGGTGCACCGCTGCTCCCCTCTGCTCCCCTCTGCAGACAGGAGAGCAGCAGAGCACCAGGCGCTTGGTACTGCTTGGCGATCCGGTCACATCAGGTGCCTTTGTTTGAAGGCCGTTCGGCCGACGCTGCTTGTTTTGAGAACTTTTGGACTTAATAAATTGTAAACCTTGTGGAACTTACTCTGTGTCTCTCCCATCATTGTGTTGTGCTCACAACGTGCACATAACAGTCACTTCGCCTAATTAATGAACCGTCACACCATTAGCCATGACCAACATGACGGCATGAATATCACTATGCACTGGTATAGCAGCATGGCTTCTTTTTATAGTTTCTCAGAGTGCTGGACTGAACAACTCATATACCTGTAACAACTTATAACAACCTACAACAGAAAATGAGAAAAGGCTGCACTTTGCATAAACTTCATCATATTATGTGGCCTTTTCTAATTTCTAATGAATATCTTTATAACCGACCTCCTGCAGAGATCTTCATGACTTCCTGCTTGAAGAAATCCTCCAGCTGCCCCTTCAATGTGGAGACAGATTTCTTCACAGACTCAAAAGACCAGCTTTGGCTGACAGAGGTGCTGGATAAGTCTTTAGACTGAGGTTGAGGGCTGACTGACTGAAAATTCTACAAATGAGAGAGAGAGAGAGATAAAGAGAGAGATGAATGGATAGGAACATAATTATATTTGATTTATAGATATATGATCTCTGTCCAAAATTTTTATTTTAATGGATTAGCATCGTATACGCCATTACTGTTTAGTCATGGAAATTAAGTTGCCCTACATAATATTATTGGTTGGATTTAATAAGCAACTTGATGCAATATGTAGTGTTACAAGGTTTACATCAAGCAAGGGGTTCTTGGTCTGAGAAATGTTGAAGATGCCTGATCTAATGCATATCAGAGGTTGTATAATGCAGAGCTTTGGCACTGAATGCAATATTGCAGAGCTTTGCCACTGAGTGCAAGAACATTCAACAGAAAACAGACACTTTAATTATGTTGTATGTCAATTTAATTAGTATGTTCCAACGAGGACTCTATGATGTTGGGAATTAAACACTTTGTCTGCTAACAAACAATCTATCTACACTACAGTTACCTTGAGGAAATGGATGTGATCCTCTGTGTGTGAAAGCTGCTCCAGCTCAGCATCTCTCCTCTTCAGCTCAGCAATCTCCTGCTCCAGTTGCTTCAGGAGTCCTTCAGCCCGACTCACCTCAGCCTTCTCCTGAGCTCTGATCAGCTCTGTCACCTCAGAGCGCCTTCTCTCAATGGAGCGGATCATCTCAGTAAACATCCTCTCACTGTCCTCCACTGCTGTCTGTGCAGAGCTCTGTTTGGAGACACACAAAGAGGAGGGTCCATCTAAAGCAGCCCTCACTCAGCTCCTCCACACACCCTGTTACCCACAGTGTGGACCAGAGGAACTGGAAAGTGACTCAGTTTTGCAGACTCCTCTTTGGCTGACTGGGTGAGAGCCCTGACTGAGTGTAACCTGCGTTGTGTTGACCACACGGCTCAGCCCTGCACTCGTACTGACTTGAACCTGCAACTTGCAGCACCTCGGAATGGGAGTTGGGTACGCTAGCAAGTGAGTTAAAACCCACAGGCTCTAGCATCTCCTGCTAGCATGTCTCTTAAGGTGTTGGGAGGGAGGTTTACACACAGCACAGATACGTACCAACTGGCTACCGTTACATGAGTTCTGACATGGCAGCCAGCTGCTGTCCTCTACTCTGGTCAGTACTACATTTGTGTTTGTCCACAAATTACCATCAGCTCAATGTTGTTAACTGTGCCACAGGGAATGCCTAAGGAGCGCACCTGTTTGTTTATGCAGTTGAAAGGGTCTATAGTTTTCTCAGTACTCACCTTGAGAGTCTCCACAGCCTTCCTCAGCTCCAGCAGCTCCTTCTCTCTCTCCTGGAGTCTCTGCTGGAGTTTCCTCTTGGTCTCCTCCATCTCCTTCTAAATGACACAGTGACAATACCAGACTACACATTACTACATAGTGCTTGCACTGTATATTCAATTCCTCACATGAAATGTTGATTTATAAATGTAGTCATAAAGATGCCCGCTTCGATTGCAGGACCTGTGTACAGTAAACCACTGAGCAGATAGTGTCTTTGTTGGGACTGATGAAAGATACCACGTGTCCAATAATAAAAGTAGTCCTCACATGACATTTTAATTTATAAGTGTAGACATTAAGAAGCCTGTTTGTTTACAGGATCTGTATAAACCACTGAGCAAACAGTGTCTTTATTGGTACTGATGAGACATAACATGTATTCAGTAATGACCCCGACTGTGTTCATCTTTACTTGGCACAAAGGAGCAGATGGGATCAGTAATATCAGGGAATTCAGCACACTATTCTGTGCAGCTCTGCTTCTGAAAGAAACATTTAATACTTAATTTACCGCTAATATAATTTTATGCAATGCGTATGTCCCAATCTGAACATAGAGATGTGTTAAACTACTACCACTAAAAATGATGGGCCCTATTGTGATAGAAAATACCCCCCCCCCCCAGTCTCCATAGCAAAAACATTTGAAAAATAACCCCTTAAATCAGTGGTCCCCAAACTTTTTCTTCCGAGGGCCAGCTCACTATGCCTGCCTCTAAGAGAGGGCCAGAGACTCGGAGTATATCAGTAACTAAATAGCTTAGTGCTGTGAACAACAATAGTCTACGTTAGTTGAATATTCCATTACATTTAATCATAGGCTACTGCAATTTAATACCATTGTTAGCTGTGTTTATATTGCCATCATGCCATGTAAAATGTAGCTCAAATGAAATAATACAAAAAAAGACTTTAGCATTCCCAAAAGTATTAGCAGGGAGTCCCAAAAGTATATTTTATTTAAAATGTGTGAACTCTGAACTCTTTGTCTTTGCATACACAGCTCAAGTTGTGAACAAGCAATATCCTACAAATATTTTAAAGTTCTCAAACTATGAGAGTTTTATGAAGTGCTGGCAAAAACTAACTTTCAAACTTTTACTCACCTGATGAGAACTTTGTGAATTGTGAATTTGGATGAAAATTTGAACGAGTGAATAAAAAATAGAAATAATTATCCCAGGAAGTCCCAGAAATATGACTTGAATAGAAGTTAGTTAGTTATTAACAATTAATTGCTAAATACCAGACATGTTTTGGGGGGCCACCCAAAATGAGGTGGCGGGCCGTAGTTTGGGGACCTATCAAAATTGCAGTTTTGCAGGAATTATTTATTATATTTTTTGTATCGCTATAAATTGTCAATGGTGTGGAGCAGTCGCACTAAAGATATCTGCACCTGAACTCCGTCTCGGTCCTTAGGCTTACCTGTTTCTCTGATCTCTCAGCTGCAGCTGAGACCGTGTCATGGCCTTTGTGTTCATCTACCAGACATCGCAAACAGATGCAACTCTGATCCGTGCGACAAAATACCTCCAGTAGCTTCTGGTGTTGAGCGCAGATCTTGTCCTGTAGCTGACCTGTGACATCAACCACGTTGTGTCTTTTCCCTGAGAAGAGTTCATCATGGCGCTGGAGATGAGTCTCACAGTACGACAACAAACACACCAAGCAGGACTTGACCGCTCTTAGTTTTCTCCCGGTGCAGCTGTCACACTCCACATCTCCAGGTCCAGCAAAACACTGAGGAGAAGCAGTACCTTGAATTCTGGTCTTCCTGAGCTGTTCCACAAGCTCGGCAAAAACATTATTTTTGTTCAAAACAGGTCTCGGAGTGAACGTCTGTCTACATTGTGGGCAGCTGTAAACTCCCTTCTGAGCTTCCTGATCCCAGCAGCCCTTAATGCAGCCCGTGCAGTAATTGTGTCCACAGTTAAGAGTCACTGGATCCTTCAGTAGATCCAAACAAATCGGACAGATAAAAATATCCTGGTTAATTGAAATCGCCTCTGCCATTTTTCCTGAGCACGACGAATCTCTGACTTTACTTTAAGTTTCGTTTCCTCTGAACTCGGTGTAGACCAGCCTACAACTTGGGAAAGACTTCGGGGCATTTAGGGGTGTGTCAGTACAACGCAGATCAAACTTGTCACCACGGCCAAAACTATGGAAGCAAAATAGGGTCTTTAATATTGAGAGGTTGTGAAAAGATGTTAATATGTGTAATAAAGTTTTGCAGCTGTGCAAAATGAGTTCTGCATGTGCAAAGAAATTTCGTACCTGTAGAATTTATTTATTTATTTATTTTTTTATGTATCCTTTATTTTACCAGGTGATGTCCCATTGAGATATTATATCTCTTTTACAAGGGAGCCCTGGGGCAACAAAATATTTTTACAGAAAAATATTTTGTACATGTGTGAAAAAAATATGTACCTGTAGAAATATTATGTAGGCTACTTGTGTGAAAGAAATGTGTATCTGTAGAAATGTTTTGTACTGTACATATGTGGGGGGGAAATGCGGATCTGTAAAAATATTTTGTACATGTGTGGAAAAAATATGTAGGCCTACCTGCACAAATAGCCTACTTTGTACGTGTGTGAATCTCCTATGCGACGCTACGCGATGCTTTCCTTCGCAACACTGAATGTAGCCTACGAGCTTTTGAAACTGATTTGCAATGCTTACGGACTTTTGACCCTAATTTTACTGCCTTTCTGAAGAGCCAATCAACACATTGCTTACTGCCAACCAATCAGCAGAACAAACTTGTCACCACGGCCAAAACACATTTGTCATTGACAAGATTGACAAGAAGGTAATTCTACATGACTGATATGACCAACAAAAACCTGGGCTACTGCCATTATTGGTTGATTGCTCCAACCTAAGAGTAAAACCAGAGCCTGTCTGTTTCCCTTATTAGACATTCTAAAACTCTCACCTGTGGTTTACTCCTTCTCAACCCCGCCTTCCAGCAGGTGGATAGTGGACAACAAAGGAGGTACACAATATTTATTTAAAGATTATTCCTTATTATATATTGCTTATTACTTCCGTAGATTAAAGAAATTTGAATAAATATTGCAAAACTTGTAGATTATTTGATGTCACAGGAACATGTCCTCATGGATACCAAATTAGTTTAATCACTGACACTGAATTACAGTAAATGGCAATTACTTCTTTGTACTTGTGTGAAACATGAAGACAATCCCAATATTGGTCATACGTGTATAGTACATGTAGTTGGGCTGTCAAACGATTACAAAGATGAACTAATTCATCTCATATTTTGAAATGAATGAAAATGAAATGAAAAAAAACAAACATATTTCCCCCCTTAGACTAAAGCTTTTTAAAAGGCATATTAAATACAAAATAATGAGTAACCACAAAGAGTGTATATTTGTGACACAACTGTTTACAGTAGCATCATAAACTACAAACATAACTATGTAGTAACTTGGTCGAATAAAGAGCCATTTGTGTATGCGCCACGAACTGTGTTAACAACAAAAAAATATTACATGGACAGAGAAAGGACAAAGATGGGGAGAGAAGGACAGAGAGAGAGTGTTTGTTTGTGTGTGTGTGTGTGTGTGTGTGTGTGTGTGTGTCTGACTGAGAGAGAGAGAGAGAGAGAGAGAGAGAGAGAGAGATTATCCTCCATTCACCTTTAAAGTCAAGTCAAGTCAATTCACTTTTATCATAAAATAAATTCATAAATTCGGTAATATAGGTTTAGTCGACCGGGGTGCACAAAACTTGGTAGGCATGTAGCCCCACAAGGATAGCATGGAACCATTGTTTTTCGTTTTGATCTGTAGCCCCCGCGCTGGACTGGACCCCCCGAAAGGAGGGTAGGGCGGACACAGTTTTCTGTGAATATCTCGAGAACCGTAGGGTTTAGGAGGACCATCTTTTTTTTGTATGTTGATCATAAGGGGCCATGTCAACCCATTCCATAACCACTCATTTCATGTATAGCGTCACCTAGTTAAAAACAAAAAAGTAAAAATGAGGTGTTGTAATCGCAGGTATCCGTGACCTAACATGGTCAAAACTGCACAACATTGCAAGTGTAGGATCATTATGACACCCTCTAAATGCCCGCCAAGTTTTGTGGAATTCTGTTCATGGGGGGCCATACAATAAATGAATTTATGTTACTTTACACCAACTGGCCTGTAGGTGATCAGACACAGTTTTCTCTGAATATCTCGAGAACCGTAGGGCCTAGGAGGACCACCTTTTTTTTGTATGTTGGTCTTAAGGGGCCATGTCAACCCATCCCATAACCACTCATTTCATGTATAGCGCCACCTAGTTAAAAATGAAAAAGCAAAACATTAGGTGTTGTAATCACAATATCTCTGGCTGACATGGTTAAAACTTCACAAAATTGAAAGTGTAGGATCATTATGACACCCTCTGAATGGATGCCAAGTTTTGTGGACTTTCGTTCATGGGGGGCCATACAATAAATTAATTTATGTGTACATTTAGTGCCTGTACATCAACTTTTGTTTTTAGCCAGCAGCCAGACCAGCAGATACCCTGACTTACTGAAGCTAAGCAGGCTTAGTTAGTATGATAAGAAACCTCCTTGGAAGAGTAGGTTCCTGCTGGAAGTGGTGTTGGTGGCTGGCCAGTAAGTGGCACTCTTCCCTGTGGCCAAAAGCCACCAAACAAATATCAATCCCAATACCCTATTGCAGTGACAGGGACACTGTACTGCAGGAGATGTTTTCCTTTGCATGAATGTTAAATTGAGGTCCTGACTCACCATGGTTGTTAAAGATCCCATGGCACTTATCGTAAAGAGTAGGTGGAATATACTTTACATTTGATGTTTGTTAACATTGTTATAATTATGGTGATTCACTAGTCCCCTACAGTATTTTGAAGGAAGGAAACAGTTCTGTATGCATTATTGTAACAGATGGGCTAGGTTATTGGTAAAGTGGTTGAATAGCACGCTACACATGCGCACACACATATATGCACACACTAGACACGCACAAACACGAACAAAGACACAAACACATAAACACACATACACACACACACACACACAAATGCACCCACACATACAAACACACCTACATACACAAACACACACACAGACACAGACACACACACAAAAAAACACACAAAAAAACTGACATGCAGGCACACACACTCAATAAACACACACAGAAGCACACATATACAACCCCAACCTGCTTCTAGGGTTGGGCACCGAAACACGGTTCTAATATGACACCGGTGCCAACGCAAACGGTAGTAACTGCATCGAATAACAACGTGGATTTCGGTGCCTCATTTCAGTGCTTAAATAGCGTTTTTTTTAGTTTATTTTTTTATACGAGGCATCACTGCATGTCATGCACCATCTCTAACGTCTTGCTCTGATACTGTAGCAACACATCCATACAGTTAGCTAACATAAACACTGGATGCACCACATAGGCGAGTGGACAGTGTTTGACAGCTTGTGTGAGCCCAAGTAGCTTACTTTAACACGATATCGCGAGCTCCTGTCAAAATCTAGCAGTGGGCCTAACTACACACAAGCAAAAGGCATACGTTACACAATATCCTTGCTAATGCGCTAACTGGCATTTATTTGAAATGTTATCAGCAAAGTTGTAAGTGAAAACTTTATTTCACAGTGTGTTCTAAACATAATGGCATGATATTAATCTTTCATGTGCATGAGGCCCATCACAATATGAAGATCATGTTAAAAGTTAGCTGGCAAAAACATAAATATGTAGGTTAGGCTACATACCTGATGTCACTGAGCTTTCAAAGAGGCTACTAAACCATCTCCGTACGTTATCACTAATTAAACTCAGCTGACTGGTGTTAGCGCATAATTGCTGTTAAAATGCCTACTAGGCTAGCGCTGGGAATCTAAACACTTCAACACCGACATGTAGCCTTACATGTTAAAAACTATTGCGTGTTATGGGTTAAGACATGACATTTCTTGAAGCATTTGGGAACACACTGAATTAACTGGAAAGTAGAGTCCCTGTTAGATTAGCTTGCTTGCAAATGCCATTGTCCATGACCTGGCAGTTCTATGGCAAGCGGTTTTAACATACCTTATGGCAAACACTGGGTAAACTTGAAAGCGAGCTTACCATTGTGTGTGCATGCATGGCAAGCTGTTTTAACATTGAAATGTATTATTCGTAGGAGCAATGAGATATTGATAGTAAATTGAATATAACAGTTCAATTTCATGTTCAAATTTGTCTTATCAATAAAAAAAAAGCAATTCATGCTTTAGACCATTTTAATTTAAAACATTTTTAAAACAAAGTACCGGTTCAGGCACCGTTTCGGCACCGGCACCGTTTTAAAAGTGTTGATTTAGCACCGGCATCGGATAAAACCCAAACGATACCCAACCCTAGCTGCTTCACCTCTTCATTTTACACAATTCTGTAAATGTTTAGGAACTGAGGAGACCATTTGCTACAGTTTTGATAATGAAATGTTGTCCTATTACTCCCCGATATAGGATTTCAGTTGCTCAACATATGGGGTATTCTTAGTCATGCTTTTCATTCCATTATGTACCTAATTTGACAAATCTGGACTTTTAACACGTTAATGTTGACAGCCCTAATGTATAGTAATAATCACTTTTATTATGCACCATGCAAGGAAAGGTGCCTACCTGCCTGAAATCCACAAATGGCCATCTGATCCCCCATACAAAGGGTCATTGTGTGACCTCCACACAGGGGGTCTGGCCAAAGCTTAACTAGTAAACCACTACACTACCACCACCCGTCATACTGAGCCAGCCAGTCATTGCTGTTTGTGTGAAAAGAAAGGTGTGACAGATTACAGTGTAGTTCTTTGTCAGCAACTATGCATAGATGCAGCACAGCCACATTGTTACATTAATATCATACATTTACAGATATTTATATAAATCACAACCAGAAGTTATTTATTTTCCCTGGGCATGGTGAGTTGACATACATTGTATGTTAAGGAGCTGGGCTAGCGTGCAGTCGCCTGAAAAGTTGTGGGTTCAGTTTCTGTCTTCCACCGTTGTGCCCTTGAGCAAGGAATGAGAGGGCAGGGCACTTAAGCCCAAGTTGCTCTGGGGACAATGAGCCCTTGTAATATGGTTGACATAAGTCACTTTGGATAACAGAGTCTGCTAAATGAATACATTTAAACATGAGGACATAGTTAATGGGTTGGAGCAGATGCATGTGTTTTCATTTGGGTTTGTTTTGATTTCTTTACATTTGATCTATTCTTGGTTTATTTGGTTTATCTAACATCTCATTTGTTGTAATGTACTTGCCTACTAGGTTTTACTGGGCATTCTGTTTAATTAATGTTGGTTACATTAAGTTTATGGTTTACCATTTAATAAATTGTTCATTCAGTTTAATTGATGTTGGTTACATTACGTTTATGGTTTACCTAAATTGTTCATTCAGTTTAATTGATGTTGGTTACATTAAGTTTATGGTTTACCATTTAATAAATTGTTCATTCATTCACCATTCACATAGAATAAAAGTACAAGGAGAGATACATGTAATATAAATAAAATGTTATTTTTTGTGCAAAATAACTTTTTATTTATATCTCTCCTTGTACTTTTACTTTGCCACTAGCTGAAAAAGTACTTGGTAATATTCAAGGTCAACCTTACCAATTTTCTGGAGTCAGATCACAGTCAAATATTTGAAAAGAGGAATTAAACAAAAGTTAAACAAAGTGTTCAGGGAACAGAGCAGCAGGACCAGCAAATCTGAACAGAAATGGTCAGTAACATCTCCGCATGTACGCCTTAGAAACTGGAAAAAGGACCTCTTGAATCCTGTAAAGGTGGAGTCCATGATTCAGGAGAAAAAATGTTGATGCTGCAGAGCATCTGTCCATGGAGTACAACTGTGTTTACAAGTATTTTTAGTAATTTAATGTTTTGGATAGCCAGATGACCATAAGAAGCTTTTTTTGCAAAACTCTACACACAAATAGGAAAACCTTTCACCCAATCAGCAAAACATTGTAGTTCTCTTGCAAAAGCTAACACACCTTGCTTAACTTCACACCTTCGTAAAAATTGTGTTTTTGTATCAAACGGTAAACACAAGCCATCACAATAGTAAGCACACAATGTGCCAACTACACACTGATGGTATGAATATAAAACACATCTAGCTTTTGCTTTCTCTGTGCACAAGGTAGACTATGTGAGTTTGAGGTCATACTTTTGTCATAGTTCTGTAAACATACAGGGATCCAAACTTCAAGTATTAGTGTTTATTTACACACATCAAAACAAACACAAGTGTGTTTTTCCAAGTCAAAACACAAAATAGCAATTTCAAATTAGTCTACATCGGGTCGTCTGTCTCATCACATGCAATGTCCTAGTCCAAGGCACCGGGGAAAATATATTCTGGAATGCCGTATCCAGGCCTGACATGACAATATCCCCACATGTAGACTGATTTGTTTTACCTGTAAAAGGGCTATTTCTTTCTCTTCTTACCCTTCCTCTTCCACCTCCTCATCCTACTCTTGCTCCTCCTTGTCCTCTTGCTATAACTTTACCTCCTTGTCCTTGTCATCCTCTCCCTCTCACTTCTTCACCTCTGTGTCCTCTTCCCCCTCTCCTTCCTCCTACTTCTTCACCTCCACGTCCTATTCTTCATCCTCCTCTAATTCTTACTCTTCTCACTCTTCCTGCTCCCTCCATTGTACCCATTGTACATTACCTGTGGCTTATTTATAGTGCTTAGGCTGATTGCAAAGTGAACTAATTATCTAAAACAGTTTTCACATGAGAAAGTGTGCCAGAGAGTTGGCAAAAAAGTGAAAATAATAGCCATACATGTGTATAGATTTGCTAGGAGTGTGTTGATCATTTGGAAATTGAGTGTAAAGCATGAGTTGTGTTTACAGTTCCGCAAAAACAGTGTTGTGCAGTGAATTGTGCCTACAGTTGTGCAAAGTGTGTGTTACAAAATTGCAAACTGAGTGCAAAGCAGTGTCAGTTGGGTTTTGCTATAAGTATTAATAGTTTTAGAAATTGTGAATTACGGTTGTGTTTAAGCATTCAGAAAAAAACTGTAACTGGTTTCTTTCTTTTAAAGTTATACAGGATTGTAGGGGATATAAATTGAAGGAAATGGATGGAAGTTTTGATATTTTGGCTGCAGCATTTTTGTCTTTCATTTCTTCCTCCTTTGGATATATTATTGGAAAACAACTCCGGGGTCTGTGGGCTGTAACAAGATAGCTGATGTGTCTGTTCGTAGAATGACGTACAATAATTCTTATGAGTGAAGTGATTCTACTCATCTAAAGGGTTGCTGCTCACCCAGAGAGATGGGACTGCTGGTGTAATAAATGTGTTATGAATGATGTGTTCATTACATGTTTGTCATGTGGAGTGTCATTTAATTCAACCATTAGCCTGCCAGTCTTGATCACCCCTACCATGATCCCATCTCAGACTCACACCATATCCACCATGTCCACAACGTGATGCAGTGCAGTGCTGCAGTGTGATGCAACGTGATGCAGTGCAGTGCTGCAGTGTGATGCAACGTGATGCAGTGCAGTGCTGCAGTGTGATGCCACGTGATGCAGTGCAGTGCTGCAGTGTGATGCAACCCGTCTATATTTTATTTCTGTGACTTGTGTTGCTCTGCCATTTTGAATGAGAAACAAATCATTGTGGACAGAGAGCATTCAATACACGACAATCGCTCGCTTGGATGAATTTAGAATGCCCAGTAAACCTTATTTTCCTCACTTGAGATATTCCTCCCAGAATGCCTAGGGAATGGGCAATTAAGCAATGCAGTTTAGGTTAAAATATCATGAACACATACAAGTCCTAGCCTAAATAGATATGAAAGTCCTTTAGAAAATAAAACATTTGCTAGAATGTTACTTTCCCAAAAGAGTTTATTAAAGTTAATTTGAGACCTGCCATACAAGATAAATGGTGTATGTGGGGGATGTATCATCACCAACATAAATCTGCATACTTATTTATTTTCATATGATCACCCATCTACATGTACCCCTGTTACCAAATTCACATTATGTTTAGACACATACAACAGCTTCATTGCACACATATCATAGGGGCAGCCGTGGCCCACTGGTTAGCACTCTGGACTTGTGACCGGAGGGTTGCCGGTTCAAGCCCCGACCAGTGGGCCGCGGCTGAAGTGCCCTTGAGCAAGGCACCTAACCCCTCACTGCTCCCCGAGCGCCGCCATTGTAGCAGGCAGCTCACTGCGCCGGGATTAGTGTGTGCTTCACCTCACTGTGTGTTCACTGTGTGCTGTTTGTGTTTCACTAATTCACAGATTGGGTTAAAATGCAGAGACTGAATTTCCCTCACGGGATCAAAAAAGTATATATACTTCTACTTATATATATATATCCACTCAGGGTGAGTCTTTGCTCTCCCACAGCACACAGATGAGTTCAACATTCTATAGACGGTACATTATCACTTCCTTTTACATCCTCTGTTTTCTTTCTCATAGACATGCATGCAAAATGAATTCTTGTACAAGAGGATTTTATTGTTTTATCATTTCCACATGTCCTGTGATAAGCAAATTCAGTAATAACATCTAAACTAGTGATCATGTGTGCGGTTTTATTTATTTAGTTATTTAACATGTGAATTTAACAAAAAACATTGTAAACTCCAATACATATGACAAGACTGTATATTTAGAGGCAATTATTGTTAATTATTTTTTTTTATAATTTGTTAAATAGACTCGCAAACATTTCCTTCTAGTCAGTGAAATATAACTTGCTTCATATCATACTTTCCATCAGACACGTGTCCAATCACAGAGGGTCTAAAGGCCTGAAAACCTGGGGGAGGGGAAGGAGGGTTAGGGGGAGCAGGAGGGAAAGGAGATGGATTGTGGGAGAGGATCAGAGGGGGTGAAACACTGGGCTCATCAACACATTTCCCACCCAATAGTGTGTGTGTGGTGTGCTGACGTGTGTTCCAGCAGAGGTCCAGAGGTGCAGACGCTGTAATATCTGCTGGGGTCCAGAGATGAGGGAGTGGTTTTGGTCTTTTGTTTTCCCCAAGAACACAGAATAGCAGACAGCTGAGAGGCAGCTGCCAGATCCTTACATGTGAGTGGTGGCTTTCATGTGTGCTGATGAGATGGGATGTGTTTATGGGTGTGTGTGTGTGTGGATGTGATAACAGCATCTATCTGTATCTGGGGTCTTTATATTTCTGTACTGCTGTATACAGTGTGGGTCACAACAGCTTCACTGATGATCCAATGCCCATCCCAAACCCAGGGTAGAGTGTGTGAGTGAATGTGGTCTGGACTCTGTGCAGGAGGGTCATTGTGTCAGAGATGCTGTAGAAGGCCAGAGTTCCTGCCCTGTGATCCACATACACTCCTATTCTGGAGCTGGCCACTAGAGGGAGTTTAGTCTGTTTATTATTGTGGTAGAAAGAGGAGCTGGAGCTGGTGAGGAGCAGCATCCAGGACTGATCATTACGTCCAAACACACACTCATTACCCACTCCTTTCCTACTGATGCTTTTATATGAGACTGCTATATGAACCTCCCCACTCATCTCCACCTCCCAGTAGCAGCGTCCAGACACACCCTCTCTACACAGCACCTGTGGCCACACATCAAATCTCTCTGGATGATCAGGATATGACTGGAGTTCAGCTCTCCTCTCCACCCTCCTGTTCCCCTCAGACAGATGGAGGTTTCTGTGTGCTGTGTTTGGATCCAGTGTGAAGTGACAGGAGTCTGATGGAGGAGAAGAGAGATTTGTATTTTGATTAGGGCCGGGGTGTGTGTGTGTGTGTGTGTGTGTGTGTGTGTGCACACACGTGTGTGTGTTGTTCATATGATATGTGTATGGTGCGGATTTTATTTATTTTTGAGATGTTTAGTGTCTCTATTGAAAACGTCACACTCCAAATGTCTCCAATATATGTAATGTCTGTGTGTGTGTGTGTGCGTGTGCGTGTGTGTTTGTGTGTGTGTTGTGTTTACATCACTGCAATTTCTTGTGCGTCTATTAAAAACTTCAAAAGTGTGCATTGCCATGTGTGTGTGTGTGTGTGTGTGATTCTGTACATTTGTGTATGAATGGTTGTGTGCAAGTGTACACGTTAGTGTGTTTCACTGCCTGTTTTCAAAGATTAAAAGTGTGTGTGTGTGTGCTTGTGTGTGTGTGTGTGTCTCTGTCTGTCTGTCTGCCTGTCTGTGTGTGTGTGTGTGTGTGTGTGTGTGTGTGTACTGTATGTGTCTCTGTGTGTGTGTGTGTACTGTATATATGTGTGTGTGTGTGTGTGTGTGTGTGTGTGTGTGTGCGTGTGTCTCTGTCTGTCTGTAAGCGCTTTCAGACATACGTGTAAGACCGGAGGTTCTGCCGATGTTAAACGGTGGGGCCGTATATCTGAACGACATAACCGGTCATATGGAAGTCCGAATTCACCCGGTGTTTATACTACCCCCGACCTAGTATTTCCTCCGGACATTATGTAAATGTGCTGTGTCTGAACGAGGCGTAGAACATGCGGTTAAAATCACACCTAGTGAGAGGGCATGTTGGTGACGTTTCTTTTGTGCGTCCATGTGGTTAAATCTGACTTAAATGCCAGTGTTATGATGGAGTGGCATAGTGCTGTCCAGAAAATCTCCGACATGGAAAGATGCAGACATCACGGAGCTACTGTCCATGAGGGCATGCAACATTTTGATAAAACACATGAAGGGAATGGCACGTTGTAGCCTACAACTGCATGGCAAGGCCAAACGAATTCAAAAGACTGAATCATCATAAGCAGAAGGCGCTGAAAAGGCAGTAGCCTACAGCGACGTTGTTGACGGACGACAATAACAGGAGTATTTAATAAATTGTTAGCCAACACGGTTTTCTGTTCATTGATAACCTTAGGCAGAATTAGGCTACAGAAAAGAATACAGGATTTTTTTCTCTCCCGGCAGTAAAGACAGTAGATTCGTGTTTAAAATTAAATGAAAACTAAAGGTAGGCTATAGGCTAATTATGCATATGACCATCCAGAGGAGGCTGGTGATCTGTCAAGAATGATGAAGATCGTAAGATACAGATGGTTTTATTGTTGCTGTCATTATTACCACAAACACGAATTGACAACGAAACCATGGCGATCGTGGGTTATATCTTGCCTGCTTATTAGGCCATGCACAGCCCTGTCAGAACTCCGTGTAGCATGCATACTGCAGTTTTCATAAACCATCACCAACTAGTTCGCACTTTGGATATATCGTTGGATTGTGAAAAGCCCAATTTCGAATAACTACAGTACAACAGATGAGGTAGGATGCATCTTTTGCAATTACAATTTCGTGTTGGTGAGACCTGTAGACATGTCATCTCGAGTTCCACGACAGCTTAGCTAGTGCCACCGAAATATGACACTGAAATCCTTTCACTATTGGAGTCGCTCAGATAGAAACAGCTGTAACGTGGTTAGGACACTTTTGCTGTGGAGTGGAGACGCCATAAGTTAGGTGTGGTTTTGACAATCAGAAAAGCAATATACTGAAATAGTTTAATGATGTAAAGTCAAGTGCTGGTCTGGTGTGTGTGCACGCAGTTTTTATTGATGAGTCGGAGTGGCAAGGGCATTATAAAACTTCTCGCTCTTAGGCCTACTCATACATCGCGTTGAAATGGCGTAGCTGTCTAAATTCAAATCATATCATGCTAGGGGAGAAATCGTTGGACATCCATTATTTTGTTATTCAGCACCCATGGTCAAAAATATGTCCCAGCGCGCCTGCATGGGGATAGTATGCTTTTGGAAAAAAATAAATCATGAAAAAACTTCACTGTTATGTAGTATTTTGTTTGTTGCTTAAAAACGTTGTATGATGGCCTTGAAGTCTTGAGTTAGCCTACTGAATTGGCTGGTAGCCTACCATAAAGTGTGTGCATGCTCTCTCTCCAACGCAAACCAGATTCTGGCACATAACGTTGAAAACAGATAAATGTGTTTACTCGAAGCACACATACAAATACTGTATGTGCGCACTTACGTGATTATCCTACTTCAAGTATTAGCCTACGCACAATATATTTCTCTTTAGCCTATAATGCATAGGCTACACTTTGTAAAAAGCAGCTGTGACAGGCAGCGGCCGCATATATTTTGCGTCATATATCTCGCATCTTGTGAACTCTAAGCCCCCACCCCTCACTCGACAACCACACGGAGATTCTGTAATGTGCGTGTATGTCGTTCACACATACGTCCGTATAAGGTCAGTATTAGGTCCGCAGGTTAGCATCATATCTGAATCATCCGAAGGGTAGGACCTCCGTTTGACAAACCTCCGCATGTACTCCGGAGGTTATATCTGAAAGCGCTTTGTGTGTGTGTGTGTGTGTGCGTGTGTCTCTGTCTGTCTCTGTGTGTGTGTGTGTGTGTGTGTCTGTCTGTGTGTGTTTATGTGTGTGTCTGTCTGTCTGTCTATCTGTCTCTGTGTGTGTGTGTGTGTGTGTGTGTGTGTCTCTCTCTCTCTCTTTCTCTCTCTCTATCTGTCTGTGTGTGTATGTGTGTGTGTGTCTGTCTGTCTGTCTGTCTCTGTGTGTGTGTGTGTGTGTGTGTGTGTGTGTGTGTCTCTCTCTCTCTCTATCTGTGTGTGTGTGTGTGTGTGTGTGTGTGTGTGTGCGCGCGCGCATGTTTGCATGTGTTTGTGTATGTGTGTGTATGTGTTTGTGTGTGTGTGTGTGATTCCACAAATACTTGAATGAATGACTGTGTGTGTACATATGTGTCTCAGTGTATGTAGACCAGACCAACTTACACTTTAAGAACTCCTCTCTGGTTACTGGGTCAGTAAAAACAGCCTGGACATCAGACACTGAGAAAGAAGAAATGCATTATAACTAACCAAACTTGAACCCAAGTGAAGATGGAGATGCACTCATTCAAGTAGCACTGATCTTCATCAGGATGGGAAGAGCAGGTTCAGAAGCCCTTCAGATGTGGGGGCTGCTGGTCTAGTGGTTCGGGAGCTTCCAAATGGAACACCTAAAGGTTGTGAGTTTGATCCCAGGGGCTGCCACCATTGTGCCTCTGAGCAGGGCACCTGACCCCAAGTTGCTTCAGTAGTTCCTGTAGTTAGTTCACTGTGAGTCTCTCTGGATAAGAGCATCAGCTAAACGATGATTCATTTTAATGTAATGAAACCATTTGAATCACTTCCTTAACCCAACAAACTGCTGAGCAAATAGGTCAATTAAGTTGGTATATATTACACATTGAATGACCAAAACCATCTGGGCACAAATACAAGTAATCATTTGTAAGTCACGGCCCGCTGGCTTTGCTCTTTCCCCCAGGCCGTGGCTTTGGCCTTTCCCCCAGGCCGTGGTTTCTCTGTTCTGCCTTATTTCCCATACAGGTGTGATTGGAGCCAATCAGCCCAATTAGGTGCACCGCTGCACAGGTCATGGCTTCAGATCCGCTGGAGACCCTCCCCTCTGCAGGCAGAGAGAGCAGCAGAGCACCAGGCGCTTGCTACTGCTTGGCGATTCGGTCACATCAGGTGCCTTTGTTTGAAGGCCGTTCGGCCGACGCTGCTTGTTTTGAGACCTTTTTCACTTAATAAATTGTAAACCTTGTGGAATTTACTCCGTGTCTCTCCTGTCATTGTGTTGTGCTCACAACATGCGCATAACAGTCACTTCACCTAATTAATGAATCGTCACACCATTAGCCATGACCAACATGACGGCATGAATATCACAATGCACAGGTACAGGAGCAGGCTTCAATCAATTATTTTTATAGTTTCTTAGAGTGCTGGACTGAACAACTCATATACCTGTAACAACTTATAACAACCTATAACAGAAAAGTATTGTAACGTCGGCGCAAAAAGACAGTGTTCGCGTTCTCCCGCGCAGGGGATCCTGGGACACGAGGGTGAACATTTGGGGGGTTTATGTCGTTATTCTCCTTAGTTTTGTGTGCAATGTTAGCGTCTTTATTGTAACATGTTTCCCTTTTAGTTCTCCCTCGTGTGTGATCCTTTTTGTGTGGGAGGCTGCGTCCTCCCCTGTATGTGTAGTGTGTGTGCGTGCTTGACCTGCCCTGTTTGCATTGTGTTCTGTGTCTTGGTCTTGGTCTATCTGTGTCCCGGCTCTCGTTCCCAGTGAATAAACCTTTTGATTGGACAACTGTGTGGTTCGCTATCAAATCGTTACATTGGTGTCAGAAGCGATTTTCGAACATGGCCTCCGCTCAGCGAGAGAAGCTGGGAGCGGGAGACCTCACCACTGGGTGGAGGCCCACGCAAGAGGATCCAGGGAGAGCCCTTGTAAGGGCTACTAAAAAGCTCGGGGCCTTCTATCGCTACAGCCGACAGAGAGGAGCTATCATCTGGAGCTGCCTGCGGCCATGGGAGAAGTTCTCTGAAGAAGCGTTCGCGGAGAAGACGACGCTGGCCTGGGCGCTGACTCCGCTGCGAGCCGCGACGCGTGAGCAGAGCCGAGGGAGTGCGGCGAGGAAGAGGTTCCTAGACGATGGACAGTTGGCGGAGCCGCTGAGGGCAGCGAACTCACGACGGTGGGGCAGGTTTGACGGAAATGTCCTCTGAACTTTTAAAAAAAAACTTTTGGGTGCGTGTGAGAGGCACCGTGCTGTGTGGGCGCCCGTTCTAGTTGGCCTGTTGGCCGGCGCCTTTTGAAAAGTTTGTGTGTGGAGTTCGATAACACGACCATCTCGGGGGTCGTGCCTTCGCCGAGGCCGCGAAGGAGTGGAACGGGCCGGGAACAGAGCAGTACGGCTCTGCGAGATGGCAACACGAGGAGGGACGCCGAAGACGGTAGCTGCAGCGGGAGAGCTCAGCGCGGTCCGGTTGCTGTGGAGTCGGTGCCTGTCTGTCCTGGTCGGCGACTCGACGGAGCGGAGTGGCGTTGGCGCAGCTTCATCTGGCCCCCCTCGAACCCCGGTGCATGGTACAGTGTCGACGGTTGTAAGGCCACCTAGGGCCCCGTCTGGAGAGGAGGAGTGCCGCGGTGTCACGCCGCGGAAAGTGCAGCCTGAGGGCGGCTGCTGAGAGGGAGCTGGTGACGAGCGGGTCGGCCACGTGGCTGCTAGCACGCCCGTACTGGATTGCTAGCAGCGTGGCGCCCGTTGAGTGAGCTCCTGCGGCGTGCACCTCACGTGAGTTGGCGGTACTGTCGCACTGAACTGAGTGGCGGGCGACGCGCGCCGACGTTAGCATGTGGCTACCTCGTGGGCATTGCCGAGGACGGCAATGGCTTGTTGGGGGAGCTGTGTAACGTCGGCGCAAAAAGACAGTGTTCGCGTTCTCCCGCGCAGGGGATCCTGGGACACGAGGGTGAACATTTGGGGGGTTTATGTCGTTATTCTCCTTAGTTTTGTGTGCAATGTTAGCGTCTTTATTGTAACATGTTTCCCTTTTAGTTCTCCCTCGTGTGTGATCCTTTTTGTGTGGGAGGCTGCGTCCTCCCCTGTATGTGTAGTGTGTGTGCGTGCTTGACCTGCCCTGTTTGCATTGTGTTCTGTGTCTTGGTCTTGGTCTATCTGTGTCCCGGCTCTCGTTCCCAGTGAATAAACCTTTTGATTGGACAACTGTGTGGTTCGCTATCAAATCGTTACAGTATAAAAGACTAGCCTGGGTGCCATTCCGAACTTAGTCCCGCCCACAACGTTTGAGGTCGGGAAGTTCGGTCTGGCATTGATCAATAGTGGCGCGAGTATGCTCGCCCAAATACTGGCGGGCCAATCAAATTGTCAGGGCGGGCTTTATACGATGATGGACAGATGCTCAACAGTAACGTAATCCACCACGTCACCAAAGAGCGCTTGGGTTGAATTCGTTTACAACAACGATGGCTGCCGCTGGAGAATTGAGATGTGTAGATTCTGCTATCAGGTCTGTTCTAGAAGATATCGACAGCGAATTAATTTTAAAAGAGGAACAGAGTAACGGGATCAAGGCATTTGTTGATAAGAAAGATGTTTTTTGCCGAAGCAACTGAAATGGGCATCACGGCGATGCAACTCGGCGTGCACGACGAGGTGGATATAGCCAGCGGTCGTTGCCAGATCCTTTTTTGAAGCCCGGAATCCTGGCTGCTGAACAACAAGTGGAGGGACATGCTAGGCTCCGATGTTTTTCAAGCCAACGTAATGGGTATCGTCATGGACGAAGTTCATCTAACTTACAAATGGTAAGAGAGTCTAACTGTCTGACTTAGTAAATAACTCCCAATGTCGTGATATGAATCCCATGTTGTAAACATAGTAGCCTAGGTATCGTTGTACGTTCGCTAACTCAGACTTGGTACAATCATAACGTGAGTGTGATTGTAGCGAACTAGCTGTTAAAACATTCTAATGTAGGTTACTGTTTTATTTCTATCAGTGGTCAGGCTGCAAAAGGGCAGAAGGGCATTTGGGTGTTGCTTTATGTACTCAAGCACCATACCCATATTGGTAGGCTAGTCACTGTACCCCTTATAAGTGATGTATTCTTTTTAGATGTCAGTACAGTCATTTTTACTGTTACTTATTGGTTGCTTTTTGTACTGCTATATATTCCAGGTACACCTGTGCTGACATTGACCGCTTCTGCTGATCGGGAATCCAGAGCCAGGGTTATGAAACAGCTTCAGATGGACAATCCAATAAATTTGGCCCTGAGCCCAAACAGAACAAACATCAGAGTGGGTCTGATTAAAGTACCTGGCCATACACTGGAGTGCCTACACTGGATTGTGAGGGATGTTAGTACAAAGCTTGACCCAGCAGTTAAGACGGTACTTTAATGGAGTCACTAGTTGTCTGCGGAAAGCTTTGTACTGCCATTTTGAGGAACACACCACATCTGTTGATCTAGGACATCTGTGCTGCACTCACTGCCATTCTGTTTGTTCTTGTGAACCTGAAGGTTGTGGGGAGCTAATCCCCAAATATGAACACTTTCAAGGGGAGGTTTCATCACACCACAAACACAGAATAGTCACACCTAAGGGCACACTTTTGATCAGGGAACTGTTACAAACTTACAGGAGTAGTTTACTTCAGGACCATAAAAACATACCACTTTACACAGTTGACACAGCCTGCACTGGTTTTGGAGATGAACTCATTGATCAGTTTTAGAACAGTGCACACAGATATTTGACCTGGACTTCATTATCCATAATCTCCCTACATACAAGCTGGAACATGCAAAAGAGATACTATGAATTATGCATGAGGTTTTTGATGACATCGAACAGAGTCAAACTAATTTGTTTGATGACTGTTGTTCAGGATGACCGTGTTCAGGTTGACATGGATTACACTGGTTACTTTGATGACGAGGATGAGGATGATAAGATACAATCATCCCCAAGTAACTTGGAATCAGGCTTGTCAATGTTGAAGATCTCAGGCTAGCTTCAAATTCAGGCTCAAATGTGTAGCTTCAGGGTCCTGTTGTTGTGCAAATGCCTTTTTTTTTTACCTCTGTTACATTAATATTTTTGAATAAAATTAAAATGGTTTATACTTCTCTACTGGTTGGTGATATTTCTGCATTTAAAGACAAACAATAAGACATGTCAATAAAGATTTTTAATATCTACACATAATAGGTAATGTTTGAAGATATACGCTGAACTTTGAACATACAACCAATAAGAAAACACAAAAATGTTTTCAAGAATGTGGATACTACTAAACTATTATATGAAAACAATTATTATGACCGCCGCTAGCGAAGCTAGCGAAGCGGTCATATAGGGATTGTCAAATTTTTTTTTTTTTTTTTTTTTTTTTTTTTTTTTTTTTTTTTTTTCCCGTCATCTACTTCCTGAAATTTTGGTCAACGATACCCGGGGCACCGAAACACCAGGGCACATGAAATTTGGTGGGTATGTAGCCCCACTAGACTTTTACGGAAAAATTTCGTTTGGTCCCCGGGGGCCACTCCCCCTCCGCGCTGGGCCCCCCGAAACCCAAAAAATGCAGTTTTTCCTCAATAACTACCTGAACCGTGGCACCGAGGATGAAGAAATTTTTATGGTATGTTGGTCTCAAGGGCCCACATCAACTTAGCCCATAATCACTCATTTGTGATTTGCACCCCCCCGGTAAAAAATGAAAATGCAATATCATTCTGCTTTAATCGCCCCTCTCTTCAGTAAAGACGTTCAGAACTGCACCAAATTGTATGTGTATGATTAACCTGACATTCTCTGGGGGTATGCCAAGTTTCGTAGAATTTCATCCATGGGGGGGTCTAAAAAATTAAGTTATGTGTACATTTAGTGACTCTACACTCATTGGCCTGTAGATGGTGGTGCACACATATACACATGCACACACACACACAGGCACCCACATACTATCGGTATTAGAACGGCCGATACATAATTACAAATTCAGTAGGATTAAAAGAAAGCCAAAATAAATATTCATCATCATCATCATGGCTGCATTTCCAGTATTGGCGATAAGTAGTCGTTTGTCCACTAGATGGCGCATCGTTGCAGTGAGACGTAATTTTGTTGGAAGTTAATCTTAAATGGGTTGGAAAGACACTATGCTTCCTACAAGGACAAGACTGTAGGCTACAGTAGTTTACCGCAGAGAACGTCTAAGGGTAGGATGATTTCTGCATGACATGTAATTCCCATTTCCTCTTGAAGCCGAAATAAATCTGAGAATGTTTATCGGACATGCTTGTTTTTTACTGCAGGTAGGCTACGTTAATCCTATCAATAGCAGAACGTAGGTAAAATAATGTTACCGTTAGCATGGTTGAGTGATGGAGGCCAATTTGATTATTGATGTATTTGTAGAAAACCATAAATGCGTTTATAAGCTACCAAGCAAATCGATAACAGCACTAATTGTATCTTTCGACTGTCATCTCATTTGCTTATGACCATAACCTAGGCTACTAACAGGAGCTAAGTGAGTTAGCCACAACACGTTCGCTACGTGATGGTTTTTTAATGGAAAATATATAGGCTACCTGAAAGATAACCTGTCTATGATCCCGTGATGATCTACAATCTCCATTTAAACCAGATGTTTTAGAGCGCACGTTGAGATGTATTCAGGGCAGGGCTGTACCTACACATATTTGTTGCACGTGCTACAAAAATCATTCTTTGCGATGAATGATTTAGTACCAACGTTACAAGGGTCAGATACAGTTTTGCCTATGGCTATTCCGTGAGACTGAGGCGCTTTTTGTTTGTTCGAAGTGCGTGTTTAGGGTGTGAGAGTCGATGTGCTTTGATTCCAGCTTGGTAGTTGTAGTCTATGCGATTAAAAAACACGTGTGTGTGAAGTATCCAAACAATGATAACGCTTTCATTATGGCTGCTTTAGCCACAGACCTTGAGCTACTGAACAGTGGGTTGGGTTCCGTTTAGAAGTGTCCACTTCATTCGCCCTTTCCGTGATTCACAGCTACGTGAAATGTATTACTACTGATATGCAAAACTATTAACTTTTTCGCCAAGAGGTGGCAGCTTGATACTGTAAGGTGTAGCCATTGGTTCCAACGGAGATTTTATTTGGGTCGCCAGCATAGCCTAGCGACAATTTGTGTTGTGTAATAGGCCTAGCATAGGGCCTACCTTATATAGCTTATAGTTTGTTAACAGTCACGGTTTTGTCATAACTCCCTCTATGCATTTTTGCATTTAGAATAGCTCTAAAACCGGGGGGCGAACACGTCGCAGGGGGGGCGCGTGGATATCTCAATCGCAAAATTAAACAATATTTCTATCGGGCGCCTACCATGGACTAGGCTGGGTGAAAATCAAAAGATTGCGTCAAAAGATTGAGCTTAACCATTGACCTCATGGTTGCAAAATGCAAGGGAACATGAATCAGCATATTATTTGCACAAACAATAACGGAGAGTAGCTCTTCAACTTTGCCCGTTAAAATGTGTATGAACAGTCTCGCAACGCATTTCATGAAGGCCCTTTGGACATGTCAGTTATTTGCACCACTGGGAAAAACGGCATTTTGTTTTAGACTACTGGTATTTCATTTGTGCATTGACAATAAAGCTGAATATCATTTGAACTAGATGACTAAACTTATGCATATGTAGAAGAAGAAACATTCACAAAAATCCATGACATGACCTCTCTTCTTGATAGCTGTTGAAAACTGCATGGAACTGACAGGGATTGTTTTGTTTAATAATAAATAAATAAATACATTATGCTGCTACCTTCTGCTTTTCCCAAATACAATGTAGCCTACAGGTGTACCTTTCATCAGTCCAGTTGCAATGGATGGACTGTGATGAACTGCCCTACTTGTGATTGTTTAGAGATTTTAAAGGTTTTATAACAATGTTACAGATTTTTTGGCCCAGAAACAAATCTATTCACCTTTGCAGCGCCAGTAGGCTACTTTGTGTGCGGAATGTGTGCAAACACACATTTCAAACAAGCATACACAAAAGTTTCAAGAGTGAGGAATGGAGTAGAAGATGGAGACAAATTCATTAATATGATTTATTTTCGCGGAATGGATGTGCAGGACTGAGCGGCGGTCATATTTTGTACCGCTACGCGGTACATCTAGTTTACATTGTCATTTACGAAAACAATATTTACAAATTACCATCACCATTTACATTTCACATTTACTTAATTATTTAAATAGGCACATTTTGCCAGTCCATTATTTTCTCCTGGTAATTCAGCTTTGCCAATAAGTTTCTCTTGAAATTCGGGAATGCATGAGACTGCCTGCCTGGGTGATTTTTGTTGGGAAAGTTGTGTCTCCCTGAAAACGTTTACCAGTGTTAAAACGTCCTGTTCTCGGGCCACATGATGAATGCCAGCCGGCCTTGTCAGCTCCAGCTCTGTGTCCGTTTTGTCCATTAGCTCTTTGACGATGCCAATGGACCTACTGATTCTGGCTGCTGACATTTCTGACATGTTTGGTCCCAATCCTCTCATAAATGATTTGAGAAAATTGTTTAGGTGTTCCAGGTGGAGGTCAAGTGGATGGAAAATGGGTGACAACCTGAAATATAAGTGAACACATCAGTGTGAAGAATTACAGTATAGCCTAATAAGTATAACGTGCATTGACAATACATTGGAAAATACAGACTGTTAAATATGGTGACACCAGATGCAATTGCTGAGCAGGTCAGAGAAACACTGCCCACCCCCCACAGAGGTGCAGAGCACAGAAGTGGGGGTTGGATAACATGCTAGTCCATTACAAAATGAAGTTTCTACATATTGACAAAGTGACAGAGGCCAACTTACACATCAGGTACAAGTTTATCCTGGTAACATTTGCTCACACTACACTGAAATTCGGGCTGGCTTCCAGAATACTAGGCATGTCAAAATATGACTAGATGATTTAATCATAGATAGATTTCACGGAAATGAGGAGTGTGGGAATGCACAGTGTTTATCACATTGGACAATAATCACGACTCACTATTAACTCATGTGAAACGTGGCAATCGAGGTTATTCTCATAGTCATATCATAAGAAGTAGAAATGTATTAACAAGCTTACCTCTGTAATGCTTCTTCGCGTTTTTGTACCGGTTGGAGTTGACGGATTGGGGCAGAACTTCTTCAGAGTCCGGGGCGTCTCTGATGCCTCAGATGAACACTCAGGCTGGTCTCCTTCGTCTTCTGTCCATTTTTTAAACACGGGCATGTCGCGTTCCAACCGTGTTATAAAGTTCTGACAGGACCGACAAATGCGATGCGATTTGTTTGCAGTGTTGTGGAGTTGTAATCCTAAACGGATAACTTGATCGTATATGCATTCACCTTTACTGTTTCTCTCAAAAATGAGGTTCGTGTGTTGAAGAACTCCGTGTATCCTTACATTATTTTTACAACACCTGCGAAAATCGCTCACATTTTCTTCTTCTAGCGTGCAGTTGAGTTCTGTTGACATCAACCATGGAGGTATTATATATAACATCAACTATGCGTCGCTTAACATACGTCACACACTCCGTTGCCCTGATTGGTTGTAGGTCTATCCAATTGAGTGCAGAGGCATTTTTTTTCCTGGTTCGTTTGAAACACGCCCCATAATCACAGCTCTATGGAGCAGTATCAGACTCAAATTCTGACTAGAATTGAGTATGACTACGTCAGGCTAATAAAAGACTGCACTTTGCATAAACTTTTTTTTATGTGACCTTTTCTCCTATTCTAATGAATATCTATATAACCGACCTGCTGCAGAGATCTTCATGACTTCCTGCTTGAAGAAATCCTCCAGCTGCCCCTTCAGTGTGGAGACAGATTTCTTCACAGCCTCAAAAGACCAGCTTTGGCTGACAGAGGTGCTGGATAAGTCTTTAGACTGAGGTTGAGGGCTGACTGACTGAAAATTCTACAAATGAGAGAGAGAGAGAGATGAATGGATAGGAACATAATTATATCTGATCTATAAATATATGATCTCTATTAAAAATTTTATTTTAATGGATTAGCATCGTACTGTATACGCCATTACTGTCTACTCATGTTAAATTAAGTTGTCCTACATAATATTATTGGTTGGATTTAATAATAAGCAACTTGATGCAATATGTAGTGCTACAAGATTTATATCAAGAAAGGTGTTCTTGGTCTGAGAAATGTTGAAGACGCCAGATCTAATGCATATCTGAGGTTGTATATTGCAGAACCTTGGCACTGAATGCAATATTGCAGAGCCACTGAGTGCAAGAACATTCAACTGAAAACAGACACTTTAATTATGTTGTATAGGTCAATTTAATTAGTATGTTCCAACAAGGATTGTATGATGTTGGAAATTAAACACTTTGTCTGGTAACAATCTATCTACACTACAGTTACCTTGAGAAAATGGATGTGATCCTCTGTGTGTGAAAGCTGCTCCAGTTCAGCATCTCTCCTCTTCAGCTCAGCAATCTCCTGCTCCAGTTGCTTCAGGAGTCCTTCAGACCAACTCACCTCAGCCTTCTCCTGAGCTCTGATCAGCTCTGTCACCTCAGAGCGCCTTCTCTCAATGGAGCGGATCATCTCAGTAAAGATGCTCTCACTGTCCTCTACTGCTGTCTGTGCAGAGCTCTGTTAGGAGACACACAAAGAGGAGGGTCCATCTAAAGCAGCCCTCACTCAGCTCCTCCACACAGCCTGTTACCCACAGTGTGGACCAGAGGAACTGGAAAGTGACTCAGTTTTGCAGACTCCTCTTTGGCTGACTGGGTGTAAACTGCATTGTGTTGACCGCACGGCTCAGCTCTGCACTCGTACTGACTTGAACCCACAACTTGCAGCACCTCGGAATGGGAGTTGAGCACGCTAGCAAGTGAGCTAAACCCCACAGGCTAGCATCTCCTGCTAGCACGTCTCTTAAGGTGTTGGGAGGGAGGTTTACACACTGCACAGCTACTGTACGTACCAACTAGCTACCGTTAGATGAGCATCTGACATGGCAGCCAGCTGCTGTTCTATCCTCTGGTCAGTACTACATTTTCTATCTGTGCCACCAGGAATGCACCTATTGATATTGAAGTATTGAAGAATCAAATGAAAATACAGTTGCTTAATATGTAGGCTTATGGGCCTACATAAAATTGATCCTTTAAATGTAAAAATCACATATGACTATTATTTAGGAGGATTACCCTCTCAAAAAAGGGGTGAAGGTCTGTTTGTTTCAAATGAGTAGCCCTCCATATGATTTAGGGTCCTTGAGGTAGCTCTCATTCCCAAAAAATGTTGGAGACCCCTAGCACGTCTCTTAAGGTGTTGGGAGGGAGGTTTACACACTGCACAGCTACGTACCAACTGGCTACCGTTAGATGAGCATCTGCCATGGCCGCCAGCTGCTGTCCTCTACTCTGGTCAGTACTACATTTGTGTTTGTCAACAAATTACTATCAGCTCAATGTTGTTAACTGAGCCACAGGGAATGCCTAAGGAACACACCTGTTTATTTATGCAGTTGAAAGGGTCTATAGTTTTCTCAGTACTCACCTTGAGAGTCTCCACAGCCTTCCTCAGCTCCTGCAGCTCCTTCTCTCTCTCCTGGAGTCTCTGCTGGAGTTTCTTCTTGGTCTCCTCCATCTCCTTCTAAATGACACAGTGACAATACCAGACTACACATTACTACATAGTGCTTACACTGTATATTCAGTAAATTAGTCCTCACATGACATTTTAATTTATAAATTTAGTCATTAAGAAGCCTGTTTGTTTGCAGGATCTGTGTAAACCACTGAGCAAATAGTGTCTTTATTGGTACTGATGAGACATAACATGTATTCAGTCATGACCCCGACTGTGTTCATCTTTACTTGGCACAAAGGAGCAGATGAGATCAGTAATAACTGAGAGTTCAGCACACTAATCTGTGCAGCTCTGCTTCTGAAAGAAACATTTAAAAATATAATTTGACGCAATGCATATAACTACACTATTGAAATGAATGTGTTAGAAACAACACAAACTGTGTTGTCCCTTTCTGGACATAGAGATGTGTTAAAAACAACTACCACTAGAAATGATGGAGCCTATTATAACTAGATGTACCGCATAGCGGTACAAAATATGACCGCCGCTCAGTCCTGTACATCCGTTCCGCGAAAATAAATCACACTTCAATTTGTCTCCATATTTTACTCCATCCCCCACTCTTGAAACTTTTGTGTATGCTTGTTTGGCATGCCTGAGTGTGTGTGTGCGGCTGCACAGAGAGTAGTCTACTGGTGCTGAAAAGGTGAATAGATTGTAGAATAGCCAAAGAAGATGTAGCATTGTTATAAAACCTTCTCTAAACATCTCTAAACAATCACAAGTAGGGCAGTTCATCACAGTTCATCCATTGCAACTGGATTGATGAAAGGTCACTTACACCTGTAGGCTACATTGTATTTGGGAAAAGCAAAAGGTATCAGCATAATGTTATTTATTTATTTATTTATTTATTTATAAACAAAAACATCTCTGTCAGTTCCATGCCGTTTTCAACAGCTATCAAAAACAAAGGTCATTTTTGGATGGATGGACTTTTTGTGAATGTTTCTTCTTCTACATAAGATTTTAGTCATCTTTAGTTCATGGTAATACTTTATTGTCAATGCACAAATTAAGTAACAGTAGTCTGAAACGTTATTGTTAATGCACAAATTAAGTAACAGTAGTCTGAAACGAAATGCTGTTTTACATCTAGTGGAAAAAACTGACATGTCCAAATGGGCCTTGATGAAATGCGTCGCTAGACTGTTATACACATTTTAACGGGCCAAAGTTGAAGAGCTGTTGTCCGTTATTGTTCGTGTAAATATAGGCTGATTCATGTTCCCTTGCATTGTGTAACTGAGGTCCATGGCTAGTCTGGCTTTCACCAGACCAACCTCAATCTTTTAAGAAATCAAAAAATAAATAGCGGGCAGATCAGGCTGGGTTCACCAAGCCTAGTCCATAGGCACCCGATATTGTTCACGCTCTGGCTATTCTAAATGCAAAAATGCATCAGGGAGTTATGACAAAACTGTAACTAACAAACTAGATCCTAATAGAAAGCTGTTAACTTCCCTAAGCTACAGGTAGGCTTATAAGGTAGGCCTATTTACAACATAAATTGTCAATAGGCTATGCTGGCGACACAAATAAAATCTCCTTTGGAAACCAATGGCTTACGCCTTACAGTATCAAGCGGACTTAAACTGCCATATCGTGGCGAAAAGTTGTAATAAAATTCACGCTCCATGAGTCACGCTCCATGAGTCAAGGAAAGCGCGAATGAAGTAGCCACTTCTAAATGGACCCACTACACAGTAGCTTAAGGTGTGTTGCTAAAGCAGCCATAATGAAATGAAGGTGTCATTGTTTGGATACTTCACACACACGTGCTTTTTAATTTCACAGACTACAACTACCAAGCTGGAATCAAAGCACATCGATTCCCCTCTCACACCCTGCACGCACTTATACACAAAATAAACAGGCGTCTCAGTCTCACGCATGTATAGGCAAAACTGTATCAGACCGGTGTAACGTTGGTAAATCTTCCATTGCACAGAATGATTTTTGTAGCACATGCAACAAATGACAGTCGAAAGATACAATTACAGTGCTGCTATCAATGTGCTTGGTATAACCGCATTTATAGTTTTCTACAAATGCAATCAATCAAATTGGCCTCCATCACTCAACCAACGCTAACGGTAACATTACCTAGGTCCTTATTGATATTATAAGATTAACGTACCTGCAGTAAAAACCAAGCATGTCCGATAAACATCCTCATATTTATTTCGGCTTCAAGAAGAAATGGGAATTACATTTCATGTGAACATCATCCTATCCTTATTAGACGTTCTCTGCGGTAAACTATAGTCCTTGTAGGAAGTGTCCATTGTTATTCCAACCCACGTTTAACTTCCAACAAAATTACGTCTCACTGCAACGATGCGCCAGTGGACCCCGGGGACGAAACGAAATTTTTCCGTAAAAGTCTAGTGGGGCTACATACCCACCAAATGTCATGTGTCCCGGTGGTTCGGTGTCCCGGGTATCGTTGACCAAAAATTCAGGAAGTAGATGACGAAAAAAAAAAAAAAAAAAAAAAAACTTTGACAATCCCACCTTATTCCGCGCGCATACATGGGGGCGCTAGCTTTGCCCACATTGTTATGGTTATGGTTATGGTTATGGATTTAGCAGACGCCTTTGTCCAAAGCGACATATAAATACAAAACAACATAATAATATTTAAAAATGAACAGGGAACAGATTAAAATCTAGGTCAAATATAGTAAGGAGAATAGTTGTAGTACACAATAATATCAATTCAATCAATAGCCTAATAAAAAAAGCAATGTAAAAAAGGGGAAAGGCAATAATAAAACAATAATGTCAATTCAATCAATAATATAAAAACAATAACATGCTAAGACTACATTAAGGAGAATATCAATAATAAACAATAATGTCAAATTAATTAACAGCCCAATTAAAATAAAAACAACATTATATAAACCATAACACATAAGCGCTTAAACAACTAAGTATATGTTGAATAGGAATGTCTTTAGACCCCTCTTAAACAACCCAAAACTACCACAGGAACGGAGAGCACTAGGCAGTTCATTCCACCAACATGGAACCACTGAAGAAAAGAGTCTGGAATTAGACCCAGTTTTTATGACTGGTCGACACAACATACGCTCACCAGAAGACCGCAGTGGGCGGTTGGGCATGTAAGGCTTGATTATTGAATTAAAATAACTAGGAGCAGATCTAGTTAGTGTCCTATAGGCCAAAGTGAGAGATTTAAATTTAATTCTGGCTACTATAGGGAGCCAATGGAGAGTAACTAGGAGAGGAGTTACATGTGTCCTCTTTGGCTGATTGAAGACCAGGCGTGCTCCAGCATTTTGAATCAGCTGTAATGATCTTGTTACACAAGCGGGTAAGCCAGCTAATAGTGAATTACAATAGTCCAGCTTAGAGATGACCATGGTCTGAACAAGAAGTTGTGTGGAATCTTGTGTCAGATAAGGTCTGATCTTCCTAATGTTGTAAAGCATAAACCGGCATGATTTTGCAATAGAAGCTATATGCTCAGAGAAGTTAAGTCGGTCATCAATTACAACGCCCAAGTTTCGTGCCGATCTAGTTGGGGTCAGTGAAGTTGAGTCAAGCTGGATGTTAATCTGTTGGGGAATAGCTGTTTTAGCTGGAAACACCAAAAACTCTGTTTTTGAGAGATTAAGCTGAAGGTGCCGATCTTTCATCCAGGCTGAAATATCCTTAAGGCATGCAGAAATCCGGTGGGAAACACTAGAGTCATCAGGTGGGAAAGACAGGTAAAGTTGAGTGTCGTCTGCATAACAGTGATAGTCAAATCCATGGGAGCGAATGGTATCACCTAAGGAAGTGGTGTAAATAGAGAAAAGCAAGGGTCCTAATACTGATCCCTGAGGCACACCTGTGGTGAGGGCATGAGACTTAGATACCTGTCCCTGCCAAGACACGTTGAAAGAACGCGCTTTAAGGTAAGATTCAAACCAGTCAAGAGCTTTTCCAGAAATTCCCAGTTCAGATAGTATAGATAGGAGAATGTCATGGTTAATAGTATCAAAGGCTGCAGATAAATCTAGTAGAATTAATACTGATGACTGAGCAGAGGACTTAGCTACTCTCAATGCTTCAGTCACAGACAGAAGAGCAGTTTCAGTAGAATGACCACTCTTGAAACCAGACTGCATAGGGTCTAGTAGATTATTCTGATGAAGAAAGTCACAAACTTGCTTGAAGACCACTTTCTCCAAAACCTTTGACAAGAAAGGAAGAAGGGAGACAGGTCTGTAGTTCTTCACCTCAGTTGGATTAAGTGTACTTTTCTTTAGCAGAGGTGTAAACCTAGCCTGTTTAAAAGAATAAGGAACTATTCCAGAACTGAGAGAAGCATTAAATACATGTGTGACTGCTGGTAGAACAGCGGGTGAGATAGACTGTAGAAGAGTGGACGGGACAGGATCTAATGGGCATGTTGTTGGACGACATCGCTGAAGCAATTGAGAGACTGCTTCCTCATCAAGAGGAGAGAAAGAGTCAAATGATGGGGTCGTACTAACACAAGGCAAAGCCCTTCTTATAGGAGCATCAAACTGAGCACTTATTTTAGCAACTTTTTCAGTGAAAAATGTTGCAAAGTCATTTGCTGACAGTGAAGTAGTTGATGGTGGTGGTGGAGAATTGAGGAGAGATTTGAAAGTAGAAAAAAGTTGTCTACTGTCAGTGGCGCTCTCAATCTTGCTTTGATAGAATGCCTTTTTTGCAAGTGTAACAGTGGATGAAAAGGATGACAGCAAAGACTGGTAGTTACTAAGATCATTTCCATCTTTGGATTTACGCCATTTCCTCTCAGCAGCTCTAAGTTCCTTTCGTACTGAGACTATACTGTTCGTCAGCCATGGATGGCGAGGTTTAGAACGAGTAGGTCTTGAGGAAAGAGGACATGCTGCATTCAGACAAGATGCCAGTGTAGAGCAGAGAGTCTTTGTAGCGTCATTAACCTCAAGTGTCAAGAATGACCTAGGAGTAGGTAAAGCAGATGTTACTAATGTTGCAAAATGGTCACTTGAGAGGCTTCTGAGATTACGCCGGAACGAAATTATCGGAGGAGGAGCTGCTGGGTTATCCAGGAGACGCACAGAGAATCTGATAAAGTGATGATCCGATACATGTAATGGATTAACCAAAACGTTGTCTGTATTACAGTTACGTACCAGAATTAAATCAAGATCTTTACCAGCCTTGTGAGTAGGAGGACTGTGGACACGTGTGATATTAAATGAGGAGAGTAAGGACAGGAAGTCAATTGCAGACGAGTTATCCAAATGAATATTAAAATCGCCAAGGATTAATAATGGGCATGCATCCATTGGAATAGCAGACAGTAGAATGTCCAACTCGTTCACAAAGTTCCCAAGTTGTCCTGGAGGGCGATAAATAACCACCAAGTATAACAACATTGTCTCCGAACTTCCGTTTGAGCAGTAGCATCCATTGCATACATTGAGATAGCAGAGCTCTATCGAGATGACGGGCGTCATATGTTATGGGTCATCCTAAAGTTAGGAACGTTTATTTAGGATTTTGGTGACTTAAGACATTTCTGTTATACACCTTTCCTATCTGAAGTTAGGAAAACACTGACTTTGGAGCGGCTGTTCTGTAATGACTTTCTAAACTAGTTACCATAGTTACCAAACAGATACGGATTTGCGAGTTTCTCCATGATACAGCGGCCACTGCCGCATATCGCCTACCCACTCCATAGGGGTGAATAGCCTTGGGTAGCGAAGTACAATTGCAAATCTGACCTCCTGATGGCATTTGTCGTTTTCCTCCCAAGATAGCCTCTCTATCCTCTTCTGCTGTGTTATCCCAATGAAGCTAACTAGACGTAGCTAACCGACCGGAAGTTTAAAGACAATGTGGAATTTAAAAAAATGGGCGGGGCTGAATAAGGTGAATCATAAATATCCGCAGCTGAACTCGGTCCCGGTGCTTACCTGTTTCTCCGATCTCTCAGCTGCAGTTGAGACCGTGTCATGGCCTTTGTTTTCATCTACCAGACATAGCAAACAGATGCAACTCTGATCCGTGCGACAAAATACCTCCAGGAGCCTCTGGTGCTGAGCGCAGATCTTGTCCTGTAGCTGACCTGTGACATCAACCACGTTGTGTCTTTTCCCTGAGAGTTCATCATGGCGCTGGAGATGAGTCTCACAGTACGACAACAAACACACCAGGCAGGATTTGACCGCTTTTACTTTTCTGCCGGTGCAGCTGTCACACGCCACATCTCCAGGTCCAGGAAAACACTGAGGAGAAGAAGCAGTACCTTGAATTCTGGTCTTCCTGAACTGTTCCACAAGCTCAGCAAAAACGTTATTTTTGTTCAAAACAGGTCTTGGAGTAAAAGTCTGTCTACACTGGGGGCAGCTGTAAACTCCCTTCTGATCTTCCTGATCCCAGCAGCCCTTAATGCAGCACGTGCAGTAATTGTGTCCACAGTTAAGAGACACTGGATCCTTCAGTAGATCCAAACAAATCGGACAGATAAAAAGGTCCTCCTGGTTAATTGAAATCGCCTCTGCCATTCTTCCCGAGCACAATACAACAAACACTTCGAACCTCCGAAGTCACTCTCTCCTTTCAGTTTCGTTTCCTCTGAACTCGGTGTAGACCCGCCTACGCTTGTGAAAGACTTCCGTGGATGTACAGTAGGGTGTGTGTCTATGCAACCCAGATCAAGGCCAAAACACATTTGTCATTGTCAAAGATTGGCATGTAATTCTGCATGGCAAGAGATTTACATGATGTTAGTGTTGACAGCTCTAATGTAAAGTAATAATCACTTTTATTATTCACCATGCAAGGTACCTGCCTGCCCGAAATCCACAAATGGCCATCTGATCCCCCACACAAAGGGTCATTGTGTGACCTCCACACAGGGCGTCTGGCCAAAGCTTAACTAGTTAACATAGCCTAGCCTACAGTGTATGTCAACTCACCAATGCCCAGGGAAAATAAATAACTTCTGGTTGTGATTTCAAAATATCTGTAAATGTCTGATATTAATGTAACAATGTGGCAATGTAAAGTGGGCAGCACTCTGACCATGGTTTCATTACACTCAAGTATCTGTGCATAGTTGCAGATAAAGAACTACACTGTAGTCTGTGTTTGAATTTCACACATATCTTTTAACACAAACTGACCAATGACTGGCCAGCTGAATATGACAGGCGGTGGTAGTGTAGTGGTTAAGGAGCTAGACTAGCATTGTGGGTTCCATTACCGGCTTCCGCTATGCCCTTGAGCAAGGAATGAGAGAGCAGGGCACTTAACCCCAAGTTGCTCTGGGGACAATCAGCCCTTGTAATATGGTTGACATAAGTCACTTTGGATAACAGAGTCTGCTAAATGAATACATTTAAATATGAGGACATAGTTAATGGGTTGGAGCAGATGCATGTGTTTTCATTTGGGTTTGTTTCGGTTTCTTTATATTTTATGTATTCTTGGTTTATTTGGTTTATCTAACATCTCATTTGTTGTAGTTACCTACTAAGTTTTACATTGTATTCAGTTTAATTGATGTTGGTTACTTTAAGTTTATGGTTTACCATTTAATAAATTGTCCATTCAGTTTAATTGATAGATAGATAGATAGATAGATAGATAGATAGATAGATAGATAGATAGATAGATAGAAAGAAACTTTATTGATCCCCAAGGGGAAATTCAAGATGTTGGTTACATTAAGTTTATGGTTTACCATTTAATAAATTGTTCATACATTTACCATTCCCATAGAGTAAAAGTACAAGGAGAGATATAAATAAAATTGTATTTTTTGTACAAAATAACATTTTATTTATATCTCTCTTTGTACTTTTACTCTGCACCTAGCTGCTATAGTGTGTGTTTCGCAATACCATTAATGCCTGATGTTCTGTCCTGACATTTTGTCAAAATTCATTTGAAAAGAGGAATTTAACAAAAGTTAAACAAAGTACATTTCTATCCCTTTTAAAAAAAAATCTGCATCACATTCTGTAATACTGTTGAACACAAAGTATGTTTTCTCACAGTGTTTCATAGTGTTTCATAACAGTAAGCAGTCACATACAAAGTGGCAGCAAAACACCATATTCACATGATGCTCATCAAAGGTGTGTTGACAGTGTGACCTCTGGCGCCAAAGCATGTGGGGAAACCTGTTGGCAGCCATTGCAGTGCAAGTTGCTATTCTATCCAGCATGAGGGAAGTGCAGAGTGGACGATGGAGACAGGGGAGGATGGACACACAACGCACAAATGACCTACTGACATGATTACAAACATTAAGCCAACTATGCAAGCAGGAAGGCAGCGTGGTCTTTATGAATTCATTAATGGATGTAGGCATGTGGAATATAGTTTGCCACACAAATCGCCTATATCATGTCACCTTTAGAATATGTTCTGATTCAAGTTGAACCATTGAAACTTGTGGGCATGCTCAATTCACATTCCAGGAAAAATACATTGGTTCATGTATTTTTCCTGGTGATGAACCAATGCTGAAAGTTTTTGCACTTCTCTCTTCATCAGTTTTCACAATCTCATTAGACAGATAACCTTAAAATATTTCAAGAAAAGCAACTGCATGTATTTAGCATATTTGATGACAGTTTCATTCCGTATAGAATCATCAACAGTTTAACACAAACCTGCTGCAGCTGCATTGCAATACTTTGATTATAGATGAAGTGATACATGTCACAACTTTTGTTCATTCTCAAGATTTGGATAAATAATATGTATTAATATAAATTAACATTTACTAACACAGTGAAATTATGTCACATTAGACTCTCCATAAGACTTGTATCTGATAAAAAGGCAACTTTTGGGTTGTTACTTCTCAATTCTGTCTCTGTCTTGTCTTTATAGTTAATTTTGGCCTCTTTATTCTTAAATTTCCAAATTTCCGTCAAGGATTCCCGGGACACTGAAAGACCGGGGTACACGAAACTTGGTGGGCATGTAACCCCACATGGATAGCATGGAACCATCGTTTTCCGAAAGGAGGGTAGGGCAGACACAGTTTTCTGTGAATATCTCGAGAACCGTAGGGTTTAGGAGGACCATTTTTTTTGTATGTTGATCTTAAGGGGCCATGTCAACCCATTCCATAACCACTCATTTCATGTATAGCGCCACCTAGTTAAACACAAAAAAGTAAAAATGAGGTGTTGTAATCGCAGGTATCTGTGACCTAACATAGTCAAAACTGCACAAAATTGGAAGTGTAGGATCATTATGACACCCTCTGAATGCACACCAAGTTTCATGGAATTCCGTTCATGGGGGGCCACACAATAAATTAATTTATGTTACTATACACCAACTGGCCTGTAGGTGGCCGGAGACAGTTTTCTGTGAATATCTCGAGAACCGTAGGGCCTAGGAGGTCCACCTTTTTTTTGTATGTTGGTCTTAAGGGGGCATGTCAACCCATCCCATTACCACTTATTTCATGTATAGCGCCACCTAGTTAAAAATTAAAAAGCAAATAATTAGGTGTTTTCATCACAATATCTCTGGCTGACATGGTCAAAACTGCACGAAATTGAAAGTGTAGGATCATTATGACACCTTCCGAATGCATGCCAAGTTTTGTGAACTTTCGTTCATGGGGGGCCTTACAATAAAATGATTTATGTGTATATTTAGTGACCGTACACCAACAAGGATTCCCGGGACACTGAAAGACCGGGGTACACGAAACTTGGTGGGCATGTAACCCCACATGGATAGCATGGAACCATCATTTTTTGTTTTGATCTGTAGCCCCGCCGCTGGACTGGACCCCCCGAAAGGAGGGTAGGGCAGACACAATTTTCTGTGAATATCTTGAGAACCGTAGGGCCTAGGATGACCAATTTTTTCTGTATGTTTGCCTCCAGGGGTCATGTTAACCCATTCCATGTGCACACATGTGCATAAACAGATACACACGCACACACATACATTCACAGTAATCATACGTATGACACATACTCACACAGTAGACATATGTACGCATGCATGCACATACACAAACACACATACGCAGACAAACACACAAGCACGCACACACGCACACACACACACACACACACACACACACATAAACATAAACGTGTGCACACACACATGAACACAATTCAAGAATTTCTCAGAATTATGAACAGGCAAGATGGGGGTGGGGTTGCATAAAATGAATTTTACATGTGAAATCTATGAACTAATCATGTTTTGGTACTTGTTGTCTAGCAGATACCAGTGAGAATTGAGTGTGGATAATGCAATTTAGTGAGACAGTTAGAATCATATAGGCCTTTCAGCGTGATTTCTTTTTGTGGAAAAAATGTGCTGGACTGGGCGGCGGTCATATTTTGTACCGCTCAGCAGTACATCTAGTTTTACCTTAAATTCATCATCATTACTAAAAGCAGCTTTATTTTGGCTAATCAAAATGTTCAGTTCAGATGAAACCCATGATTTATTATTGGGATAAACCATAACTTCCTTAGTAGGGATCACAGTGTCTTTACAGAATTTGATATAGCAACACACCACATCAGTAAGTTGAGGGATGTTGTTTGAGGAGTCTAGGAGCACGGTCCAATCAGTGCAGTCAAAACAACCCTGCAGGGAGACAGAGCTGTCCTCAGACCAGATGTCCACTCTCTGCCTCAGCACCTGCTCACGCTGCAGGACAGTCTTGTATGTTGGCAGAAGGTGGACAATATTATGGTCTCTGATGATTTAAGCAATGGAATTATAAGCCCCTTTGATGGGACCATAGCATAAATCTAAGGTTTTCATATGTCGTGTCGAACAGGTGACAGTGATGAAACTCTGATAATGTCCCTTTGAGTTTGCAGTGATTAAAATCCCCCAGAATAAAGTTAGGAGAGTCCTGCTCCAAAATTGTTATATATTCTCATGACATTGCAAACTTAGTTGGATTGCTGTATGAATGTGCTCAGGAGTGCTTGACTTTAGTAGTTGTCCTCTAAACTTGTATTTCGACAGGCCTGAGGTGGCTGTTACCATGGCATCCTGCCACTTTGCCACTCGTGGTTACTTGGTGGTGTCATACAGATCCCCAATTCACACACACGCACACACACACACACGCAGTGGTTAAAGTGGGATTTGGCAGGTGGGGGAACCCTAAAATCCAGTGTCAGTGTGACGGGGAAAAATGATTCACTGTTTGACAACATATTGAGTATCGTGGCGTAGCAATACATTTTGGACAAGAATTGCTAGCTTCTTGGTCACCTCTGTACAGTACACACATAAAATTAACTCACCATTTATTTAACTGTAACAATATCATCCCGCTATATCGTTGGTATGAAAGAATATATTTATTATTAATTTATCTGAGGTGGCAGAACTGCGCTCAGACTTCAGGGGACCAGAGCTGGACGTGCAAAAGACGTGTCTGTGCAGTGGAATCCTGCAGCTCATGGGCGTTGGTTTACGTAGGGGCCGCTTGGGACTAGTCACCATCAATATTTTGAGATGACAAAATTGTCCCCACCAATATTTTACTCCTATTTGGACCGATTCCGACGGCCAGGACGACAGTTGATTGGCTGAAACCAAAGGGGGCTTATCTGACACACACAAGAGTGCCACAGCATACTTCACTTTGTGGTGACACTGGCAGACAAGCGAGCTGGTGTGTCGGGAAGGCTTATTAGGGCTGTCTACCAATACACAACCCCAAAAAGGCCAGTGTAAGACATTTTAATATTCCCTTTGCCCTTCAGCATGCACATTTGTGCCCCTTGTTGTGCTTTGTAGATCAGCAATGCCCCCAAAGAAGAAAAGGGACAAATGAAGACAAACAAGCTAAACACAAACTGGCAACTACAACTGGCAGCCTAACATGACCAGGCTTTCAAATGCAGATTCTACTGTGGAAAATAGCATTACAGCAGCATCCAAATACACATACACTCCTGTTCTGGATCTGGCCACTAGAGGGAGTTGTGTCTCTTCATTACTGTGCCTGAATGAGGAGCAAGAGCCAGAGAGGGCCAGACTCCAAGACTGATCTGACCTTTTGATCCTAGTTTCAGACTGACACACACTCTTCCACATCATGTACTGATGTCTGACCCCCTGACCCTTTCTTATTTATTCATAACAAACAGCTTTAGATGGATTGATAAACAAAAATGGATTATTGAATTAATCGCGTAACTCACAAACATGAAATATACCCTGTCAACAATAGTGATCATGTGAGATTTTTTTATTGTTAAAAAGGGCAAATGTAACATCCATTTATAATATCTGATTCATTTGGACAGAGATTGAGTCAGTCGTGTTGCAACAAGAAGTGTATATTTTATCATACATCAGATATATTTTTTTAATCTCGAGTACAACCTCATAAATATTTACTTCTATGGCAAGTTTTATTGCAATATAGCTCTGGGGTAGCAAAATCAAAGTGTGCCGTCTTAACGTACCGAAGATCACAGTATCCACTCGAAGGCAGAGGACAGAAATGTGTAGAACAAAACGCCTGCATTTCCGTTTTCTTTATCCCCGTGAGAGTTTAACAGGTGAAATAATTCAAAATCCCCATGTTATTTTCCCATTAGTAAAATCCCCATGTTATTTTCCCATTAGTAAAATCCCCATGTTATTTTCCCATTAGTAAAATCCCCATGTTATTTTCCCATTAGTAAAATCTCTAGATACCAAATCTCCTTATATGGGCAAAGAGGGTAGCTTTTTTGTAGGCGAACTTCAGAAGTCTGTGGATTGTGGGAGAGGATCAGAGGGGGTGAAACACTGGGCTCATCAACACATTTCCCACCCAGTAGTGTATGTGTGGTGTGCTGATGTGTGTTCCAGCAGAGGTGCAGAGGTGCAGACGCTGTAATATCTGCTGGGGTCCAGAGATGAGGGAGTGGATTTGGTCTTTTGTTTTCCCCAACAACAGAGAATCTCAGGCAGCTGAGAGGAAGCTGCCGGATCTTTACATGTGAGTGGAGGCTTATATGTGTGCTGATGAGATGGAATGTGTTCATGGGTGTGTGTGTGTGGATATGAGAACAGCATCTATCTGTATCTGGGGTCTTTATATTTCTGTCCTGCTGTATACTGTGTGTGTGTGTGTGTGTGTGTGTGTGTGTGTGTGTGTGTGTGTGTGTGTGTGTGTGTGTGTGTGTGTCTGTGTCTGTGTCTGTGTGTGTGTGTGTGTGTGTGTTAACAGCATCTATCTGTATCTGGGGTCTTTACATTTCTGTCCTGCTGTATACAGTGTGGGTCACAACAGCTTCACAGATGATCCAGAATATATATAAAACCCAGGGTAGAGTGTGTGAGTAAATGTGGTCTGGACTCTGTGCAGGAGGGTCATTGTGTCAGACATGCTGTAGAAGGCCAGAGTTCCTGCCCAGGGATTAAAGTGAAAAAAAATCGTTTGACTGAACTTTTTTCAGGCCATAAGTCATACGTTGTTCATATCTACCTATAGAGATAGCACCCCTTTTGCGGTCGCGACCTATTGGTTTTTAATGTACAAAAAGATGCAAACAGCAAAGTAAAGGGAGTATTCGCCTTATTCACACAGCGGCCATTGTTTAAACCAAAACGAGGCTACAGGGTACACTTACTATATAATTAATGCCACCTACAGGTGAATGCATAGAACATAACAATCCTATGGTTTGTGTACCCTGTAGCCTCGTTTTAGCCGCCAATGGCCGCCATGTGAATAAGGCGAATTGAGAGTGTTCTTGATTGAGATTGAGATTTTAGTACCATCCCTGACCATTGCTGATTAACCATTGCTGTTCTTTTCTACTGCAGCAATATTGTAGAAAGGCTTTAACACACTCTTATTTAATTACTTCAGGCCAAAAGTGTTTAAAGGGGAGATTTTTTTCTTGTTAATATGCAATTCAACACCAAGTAAAATCAAGTTTGCAAGACTTCCCATTTCCTCATCAAAGTAACAAATCAGAACATTCTAGATATTGTTCATATTTCCATTTGTTGCCTCATCCGCATTTAATGATAACATGGTAATTTTGAGTTTTACAGACAACTCAGTTTTCCAATGAGCAGCAATACTGTGTGTGCTCATGCAGGAGGTCTGCGCATTTGTAACGACAATCTGGAGACGGCGCTTTTGTCTTCAGCAACAGATTGTATAAGGCTGACAAGAGGTTGCGATATGGTTAAGGACAGGTCGTGTTGCGCTATGAAAGAACATGCGTAGCCTACTTTCTAAACGTAAAAACGGTCAGCCATAGATAAACGTAGCCTACCTCTGTCGTGGTGGCTAGTTGCACCAGGTAGGGAAGATGTCCTGAAGTGCACGAACGTTAACCTTATGGCGGTCTTCTGATTGGTGGCGTGCTAAAACGTTTTCCTATTGCATCCATAAACAATTTTCTTGCAGCGAACCGCGCAAAAGCAAACTCCTGGCACTTTAATTTCTTTACACCATGGCTTGTTAGTTCTCCCCCGTTTCCAACAGCTGCCCATCTGCATTTATTTTTTAACTTTTGACACCTGCCTTCCTTTAGCAACAACGCATCCATGACAGCTAGTGGCCTTGCCAAATAGACGCACACAAATCATGACGCTAATATGCGAGGTTCTGGTAGGCCCACTGGTTATGGTTTTGTGCTATAAATTAATATTTTATAGCAAAGTTTTAAGTTGACTATTTTAATTGTATGGTTATTTTTTGTCAACATACACTCACAACCTATTGTCGTTAAAAGTGAGGCCTAAGCAAAATAGGCTACAAGGCTGTCTGTGCGTCACAAACACGACTGACCCCCTTACTCGACACGCTCAGGCAAAACCTTCCGTCGCAAATTGTGAAAAACATTGTTTTATGTCATAACAGACGGGATAATAAATTGCATAGGCTACGGTTTATATTGCGTCGCTTTACACATAATGTTAGTTGCATTGATTAAAAACGGTAACAATAATAGTAGCCTACATCGGGTGGCATAGCAGGCTATCTGTAAGTCATAGGTGACACCCAAAATGAATGACCTCCCCTGACAAGAGTTCGCGATAGTAAGTGTCTACATTGATGCACGGAAAGAACACAGCCTCCGAATTCGCACATAGAGCTCACAATATCATATCCAAAAAAGTTAAACGGATTGGCCAACCTCATCAGCTGTCTCGATTGTGTCACTATAATCTAACTTTTAGACCGTTATAGTCCTCCATACGTGTTCTTTTTTTTAAGCAAACGCCCGAGACAAGTGTGTAGCTACAACATACAAAGCGAAACTCATGGCTGACGTAGGCCGTATAGGACGTGTCTTCTTGAGCGGTCACCGATTGAGACACAGTAAGTTCTCAAGAACACTATTAGGTCTTTAAACATTTACCTAATATTTGTAGTTGCCTTAAAAAAGGAAAAGCAAAGGTGACAGTCCCCCCCCCCTCCTATTTTTTTTCTCATCGGATCTGCATCGATCTCAAATATGACATTTCTAAAATCAAATTGACGGAAATCCGTCCTATGACGGAGAACTTTAATCCTTGCCTGCCCTGTGATCCACATACACTCCTATTCTGGAGCTGGCCACTAGAGGGAGTTTAGTCTGTTTATTATTGTGGTAGAAAGAGGAGCTGGAGCTGGTGAGGTGCAGCATCCAGGACTGATCATTACCTCCAAACACACACTCAGTCGCTCCTTTCCTGCTGATGCTTTTATATGAGACTGCTATACGAACCTCCCCACTCATCTCCACCTCCCAGTAGCAGCGTCCAGACACACCCTCTCTACACAGCACCTGTGACCACACATCAAATCTCTCTGGATGATCAGGATATGACTGGAGCTCAGCTCTCCTCTCCACCCTCCTGTTCCCCTCAGACAGATGGAGGGTTCTGTGTGCTGTGTTTGGATCCAGTGTGAAGTGACAGGAGTCTGATGAGAGAGAAGAGAGGACAAAGTTAGATTTGTATTTTGGTTAGGTGTGTGTGTGTGTGTGTGCGTGTGTGTGCGTGTGTGTGTTGTGTGTGTGTGTGTGTGTGTTGTGTGTGTGTGTGTGTGTGTAAGTGATTATGTACATATTCTGTATGAATGGCTGTATATAAGTGTAAACATAGGTGTATTTCACTGCTTGTATTCAAAATATTAAAATAAGTGTATTTACGTTTCTGTGTGTGTGTGTGTGTGTGTGTGTGTGTGTGTGTGTGTGTGTGTGTGTGTGTGTGTGTTTATGTTTGTGTTTGTGTTTGTGTGTGTGATTCCACAAATACTTGAATGAATGACTGTATGTATACAGGTGTGTCTCAGTGTTTGTAGACCAGACCAACTTACACTTTAAGAACTCCTCTCTGGTTACTGGCTCAGTAAAAACAGCCTGGACATCAGACACTGAGAAAGAAGAGATGCATTATAATTAACCAAACTTGAACCAAAGTGAAGATGGAGATGCACTCATTCCAGCAGCACTGATCTTCATCAGGATGGGAAGAGCAGGTTCAGAAGACCTTCAGATGTGGGGGCTGCTGGTCTAGTGGTTCGGGAGCTTCCAAATGGAACACCTAAAGGTTGTGAGTTTGAGCCCAGGGGCTGCCACCATTGTGCCTCTGAGCAGGGCACCTAACCCCAAGTTGCTTCAGTAGTTCCTGTAGTTAATTCACTGCAAGCGAGTGTCTCTGGATGAGAGCGTCAGCTAAATGATGATTCTAATGAAATGTAACCATTTGAATCAATTCCTTAACCCAACTAACTGCAGAGCAAATGGGTCAATTAAGTTGGTATATTACACATTGAATGACCAAAATATCTGTTCACACATAACACGAGTAAGCATTTGTCACTTTGCCTAATTAATGAACCATAGCATTGATCATCATGACGGCATGAATATCACTATGCACAGGTGTAGGCGCAGGCTTCAATCAATTATTTTTATAGTTTCTAAGAGTACTGGACTGAACAATTCATATACCTTTAGCAACTTATAACAACCTATAACAGAAAAGTATAAAAGACTGCACTTTGTATAAACTTCATTATTGTATGTGACCTTTTCTCCTTTTCTACTGAATATCTATATAACCAACCTGCTGCAGAGATCTTCATGACTTCCTGCTTGAAGAAATCCTCCAGCTGCCCCTTCAGTGTGGAGACAGATTTCTTCACAGCCTCAAAAGACCAGCTTTGGCTGACAGAGGTGCTGGATAAGTCTTTAGACTGAGGTTGAGGGCTGACTGACTGAAAATTCTACAAATGAGAAAGAGAGAGAGAGATGAATGGATAGAAACGTAATTATATCTGATCTATAAATATATGATCTCTGTCCAAAATCGGTATTTTAATGGATTAGCATCGTATACGCCATTACTGTCTACTCATGTTAAATACATTGTCCTACATAAAATTATTGGTCAGATTTAATAAGCAACTTGATGCAATATGCAGTGCTACAAGGTTTATATCAAGCAAGGGGTCCTTGATCTGAGAAAATTTGAAGCCCCCTGATCTAATGCATATCTGAGGTTGTATATTGCAGAGCCTTGCCACTGAGTGCAATATAGCAGAGCTTTGCCACTGAGTGCAAGAACATTCAACAGAAAACCAACACTTTAATTATGTTTTTTAATTAGTATGTTCCAACAAGGATTGCATAATGTTTGAAATTAAACACTTTGTCTGCTAACATCTATCTACACTACAGTTACCTTGAGGAAATGGATGTGATCATCTGTGTGTGAAAGCTGCTCCAGCTCAGCATCTCTCCTCTTCAGCTCAACAATCTCCTGCTCCAGTTGCTTCAGGAGTCCTTCAGCCCGACTCACCTCAGCCTTCTCCTGAGCTCTGATCAGCTCTGTCACCTCAGAGCGCCTTCTCTCAATGGAGTGGATCATCTCAGTGAAGATCCTCTCACTGTCCTCCACTGCTGTCTGTGCAGAGCTCTGTTAGGAGACACACAAAGAGGAGGGCAGGTTTCAGAGTTAAGTAAAGGGATGCAGACTCTGATTCAACGCGTGTCAGAGTTAAGTAAAGGGACATAACCTCCTGCTTACATGCATTTGTGTGACTGAGATTTGAAATCCTGTTTCAAATCTGGGGTGATTTCTTGTCCTCTCCTACAGTGGTGCAGCCTTTTGAAACGAGCCCACGAAGCTGCGTAGGAGACGACCAGGCGCCAGCGAGAGAGAAGCCTATTGGACGATTACGAGGACCCTCCTCCCATTGTCTCTGCCGCCGCAACTACAGCACTCACATTGTCGGACTCAAACTGTTTGCATGGCTTGCCGAGAAGACAGCTACTGCAGTTATAAATCTCGCTGCCCCTTGGCATTTTTACTTGTTGTTTCTTTCCTTCCTAGTGGTGATACATTATGACAGAATGGTGGCTGGTGATGGTTTCCTATTTGTACTAATCAATTGATTTAGTGTTTTATACTACTGCTGTCTTTTTATTGTTTATTTATTCTAGTGATTATGTAATTTAATAAACTCATGTTAAACTGCCCAATTGGTCATCCTCTTTTTTCTATCAGAGGAGAGATTTAATGCTGGTAAAAAAGAATCTCACACAGGTGTCACACTGTAGTCAGGTATAATTGTCTCAGTACTCACCTTGAGAGTATTCACAGCCTTCCTCAGCTCCTGCAGCTCCTTCTCTCTCTCCTGGATTCTCTGCTGGAATCTCCTCTGGGTCTGCCCCAACTGCTTCTGTTGATAAAAATGCAGACATATACTACTTCACCATCAGTTCCATTAATTCATCAGAATATTAATATTTTTAACATCGAAATAATTCCATGAGAAACAGACAATAGCCTAGAAATCCCATAAACACATGGCAGTGGCAATAAACATTACCGGTAAGTCAGAACCTGTAGGCTAAAAGCATTGTAGGCCTATTTTTCACAGGGTGACTTATTTCATACAAAACTGGACTTAGCTGATATGTCAAAGGGGCATGTCACTGCAGAATATGATGACATGTTGAGAAGTATAAGGCTCCATGTATTCACACCAATGCACTGTATTTGTAATCAGACATAAACACAAATGCACAAGAAGCCCACTCACCTGTTTGTCAGTCCTTTCTGCTGCAGCTGTGACTGCATCATGGCCTTTATGTTCGTCCATTGTGCACAGATAGCAGATACAACTCTGATCGGTACGACAAAATATTTCAAACACCTTATTATGACGAGAGCAGATCCTCTCCTGTAGCTGGCCTGTGGCATCAACCACTGAGTGTTTTCTTGGATTTGCATCATTGTGAACTCTGAAGTGAGTTTCACAATAAGACACCAGACACTCCAGACAGGATTTTACGGCTTTGAGTTTTCTCCCAATGCAGACATCACACTCCACATCTCCAGGTCCAGCAAAACACTGAGGAGAAGCAGTACCTTGAATTTTGGTCTTCCTGAACTGTTCCACAAGCTCAGCAAAAACGTTATTTTTGTTCAAAACAGGTCTTGGAGTGAAAGTCTGTCTGCACTGGGGGCAGCTGTAAACTCCCTTCTGATCTTCCTGATCCCAGCAGCCCTTAATGCAGCCCGTGCAGTAATTGTGTCCACAGTTAAGAGACACTGGATCCTTCAGTAGATCCAAACAAATCGGACAGATAAAAAGGTCCTCCTGGTTAATTGAAATCGCCTCTGCCATTCTTCCCGAGCACAACAAACACTTCGAACCTCTGAAGCCACTCTCTCCTTTCAGTTTCGTTTCCTCTGAACTCGGTGTAGACCCGCCTACGCTTGTGAAAGACTAACGTGGATGTGTAGGGTGTGTGTCTATGCAACCCAGATCATGGCCAAAACACATTTGTCATTGACAAATATTGGCATGTAATTCTACATGGCTGATATGACCAATTAATCTTGGCTTTTACCATTATAGGTTGATTGCTCTAACCTAAGAGTAAAACAACCTCATTTAGTGGTCATAAGGAAGCACCACAGTTTCCATGTATGATGAAATTGACTAATAAACTTCAAAACTGTCAAAGTATTGAATTTCATTTCGTAACCTTAAACACTGTAAAATAAAGAAACCAATTCAGAATGTCCTCATTCAAAATGCATGGATAGCCTACTACACAGCACCATTAATTCAATGACTATGAAGAGTAATGGTGCCATCTAGTGGAGATATTGTGTTGTGTTAAATTGAAATCTAACTGCCTGGCCCTATGGGTCTTCTGCTGGCACATGAGGCCCTGAGAGAGCAGATCAATTTCAAAATGAATCACAGAGATTGACATGTCACAGAGATTAACATAATAATGTTGACAGCCCTAATGTAAAGTAATAATCACTTTTATTATGCACCATGCAAAGAAAGGTGCCTGCCTGCCTGAAATCCACAAATGGCCAAATGGTCATCTGATCCCCATATAAAGGGTCATTGTGTGACCTCCACACAGGGGGAATGGCCAAAGCTTAACTAGTTAACATAGCCTACAGTGTGTCAACTCACCAATGCCCAGGGAAAATAAATAACTTCTGGTTGTGATTTCAAAATATCTGTAAATGTATAACATTAATGTAACAATGTGGCAATGTAAAGTGCACATAAGTCTGATCATGGTCTCATTACAATCTCAAGTATCTGTGCATAGTTGCAGACAAAGAACTACACCGTACTGTAGTCTGTGTTTGAATTTCACACTTATCTTTTACACAAACTGACCAATGACTGGCCAGCTCAATATGACGGGCAGTGGTAGAGCAATTTATGCAATCGTTTCTCAATTTTCCATGATATATTTTTAATTAATTAATTAATTAACATTACTTTGTAGAAATCGCGCTAACCAGTAGGCCACGGCTGCTCCCCCATGGCTGATTTGTAGGCAGTGTAACTAAGTGTAACTAAGCTACAGAAAAACAAATGAGAATACCCCTGGAGTCAGCGAGAGCTGGGGCGGGGCGGAAGATGACTCACAGGCAGACCACACGGCTTTGGACTTTGGACCGACTTTGACTACGAGAAAGGTGACGATCACGGGTACGGACGATCTGGGGGGCAGAGAGAAATCTTTGCAGATTTGAATATGTGGATGGAGAAAGGAATCTTCATTGAGAGGCTTGAGGATCCACCAGGGAAGGAAAAAATGACTGGATGAACGAGTAGGGGCCCCGCATTGATAACTACTTGTTATGAAATAGCTAAAGTCAGACGGTTGAAGTCCATGCGGCGGGTTAAGCACCAAAGACCGCAGGATATCAGTACCCCTGCTACACCAGAAGGAGGACTTGACATACTAGCAGAGAATGATGGGGATCATGCAGCAGCAGAATAGCAGCCACAAATCAAGCAAAGCACGAAAGAGACTGCTAGTGGGCAGAAGGTCAAAGGTTAAATGGCCTGGACCCTCTGATGTCAAGGAATGGAGTTCCATCGATGTTGACCCAAAAGGAATTTTGGAAGGATTGAAAGGTAGAGCGGAGAATAAACTGAATCAAATGGGCGATGTCATCTACAATTAACTCATTGAGTGCCAAAAACGTAATATTAAGTTTTTCCTTCCCATACGTTGAGTGCCAAAAACGTAATATTAGGCCTACGTTTTTAGCTTTTTTATTAAATTACGAAACTAGACACTCTAACACACCTTATATGTGATTTTGGGAACTCTGTGATGAATGGAAATGAAATATATGACGATCGTGAAACTCATGAAAACGCACAATCTGGACATTTTATCTGGACATTTTATCATACACGTCAGGTCAAAACCAGGCAATTTTCGTGGGTCTATCACTAGGTGGCAGTCTCGCCAGGTCTCGCTGATCACTTCCCGGAAAGTTTACACAAGTAAGTAACAGGCAACACTTCATATTTCATGAAAGACGTTATATCTCCACTTCTAGAAAAAAACAGCGATTTTGATGAAAACTAGACACTGTTTAGCTTGGGATTTCTCAGGAACAGAGGCGTGTAGAAATACACGGTTTGCACCCACCGAGAGCTTAAAGTCTCACCTTTTAATCAAGCTATTGTATGTGTTCATACAGAATATGCTGTGGCTGTACAAAAATCATCAACAATGGTCTAGATTGCTGGCACTCTAGGACAAAGCTCCCGAAAACAGCTTGGCATTCAATGAGTTAAGGTATGGAAAAATATGGAGCCTGTCCAAGAATTAGGAAGGAGAGACAAAGTCAACCCAAGTCAAGAGGTCAAGTTGAAATCGAAAAATTGGTTCGGGAGAGGAGGCAGCTGAAGAAAAGGAGTCCAGTGGAAACACACACAAACACACAAACACACACATACTGCCCACGTCAAGCATGATTGTAAATAAACTGTACATATCATTCCAAATGTTGTCTAATTTAATATCTCTTGTAAAACAAATGCCAACTCATGATGTGCTGATGTTATTCAGATATTTATCTTAAATATTGAATGGTAGTGACTGCACACACACACACACATTGTGGTGGTGGTTGCACAAACACACACAGACTGAATCATCACACACACAGACACACACACATTGTGGTGTGTTACCCATTATTGGCACAGAGGCCTCTCTCTCTCTCTCACACACACACACACACACACGCCTCATCTCATGTGACAAGAAGACTGAAGCTACATGTGTGTAAATGACAGCATCTGCTGGTTTAAGTGTGTGACTGAGACTGACTGTTTTCCAATGATTAGTATTTGTGTCCTGGGGCCTATTGCACAAAACTAGGATAAGGGATTAAGCCGGGATATCTTGGTTATCCTGGCTCAATTTATCCGTGATCCAGTTGCACAAAAGCGGGATAGGGGGCAGCAGGATATGTTATGGTATAAGTTACCATGGCGATTTATTCTGTGGAGCTAGCCTGCTCCAGACCAGGCTAAGTTCCAGGATCTATCTAATCTCATCCCTTATCTCAGTCAGCAGTCACCACAAACGGAAACCAATAGTTATTCCACTGCCCACTACACATTGTCATCACATATACCTAGACCCACGGTCATTATTTAAATGTTTGTGATCATTAATTAACTTTTACATACTCGCCATTCCCGACCTGTCATGCGACAATGTGACGTCACGGGAGTGCCTAACCATTTCGCACGTGGTGGTCGCGGAACTAGTTGCAATATTCTCCTAAACAGAGGTGTTGCTGTTTGTTGCTGTTGTGAAAAGGCTATCGCTACCTACTTAACACCGTAGAAGAAGCAATGAAGCCGCTCTAGTTGCCATGGTGAATCAGTGAATCTGTGATCGGTGGCGGGGTCTATTTGAGGGAGCCGTGAACGCGCACTTATCCAGGATAGGTTTCACCTGGCTTGATGAATCCGTGTCTGCTCATCCTGGCTTGGTCTTTGTGCAACCAATTAAGCCTGTACGCTCGTGTTTTGGATTCATTGAGCGCAGCTCAGTAACTTATCCCGGATGTGTTAATTCTGCTTTTGTGCAACGGACCCCTGGACTTGATAGTATTTGTTGTGGTCTAACTGTTGATAAAGTTGTATTGTAGTGTTCCTATCATATCCAATACTTTCTTCACAGTGTGACATCACACACACACACACACACACACACACACTCACACACACACACACACACACACAGTCACACACACTCACACACATCCACACACACACATCCACACACATACACATTCACACACACACACACATTCACACACACACACACACTCACACACAGTAACATTGTGAAGTGTGAAAGCGTAACGAGCCATACAGAAGTGAAAGACTGAGTTTTGTATTTGTAAATAAATCATTAGCTTTTGTTTTTCAGTACTGTAAGACAGTATCACCTCACTTGAGTGAGACGTGTACCTGCACTCCACCTACACCAAGTATTTCCACAGGTATTCTCCTGTACCCCACCCCCCAACACACACACACACACACACACAGTGAACATTGTGAAGTGTGAAGGTGGAACCCATCACAATAACTTCACTGCTGATCTAGGAGCTATCCAATACCCAATACCCATCAACAGTAGTGATCATGTGTGTTTTTTTTATTTTTAAGAAGTGTAAATGTTACATCCACCATAATATCTGATACATATCATACAGTTTGTATACTAGTTTTTTGGAGATTTGGACAGAGTTTGAGTCAGTCGTGTTGCAACAAGAAGTGTATATGTTATCATACATTATATATATATATATATATATATATATATATATTAACCTCTTGAGTACAACCTCATAAATATTTACTTCTACTCAACTTAATGAACTTCACTTTTGACCTTCCATCAGACACGTGTCCAATCACAGAGGGACTAAAGGCCTGAACATCTGGGGGAGGGGAAGGAGGGTTGGGGGAGCAGGAGGGAGAGGAGATGGATTGTGGGAGAGGATCAGAGGGGGTGAAACACTGGGCTCATCAACACATGTCCCACCCAATAGTGTGTGTGTGGTGTGCTGATGATGCGTCCAGAGGTCCAGACGCTGTAATATCTGCTGGGGTCCAGAAATGAGGGAGTGGTTTTGGTCTTTTGTTTTCCCCAAGAACTTTACATGTGAGTGGTGGCTTATATGTGTGCTGATGAGATGGGATGTGTTTATGTGTGTGTGGATGTGATATCTATCTGTATCTGGAGTCTTTACATTTCTGTCCTGCTGTATACAGTGTGGGTCACAACAGCTTCACTGATGATCCACTTCCTATCAAAATCCCAGGGTAGAGTGTGTGAGTGAATGTGGTCTGGACTCTGTGCAGGAGGGTCATTGTGTCAGAGATGCTGTAGAAGGCCAGAGTTCCTGCCCTGTGATCCACATACACTCCTATTCTGGAGCTGGCCACTAGAGGGAGACTAGTCTCTTTATTATTGTGGTGGAAAGAGGAACAGGAGTTGAAGTGTTGCAGCCTCCAGGACTGATCATTACATCCAAACACACACTCAGCACCCACTCCTTTCCTGCTGATGCTTTTATATGAGACTGCTATATGAACATCATTCCCACTCCACTTCACCTCCAAGTAGCAGCGTCTAGACACACCCTCTCTACACAGCACCTGATACCTCTTATCAAATCTCTCTGGATGATCAGGATATGACTGGAGCACATCTCTTCTCTCCACCCTCCTGTTCCCCTCAGACAGATGGAGGTTTCTCTGTGCTGTGTTTGGATCCAGTGTGAAGTGACAGGAGTCTGATGGAGGAGAAGAGAGGACAAAGTTAGATTTGTATTTTAATTAGGTGTGTGTGTGTGTGTGTGTGTGTGTGATTATGTACATTTTTGTGTGAATGGCTGTATGTAAGTGTAAACATGAGTGTATTTCACCGCTTGTATTCAAAAGTATTGTGTATTGTATAAGTATAAGTATTGTATAAGTGTGTGTGTTGTTTATATGATATGTGTGTATGGTGCAGATTTGATGTATTTTTGAGATTTCTATTGTCTATTCAAAACTTCACATTCCAGATGCCTCCAAAATATATCTAACATCTGTGTGTCTGTGTGTGTTTGTGTGTGTGTGTGTATGCGCGCGCGCTGTTTACATCATTGAGACTTCTAGTGTGTCTATTCAAAACTTCAAAAGTGTGCATGGCCATGTGTGTGTGTGTGATTATGTAAATTTTTGTATGAATGGTTGTGTACACGTGAGTATGTTTCACTGCCTGTGTAGAGTGTGTGTATGTGTGTTTGTGATTCCACAAATACTTGAATGAATGACTGTGTGTGTACATGTTTGTCTCAGTGTTTGTAGACCAGACCAACTTACACTTTAAGAACTCCTCTCTGGTTACTGGCTCAGTAAAAACAGCCTGGACATCAGACACTGAGAAAGAAGAAATGCATTATAACTAACCAAACTTGAACCAAAGTGAAGATGGAGATGCACTGGTTCAAGCAGCACTGATCTTCATCAGGATGGGAAGAGCAGGTTCAGAAGACCTTCAGATGTGGGGGCTGCTGGTCTAGTGGTTCGGGAGCTTCCAAATGGAACACCTAAAGGTTGGGAGTTTGATCCCAGGGGCTGCCACCATTGTGCCTCTGAGCAGGGCACCTAACCCCAAGTTGCTTCAGTAGTTCTTGTAGTTAGTTCACTGTGAGTCTCTCTGGATAAGAGGGTCAGCTAAACGACTATTCATTTTAATGTAATGGAACCATTTGAAACAATTCCTTAACCCAACAAACTGCTGAGCAAATGGGTCAATTAAGTTGGTTTATATTACACATTGAATGACCAAAACCAGCTGGGCACAAATACAAGTAATCATTTGTAAGTCACGGCCCGCTGGCTTTGGCCTTTCCCCCAGGCCGTGGCTTTGCTCTTTCCCCCAGGCCGTGGTTTCTCTGTTCTGCCTTATTTCCCATACAGGTGTGATTGGAGCCAATCAGCCCAATTAGGTGCACCGCTGCACAGGTCATGGCTCCAGATCCGCTGGAGATCCTCCCCTCTGCAGGCAGAGAGAGCAGCAGAGCACCAGGCGCTTGGTACTGCTTGCTGATCCGGTCACATCAGGTGCCTTTGTTTGAAGGCCGTTCGGCCGACGCTGCTTGTTTTGAGACCTTTTGGACTTAATAAATTGTAAACCTTGTGGAACTTACTCTGTGTCTCTCCCATCATTGTGTTGTGCTCACAACGTGCACATAACAGTCACTTCGCCTAATTAATGAACCGTCACACCATTAGCCATGACCAACATGACAGCATGAATATCACTATGCACTGGTATAGTAGCATGGCTTCTTTTTATAGTTTCTCAGAGTGCTGGACTGAACAACTCATATACCTGTAACAACTTATAACAACCTACAACAGAAAATGAGAAAAGGCTGCACTTTGCATAAACTTCATCATATTATGTGGCCTTTTCTAATTTCTAATGAATATCTATATAACCGACCTCCTGCAGAGATCTTCATGACTTCCTGCTTGAAGAAATCCTCCAGCTGCCCCTTCAATGTGGAGACAGATTTCTTCACAGCCTCAAAAGACCAGCTTTGGCTGACAGAGGTGCTGGATAAGTCTTTAGACTGAGGTTGAGGGCTGACTGACTGAAAATTCTACAAATGAGAGAGAGAGAGATAAAGAGAGAGATGAATGGATAGGAACATAATTATATTTGATCTATAGATATATGATCTCTGTCCAAAATTGTTATTTTAATGGATTAGCATCGTATACAACATTACTGTTTAGTCATGGAAATTATGTTGCCCTACATAATATTATTGGTTGGATTTAATAAGCAACTTCATGCAATATGTAGTGTTACAAGGTTTACATCAAGCAAGGGGTTCTTGGTCTGAGAAATGTTGAAGATGCCTGATCTAATGCATATCAGAGGTTGTATAATGCAGAGCTTTGGCACTGAATGCAATATTGCAGAGCTTTGCCAATGAGTGCAAGAACATTCAACAGAAAACAGACACTTTAATTATGTTGTATGTCAATTTAATTAGTATGTTCCAACGAGGACTCTATGATGTTGGGAATTAAACACTTTGTCTGCTAACAAACAATCTATCTACACTACAGTTACCTTGAGGAAATGGATGTGATCGTCTGTGTGTGAAAGCTGCTCCAGTTCAACATCTCTCCTCTTCAGCTCAGCAATCTCCTGCTCCAGTTGCTTCAGGAGTCCTTCAGCCCGACTCACCTCAGCCTTCTCCTGAGCTCTGATCAGCTCTGTCACCTCAGAGCGCCTTCTCTCAATGGAGCGGAACATCTCAGTAAAGATCCTCTCACTGTCCTCCACTGCTGTCTGTGCAGAGCTCTGTTTGGAGACACACAAAGAGGAGGGTCCATCTAAAGCAGCCCTCACTCAGCTCCTCCACACACCCTGTTACCCACAGTGTGGACCAGAGGAACTGGAAAGTGACTCAGTTTTGCAGACTCCTCTTTGGCTGACTGGGTGAGAGCCCTGACTGAGTGTAACCTGCGTTGTGTTGACCACACGGCTCAGCCCTGCACTCATACTGACTTGAACCTGCAACTTGCAGCACCTCGGAATGGGAGTTGGGCACGCTAGCAAGTGAGTTAAAACCCACAGGCTCTAGCATCTCCTGCTAGCATGTCTCTTAAGGTGTTGGGAGGGAGGTTTACACACAGCACAGATACGTACCAACTGGCTACCGTTACATGAGTTCTGACATGGCAGCCAGCTGCTGTCCTCTACTCTGGTCAGTACTACATTTGTGTTTGTCCACAAATTACCATCAACTCAATGTTGATAACTGTGCCACCAGAAATGCTTAATGAATGCACCTGTTAGTTTATGCAGTTGAAAGGGTCTATAGTTTTCTTAGTACTCACCTTGAGAGTCTCCACAGCCTTCCTCAGCTCCAGCAGCTCCTTCTCTCTCTCCTGGAGTCTCTGCTGGAGTTTCCTCTTGGTCTCCTCCATCTCCTTCTAAATGACACAGTGACAATACCAGGCTACACATTACTACATAGTGCTTGCACTGTATATTCAATTCCTCACATGAAATGTTGATTTATAAATGTAGTCATAAAGATGCCCGCTTCGTTTGCAGGACCTGTGTACAGTAAACCACTGAGCAAATAGTGTCTTTGTTGGGACTGATGAGAGATACCACGTGTCCAATAATAAATGTAGTCCTCACATGACATTTTAATTTATAAGTGTAGACATTAAGAAGCCTGTTTGTTTACAGGATCTGTATAAACCACTGAGCAAATAGTGTCTTTATTGGTACTGATGAGTATGATATTCAGTAATGACCCCGACTGTGTTCATCTTTACTTGGCACAAAGGAGCAGATGGGATCAGTAATATCAGGGAATTCAGCACACTATTCTGTGCAGCTCTGCTTCTGAAAGAAACATTTAATACTTAATTTACCGCTAATATAATTTGATGCAATGCGTATGTCCCAATCTGAACATAGAGATGTGTTAAACTACTACCACTAAAAATGATGGGCCCTATTGTGATAGAAAATACCCCCCCCAGTCTCCATAGGAAAAACATTTGAAAAACAACCCCTTAAATCAGTGGTCCCCAAACTTTTTCTTCCGAGGGCCAGCTCACTATGCCTGCCTCTAAGAGAGGGCCAGAGACTCGGAGTATATCAGTAACTAAATAGCTTAGTGCTGTGAACAACAATAGTCTACGTTAGTTGAATATTCCATTACATTTAATCATAGGCTACTGCAATTTAATACCATTGTTAGCTGTGTTTATATTGCCATCATGCCATGTAAAATGTAGCTCAAATGAAATAATACAAAAAAAGACTTTAGCATTCCCAAAAGTATTAGCAGGGAGTCCCAAAAGTATATTTTATTTAAAATGTGTGAACTCTGAACTCTTTGTCTTTGCATACACAGCTCAAGTTGTGAACAAGCAATATCCTACCTATCCTACAAATATTTTAAAGTTCTCAAACTATGAGAGTTTTATGAAGTGCTGGCAAAAACTAACTTTCAAACTTTTACTCACCTGATGAGAACTTTGTGAATTGTGAATTTGGATGAAAATTTGAATGAGTGAATAAAAAATAGAAATAATTATCCCAGGAAGTCCCAGAAATATGACTTGAATAGAAGTTAATTAGTTATTAACAATTAATTGCTAAATACCAGACATGTTTTGGGGGGCCACCCAAAATGAGGTGGCGGGCCGTAGTTTGGGGACCTATCAAAATTGCAGTTTTGCAGGAATTATTTATTATATTTTTTGTATCGCTATAAATTGTCAATGGTGTGGAGCAGTCGCACTAAAGATATCTGCACCTGAACTCCGTCTCGGTCCTTAGGCTTACCTGTTTCTCTGATCTCTCAGCTGCAGCTGAGACCGTGTCATGGCCTTTGTGTTCATCTACCAGACATCGCAAACAGATGCAACTCTGATCCGTGTGACAAAATACCTCCAGTAGCTTCTGGTGTTGAGCGCAGATCTTGTCCTGTAGCTGACCTGTGACATCAACCACGTTGTGTCTTTTCCCTGAGAAGAGTTCATCATGGCGCTGGAGATGAGTCTCACAGTACGACAACAAACACACCAAGCAGGACTTGACCGCTCTTAGTTTTCTCCCGGTGCAGCTGTCACACTCCACATCTCCAGGTCCAGCAAAACACTGAGGAGAAGCAGTACCTTGAATTCTGGTCTTCCTGAGCTGTTCCACAAGCTCGGCAAAAACATTATTTTTGTTCAAAACAGGTCTCGGAGTGAACGTCTGTCTACATTGTGGGCAGCTGTAAACTCCCTTCTGAGCTTCCTGATCCCAGCAGCCCTTAATGCAGCCCGTGCAGTAATTGTGTCCACAGTTAAGAGTCACTGGATCCTTCAGTAGATCCAAACAAATCGGACAGATAAAAATATCCTGGTTAATTGAAATCGCCTCTGCCATTTTTCCTGAGCACGACGAATCTCTGACTTTACTTTAAGTTTCGTTTCCTCTGAACTCGGTGTAGACCAGCCTACAACTTGGGAAAGACTTCGGGGCATTTAGGGGTGTGTCAGTACAACGCAGATCAAACTTGTCACCACGGTCAAAATAGGGTCTTTAATATTGACAGGTTGTGAAAAGATGTTAATATGTGTAATAAAGTTTTGCAGCTGTGCAAAATGAGTTCTGCATGTGCAAAGAAATTTCGTACCTGTAGAATTTTTTATTTTTTTTTATTTTTTTATTTATCCTTTATTTTACCAGGTGATGTCCCATTGAGATATTATATCTCTTTTACAAGGGAGCCCTGGGGCAACAAAATATTTTTACAGAAAAATATTTTGTACATGTGTGAAAAAAATATGTACCTGTAGAAATATTATGTAGGCTACTTGTGTGAAAGAAATGTGTATCTGTAGAAATGTTTTGTACTGTACATATGTGGGGGGGAAATGCGGATCTGTAAAAATATTTTGTACATGTGTGGAAAAAATATGTAGGCCTACCTGCACAAATAGCCTACTTTGTACGTGTGTGAATCTCCTATGCGACGCTACGCGATGCTTTCCTTCGCAACACTGAATGTAGCCTACGAGCTTTTGAAACTGATTTGCAATGCTTACGGACTTTTGACCCTAATTTTACTGCCTTTCTGAAGAGCCAATCAACACATTGCTTACTGCCAACCAATCAGCAGAACAAACTTGTCACCACGGCCAAAACACATTTGTCATTGACAAGATTGACAAGAAGGTAATTCTACATGACTGATATGACCAACAAAAACCTGGGCTACTGCCATTATTGGTTGATTGCTCCAACCTAAGAGTAAAACCAGAGCCCGTCTGTTTCCCTTATTAGACATTCTAAAACTCTCACCTGTGGTTTACTCCTTCTCAACCCCGCCTTCCAGCAGGTGGATAGTGGACAACAAAGGAGGTACACAATATTTATTTAAAGATTATTCCTTATTATATATTGCTTATTACTTCCGTAGATTAAAGAAATTTGAATAAATATTGCAAAACTTGTAGATTATTTGATGTCACAGGAACATGTCCTCATGGATACCAAATTAGTTTAATCACTGACACTGAATACCAGTAAATGGCAATTACTTCTTTGTACTTGTGTGAAACATGAAGACAATCCCAATATTGGTCATACGTGTATAGTACATGTAGTTGGGCTGTCAAACGATTACAAAGATGAACTAATTCATCTCATATTTTGAAATGAATGAAAATGAAATGAAAAAAAACAAACATATTTCCCCCCTTAGACTAAAGCTTTTTAAAAGGCATATTAAATACAAAATAATGAGTAACCACAAAGAGTGTATATTTGTGACACAACTGTTTACAGTAGCATCATAAACTACAAACATAACTATGTAGTTCCAGAGAGAAAACTTGGTCGAATAAAGAGCCATTTGTGTATGCGCCACGAACTGTGTTAACAACAAAAAAATATTACATGGACAGAGAAAGGACAAAGATGGGGAGAGAAGGACAGAGAGAGAGTGTTTGTTTGTGTGTGTGTGTGTGTGTGTGTGTGTGTGTGTGTGTGTGTGTGTCTGACTGAGAGAGAGAGAGAGAGAGAGAGAGAGAGAGAGAGAGAGAGAGAGAGAGAGATTTTCCTCCATTCACCTTTAAAGTCAAGTCAAGTCAATTCACTTTTATCATAAAATAAATTCATAAATTCGGTAATATAGGTTTAGTCGACCGGGGTGCACAAAACTTGGTAGGCATGTAGCCCCACAAGGATAGCATGGAACCATTGTTTTTCGTTTTGATCTGTAGCCCCCGCGCTGGACTGGATCCCCCGAAAGGAGGGTAGGGCGGACACAGTTTTCTGTGAATATCTCGAGAACCGTAGGGTTTAGGAGGACCATCTTTTTTTTGTATGTTGATCATAAGGGGCCATGTCAACCCATTCCATAACCACTCATTTCATGTATAGCGTCACCTAGTTAAAAACAAAAAAGTAAAAATGAGGTGTTGTAATCGCAGGTATCCGTGACCTAACATGGTCAAAACTGCACAACATTGCAAGTGTAGGATCATTATGACACCCTCTAAATGCCCGCCAAGTTTTGTGGAATTCTGTTCATGGGGGGCCATACAATAAATGAATTTATGTTACTTTACACCAACTGGCCTGTAGGTGATCAGACACAGTTTTCTCTGAATATCTCGAGAACCGTAGGGCCTAGGAGGACCACCTTTTTTTTGTATGTTGGTCTTAAGGGGCCATGTCAACCCATCCCATAACCACTCATTTCATGTATAGCGCCACCTAGTTAAAAATGAAAAAGCAAAACATTAGGTGTTGTAATCACAATATCTCTGGCTGACATGGTTAAAACTTCACAAAATTGAAAGTGTAGGATCATTATGACACCCTCTGAATGGATGCCGAATGGATGATGTTTCGTGGACTTTCGTTCATGGGGGGCCATACAATAAATTAATTTATGTGTACATTTAGTGCCTGTACATCAACTTTTGTTTTTAGCCAGCAGCCAGACCAGCAGATACCCTGACTTACTGAAGCTAAGCAGGCTTAGTTAGTACGATAAGAAACCTCCTTGGAAGAGTAGGTTCCTGCTGGAAGTGGTGTTGGTGGCTGGCCAGTAAGTGGCACTCTTCCCTGTGGCCAAAAGCCACCAAACAAATATCAATCCCAATACCCTATTGCAGTGACAGGGACACTGTACTGCAGGAGATGTTTTCCTTTGCATGAATGTTAAATTGAGGTCCTGACTCACCATGGTTGTTAAAGATCCCATGGCACTTATCGTAAAGAGTAGGTGGAATATACTTTACATTTGATGTTTGTTAACATTGTTATAATTATGGTGATTCACTAGTCCCCTACAGTATTTTGAAGGAAGGAAACAGTTCTGTATGCATTATTGTAACAGATGGGCTAGGTTATTGGTAAAGTGGTTGAATAGCACGCTACACATGCGCACACACATATATGCACACACTAGACACGCACAAACACGAACACAAACACAAACACATAAACACACATACACACACACACACACACACACACACTCACACAAATGCACCCACACATACAAACACACCTACATACACAAACACACACACAGACACAGACACACACACAAAAAAACACACAAAAAACTGACATGCAGGCACACACACTCAATAAACACACAGAAGCACACATATACAACCACAAAACAGAAAAAGTTGGGACATTGTGTAAAATGCAAATAAAAACAGAATGTCATAATATACAAGTCTCGTAAACCCATATTTAGCAGCAAAAAGGACATAGACAACATATCAAATGTTGAAAATTAAAATTTGGACTATTTCATGGAAAGTATATATTAATTTTGTATTTGATGCCAGCAACATGTTTCAAAAAAAGTTGGGACGGGAGCATGTTTACCACTGTGCTGCTTCTAGGGTTGGGCACCGAAACACGGTTCTAATATGACACCGGTGCCAACGCAAACGGTAGTAACTGCATCGAATAACAACGTGGATTTCGGTGCCTCATTTCGGTGCTTAAATAGCGTTTTTTTTAGTTTATTTTTTTATACGAGGCATCACTGCATGTCATGCACCATCTCTAACGTCTTGCTCTGATACTGTAGCAACACATCCATACAGTTAGCTAACATAAACACTGGATGCACCACATAGGCGAGTGGACAGTGTTTGACAGCTTGTGTGAGCCCAAGTAGCTTACTTTAACACGATATCGCGAGCTCCTGTCAAAATCTAGCAGTGGGCCTAACTACACACAAGCAAAAGGCATACGTTACACAATATCCTTGCTAATGCGCTAACTGGCATTTATTTGAAATGTTATCAGCAAAGTTGTAAGTGAAAACTTTATTTCACAGTGTGTTCTAAACATAATGGCATGATATTAATCTTTCATGTGCATGAGGCCCATAAGCATCACAATATGAAGATCATGTTAAAAGTTAGCTGGCAAAAACATAAATATGTAGGTTAGGCTACATACCTGATGTCACTGAGCTTTCAAAGAGGCTACTAAACCATCTCCGTACGTTATCACTAATTAAACTCAGCTGACTGGTGTTAGCGCATAATTGCTGTTAAAATGCCTACTAGGCTAGCGCTGGGAATCTAAACACTTCAACACCGACATGTAGCCTTACATGTTAAAAACTATTGCGTGTTATGGGTTAAGACATGACATTTCTTGAAGCATTTGGGAACACACTGAATTAACTGGAAAGTAGAGTCCCTGTTAGATTAGCTTGCTTGCAAATGCCATTGTCCATGACCTGGCAGTTCTATGGCAAGCGGTTTTAACATACCTTATGGCAAACACTGGGTAAACTTGAAAGCGAGCTTACCATTGTGTGTGCATGCATGGCAAGCTGTTTTAACATTTAAATGTATTATTCGTAGGAGCAATGAGATATTGATAGTAAATTGAATATAACAGTTCAATTTCATGTTCAAATTTGTCTTATCAATAAAAAAAAAGCAATTCATGCTTTAGACCATTTTAATTTAAAACATTTTTAAAACAAAGTACCGGTTCAGGCACCGTTTCGGCACCGGCACCGTTTTAAAAGTGTTGATTTAGCACCGGCATCGGATAAAACCCAAACGATACCCAACCCTAGCTGCTTCACCTCTTCATTTTACACAATTCTGTAAATGTTTAGGAACTGAGGAGACCATTTGCTACAGTTTTGATAATGAAATGTTGTCCTATTACTCCCCGATATAGGATTTCAGTTGCTCAACATATGGGGTATTCTTAGTCATGCTTTTCATTCCATTATGTACCTAATTTGACAAATCTGGACTTTTAACACGTTAATGTTGACAGCCCTAATGTATAGTAATAATCACTTTTATTATGCACCATGCAAGGAAAGGTGCCTACCTGCCTGAAATCCACAAATGGCCATCTGATCCCCCATACAAAGGGTCATTGTGTGACCTCCACACAGGGGGTCTGGCCAAAGCTTAACTAGTAAACCACTACACTACCACCACCCGTCATACTGAGCCAGCCAGTCATTGCTGTTTGTGTGAAAAGAAAGGTGTGACAGATTACAGTGTAGTTCTTTGTCAGCAACTATGCATAGATGCAGCACAGCCACATTGTTACATTAATATCATACATTTACAGATATTTATATAAATCACAACCAGAAGTTATTTATTTTCCCTGGGCATGGTGAGTTGACATACATTGTATGTTAAGGAGCTGGGCTAGCGTGCAGTCGCCTGAAAAGTTGTGGGTTCAGTTTCTGTCTTCCACCGTTGTGCCCTTGAGCAAGGAATGAGAGGGCAGGGCACTTAAGCCCAAGTTGCTCTGGGGACAATGAGCCCTTGTAATATGGTTGACATAAGTCACTTTGGATAACAGAGTCTGCTAAATGAATACATTTAAACATGAGGACATAGTTAATGGGTTGGAGCAGATGCATGTGTTTTCATTTGGGTTTGTTTTGATTTCTTTACATTTGATCTATTCTTGGTTTATTTGGTTTATCTAACATCTCATTTGTTGTAATGTACTTGCCTACTAGGTTTTACTGGGCATTCTGTTTAATTAATGTTGGTTACATTAAGTTTATGGTTTACCATTTAATAAATTGTTCATTCAGTTTAATTGATGTTGGTTACATTACGTTTATGGTTTACCTAAATTGTTCATTCAGTTTAATTGATGTTGGTTACATTAAGTTTATGGTTTACCATTTAATAAATTGTTCATTCATTCACCATTCACATAGAATAAAAGTACAAGGAGAGATACATGTAATATAAATAAAATGTTATTTTTTGTGCAAAATAACTTTTTATTTATATCTCTCCTTGTACTTTTACTTTGCCACTAGCTGAAAAAGTACTTGGTAATATTCAAGGTCAACCTTACCAATTTTCTGGAGTCAGATCACAGTCAAATATTTGAAAAGAGGAATTAAACAAAAGTTAAACAAAGTGAGAAATTCAGGGAACAGAGCAGCAGGACCAGCAAATCTGAACAGAAATGGTCAGTAACATCTCCGCATGTACGCCTTAGAAACTGGAAAAAGGACCTCTTGAATCCTGTAAAGGTGGAGTCCATGATTCAGGAGAAAAAATGTTGATGCTGCAGAGCATCTGTCCATGGAGTACAACTGTGTTTACAAGTATTTTTAGTAATTTAATGTTTTGGATAGCCAGATGACCATAAGAAGCTTTTTTTGCAAAACTCTACACACAAATAGGAAAACCTTTCACCCAATCAGCAAAACATTGTAGTTCTCTTGCAAAAGCTAACACACCTTGCTTAACTTCACACCTTCGTAAAAATTGTGTTTTTGTATCAAACGGTAAACACAAGCCATCACAATAGTAAGCACACAATGTGCCAACTACACACTGATGGTATGAATATAAAACACATCTAGCTTTTGCTTTCTCTGTGCACAAGGTAGACTATGTGAGTTTGAGGTCATACTTTTGTCATAGTTCTGTAAACATACAGGGATCGATCCAAACTTCAAGTATTAGTGTTTATTTACACACATCAAAACAAACACAAGTGTGTTTTTCCAAGTCAAAACACAAAATAGCAATTTCAAATTAGTCTACATCGGGTCGTCTGTCTCATCACATGCAATGTCCTAGTCCAAGGCACCGGGGAAAATATATTCTGGAATGCCGTATCCAGGCCTGACATGACAATATCCCCACATGTAGACTGATTTGTTTTACCTGTAAAAGGGCTATTTCTTTCTCTTCTTACCCTTCCTCTTCCACCTCCTCATCCTACTCTTGCTCCTCCTTGTCCTCTTGCTATAACTTTACCTCCTTGTCCTTGTCATCCTCTCCCTCTCACTTCTTCACCTCCGTGTCCTCTTCCCCCTCTCCTTCCTCCTACTTCTTCACCTCCACGTCCTATTCTTCATCCTCCTCTAATTCTTACTCTTCTCACTCTTCCTGCTCCCTCCATTGTACCCATTGTACATTACCTGTGGCTTATTTATAGTGCTTAGGCTGATTGCAAAGTGAACTAATTATCTAAAACAGTTTTCACATGAGAAAGTGTGCCAGAGAGTTGGCAAAAAAGTGAAAATAATAGCCATACATGTGTATAGATTTGCTAGGAGTGTGTTGATCATTTGGAAATTGAGTGTAAAGCATGAGTTGTGTTTACAGTTCCGCAAAAACAGTGTTGTGCAGTGAATTGTGCCTACAGTTGTGCAAAGTGTGTGTTACAAAATTGCAAACTGAGTGCAAAGCAGTGTCAGTTGGGTTTTGCTATAAGTATTAATAGTTTTAGAAATTGTGAATTACGGTTGTGTTTAAGCATTCAGAAAAAAACTGTAACTGGTTTCTTTCTTTTAAAGTTATACAGGATTGTAGGGGATATAAATTGAAGGAAATGGATGGAAGTTTTGATATTTTGGCTGCAGCATTTTTGTCTTTCATTTCTTCCTCCTTTGGATATATTATTGGAAAACAACTCCGGGGTCTGTGGGCTGTAACAAGATAGCTGATGTGTCTGTTCGTAGAATGACGTACAATAATTCTTATGAGTGAAGTGATTCTACTCATCTAAAGGGTTGCTGCTCACCCAGAGAGATGGGACTGCTGGTGTAATAAATGTGTTATGAATGATGTGTTCATTACATGTTTGTCATGTGGAGTGTCATTTAATTCAACCATTAGCCTGCCAGTCTTGATCACCCCTACCATGATCCCATCTCAGACTCACACCATATCCACCATGTCCACAACGTGATGCAGTGCAGTGCTGCAGTGTGATGCAACGTGATGCAGTGCAGTGCTGCAGTGTGATGCAACCCGTCTATATTTTATTTCTGTGACTTGTGTTGCTCTGCCATTTTGAATGAGAAACAAATCATTGTGGACAGAGAGCATTCAATACACGACAATCGCTCGCTTGGATGAATTTAGAATGCCCAGTAAACCTTATTTTCCTCACTTGAGATATTCCTCCCAGAATGCCTAGGGAATGGGCAATTAAGCAATGCAGTTTAGGTTAAAATATCATGAACACATACAAGTCCTAGCCTAAATAGATATGAAAGTCCTTTAGAAAATAAAACATTTGCTAGAATGTTACTTTCCCAAAAGAGTTTATTAAAGTTAATTTGAGACCTGCCATACAAGATAAATGGTGTATGTGGGGGATGTATCATCACCAACATAAATCTGCATACTTATTTATTTTCATATGATCACCCATCTACATGTACCCCTGTTACCAAATTCACATTATGTTTAGACACATACAACAGCTTCATTGCACACATATCATAGGGGCAGCCGTGGCCCACTGGTTAGCACTCTGGACTTGTGACCGGAGGGTTGCCGGTTCAAGCCCCGACCAGTGGGCCGCGGCTGAAGTGCCCTTGAGCAAGGCACCTAACCCCTCACTGCTCCCCGAGCGCCGCCATTGTAGCAGGTAGCTCACTGCGCCGGGATTAGTGTGTGCTTCACCTCACTGTGTGTTCACTGTGTGCTGTTTGTGTTTCACTAATTCACAGATTGGGTTAAAATGCAGAGACTGAATTTCCCTCACGGGATCAAAAAAGTATATATACTTATACTTATACTTATATATATATATCCACTCAGGGTGAGTCTTTGCTCTCCCACAGCACACAGATGAGTTCAACATTCTATAGACGGTATATTATCACTTCCTTTTACATCCTCTGTTTTCTTTCTCATAGACATGCATGCAAAATGAATTCTTGTACAAGAGGATTTTATTGTTTTATCATTTCCACATGTCCTGTGATAAGCAAATTCAGTAATAACATCTAAACTAGTGATCATGTGTGCTGTTTTATTTATTTAGTTATTTAACATGTGAATTTTACAAAAAACATTGTAAACTCCAATACATATGACAAGACTGTATATTTAGAGGCAATTATTCTTAATTATTTTTTTTTATAATTTGTTAAATAGACTCGCAAACATTTCCTTCTAGTCAGTGAAATATAACTTGCTTCATATCATACTTTCCATCAGACACGTGTCCAATCACAGAGGGTCTAAAGGCCTGAAAACCTGGGGGAGGGGAAGGAGGGTTAGGGGGAGCAGGAGGGAAAGGAGATGGATTGTGGGAGAGGATCAGAGGGGGTGAAACACTGGGCTCATCAACACATTTCCCACCCAATAGTGTGTGTGTGGTGTGCTGACGTGTGTTCCAGCAGAGGTCCAGAGGTGCAGACGCTGTAATATCTGCTGGGGTCCAGAGATGAGGGAGTGGTTTTGGTCTTTTGTTTTCCCCAAGAACACAGAATAGCAGACAGCTGAGAGGCAGCTGCCAGATCCTTACATGTGAGTGTTGGCTTATATGTGTGCTGATGAGATGGGATGTGTTTATGGGTGTGTGTGTGTGGATGTGATAACAGCATCTATCTGTATCTGGGGTCTTTATATTTCTGTACTGCTGTATACAGTGTGGGTCACAACAGCTTCACTGATGATCCAATGCCCATCCCAAACCCAGGGTAGAGTGTGTGAGTGAATGTGGTCTGGACTCTGTGCAGGAGGGTGATTGTGTCAGAGATGCTGTAGAAGGCCAGAGTTCCTGCCCTGTGATCCACATACACTCCTATTCTGGAGCTGCGCACTAGAGGGAGTTTAGTCTCTTTATTATTGTGGTAGAAAGAGGAGCTGGAGCTGGTGAGGCGCAGCCTCCAGGACTGATCATTCCATCCAAACCCACACTCTTTACCCCGTCCTTTCCTGCTGATGCTTTTATATGAGACTGCTATATGAACAATACTCCCACTCCACTCCACCTCCCAGTAGCAGCGTCCAGACACACCCTCTCTACACAGCACCTGTGGCCACACATCAAATCTCTCTGGATGATCAGGATATGACTGGAGTTCAGCTCTCCTCTCCACCCTCCTGTTCCCCTCAGACAGATGGAGGTTTCTGTGTGCTGTGTTTGGATCCAGTGTGAAGTGACAGGAGTCTGATGGAGGAGAAGAGAGATTTGTATTTTGATTAGGGCCGGGGTGTGTGTGTGTGTGTGTGTGTGTGTGTGTGTGCACACACGTGTGTGTGTTGTTCATATGATATGTGTATGGTGCGGATTTTATTTATTTTTGAGATGTTTAGTGTCTCTATTGAAAACGTCACACTCCAAATGTCTCCAATATATGTAATGTCTGTGTGTGTGTGTGTGCGTGTGCGTGTGTGTTTGTGTGTGTGTTGTGTTTACATCACTGCAATTTCTTGTGCGTCTATTAAAAACTTCAAAAGTGTGCATTGCCATGTGTGTGTGTGTGTGTGTGTGATTCTGTACATTTGTGTATGAATGGTTGTGTGCAAGTGTACACGTTAGTGTGTTTCACTGCCTGTTTTCAAAGATTAAAAGTGTGTGTGTGTGTGCTTGTGTGTGTGTGTGTGTCTCTGTCTGTCTGTCTGCCTGTCTGTGTGTGTGTGTGTGTGTGTGTGTGTGTGTGTACTGTATGTGTCTCTGTGTGTGTGTGTGTACTGTATGTGTGTGTGTGTGTGTGTGTGTGTGTGTGTGTGTGTGTGTGCGTGTGTCTCTGTCTGTCTGTAAGCGCTTTCAGACATACGTGTAAGACCGGAGGTTCTGCCGATGTTAAACGGTGGGGCCGTATATCTGAACGACATAACCGGTCATATGGAAGTCCGAATTCACCCGGTGTTTATACTACCCCCGACCTAGTATTTCCTCCGGACATTATGTAAATGTGCTGTGTCTGAACGAGGCGTAGAACATGCGGTTAAAATCACACCTAGTGAGAGGGCATGTTGGTGACGTTTCTTTTGTGCGTCCATGTGGTTAAATCTGACTTAAATGCCAGTGTTATGATGGAGTGGCATAGTGCTGTCCAGAAAATCTCCGACATGGAAAGATGCAGACATCACGGAGCTACTGTCCATGAGGGCATGCAACATTTTGATAAAACACATGAAGGGAATGGCACGTTGTAGCCTACAACTGCATGGCAAGGCCAAACGAATTCAAAAGACTGAATCATCATAAGCAGAAGGCGCTGAAAAGGCAGTAGCCTACAGCGACGTTGTTGACGGACGACAATAACAGGAGTATTTAATAAATTGTTAGCCAACACGGTTTTCTGTTCATTGATAACCTTAGGCAGAATTAGGCTACAGAAAAGAATACAGGATTTTTTTCTCTCCCGGCAGTAAAGACAGTAGATTCGTGTTTAAAATTAAATGAAAACTAAAGGTAGGCTATAGGCTAATTATGCATATGACCATCCAGAGGAGGCTGGTGATCTGTCAAGAATGATGAAGATCGTAAGATACAGATGGTTTTATTGTTGCTGTCATTATTACCACAAACACGAATTGACAACGAAACCATGGCGATCGTGGGTTATATCTTGCCTGCTTATTAGGCCATGCACAGCCCTGTCAGAACTCCGTGTAGCATGCATACTGCAGTTTTCATAAACCATCACCAACTAGTTCGCACTTTGGATATATCGTTGGATTGTGAAAAGCCCAATTTCGAATAACTACAGTACAACAGATGAGGTAGGATGCATCTTTTGCAATTACAATTTCGTGTTGGTGAGACCTGTAGACATGTCATCTCGAGTTCCACGACAGCTTAGCTAGTGCCACCGAAATATGACACTGAAATCCTTTCACTATTGGAGTCGCTCAGATAGAAACAGCTGTAACGTGGTTAGGACACTTTTGCTGTGGAGTGGAGACGCCATAAGTTAGGTGTGGTTTTGACAATCAGAAAAGCAATATACTGAAATAGTTTAATGATGTAAAGTCAAGTGCTGGTCTGGTGTGTGTGCACGCAGTTTTTATTGATGAGTCGGAGTGGCAAGGGCATTATAAAACTTCTCGCTCTTAGGCCTACTCATACATCGCGTTGAAATGGCGTAGCTGTCTAAATTCAAATCATATCATGCTAGGGGAGAAATCGTTGGACATCCATTATTTTGTTATTCAGCACCCATGGTCAAAAATATGTCCCAGCGCGCCTGCATGGGGATAGTATGCTTTTGGAAAAAAATAAATCATGAAAAAACTTCACTGTTATGTAGTATTTTGTTTGTTGCTTAAAAACGTTGTATGATGGCCTTGAAGTCTTGAGTTAGCCTACTGAATTGGCTGGTAGCCTACCATAAAGTGTGTGCATGCTCTCTCTCCAACGCAAACCAGATTCTGGCACATAACGTTGAAAACAGATAAATGTGTTTACTCGAAGCACACATACAAATACTGTATGTGCGCACTTACGTGATTATCCTACTTCAAGTATTAGCCTACGCACAATATATTTCTCTTTAGCCTATAATGCATAGGCTACACTTTGTAAAAAGCAGCTGTGACAGGCAGCGGCCGCATATATTTTGCGTCATATATCTCGCATCTTGTGAACTCTAAGCCCCCACCCCTCACTCGACAACCACACGGAGATTCTGTAATGTGCGTGTATGTCGTTCACACATACGTCCGTATAAGGTCAGTATTAGGTCCGCAGGTTAGCATCATATCTGAATCATCCGAAGGGTAGGACCTCCGTTTGACAAACCTCCGCATGTACTCCGGAGGTTATATCTGAAAGCGCTTTGTGTGTGTGTGTGTGTGTGTGTGCGTGTGTCTCTGTCTGTCTCTGTGTGTGTGTGTGTGTGTGTGTCTGTCTGTGTGTGTTTATGTGTGTGTCTGTCTGTCTGTCTATCTGTCTCTGTGTGTGTGTGTGTGTGTGTGTGTGTGTCTCTCTCTCTCTCTTTCTCTCTCTCTATCTGTCTGTGTGTGTATGTGTGTGTGTGTCTGTCTGTCTGTCTGTCTCTGTGTGTGTGTGTGTGTGTGTGTGTGTGTGTGTGTCTCTCTCTCTCTCTATCTGTGTGTGTGTGTGTGTGTGTGTGTGTGTGTGTGCGCGCGCGCATGTTTGCATGTGTTTGTGTATGTGTGTGTATGTGTTTGTGTGTGTGTGTGTGATTCCACAAATACTTGAATGAATGACTGTGTGTGTACATATGTGTCTCAGTGTATGTAGACCAGACCAACTTACACTTTAAGAACTCCTCTCTGGTTACTGGGTCAGTAAAAACAGCCTGGACATCAGACACTGAGAAAGAAGAAATGCATTATAACTAACCAAACTTGAACCCAAGTGAAGATGGAGATGCACTCATTCAAGTAGCACTGATCTTCATCAGGATGGGAAGAGCAGGTTCAGAAGCCCTTCAGATGTGGGGGCTGCTGGTCTAGTGGTTCGGGAGCTTCCAAATGGAACACCTAAAGGTTGTGAGTTTGATCCCAGGGGCTGCCACCATTGTGCCTCTGAGCAGGGCACCTGACCCCAAGTTGCTTCAGTAGTTCCTGTAGTTAGTTCACTGTGAGTCTCTCTGGATAAGAGCATCAGCTAAACGATGATTCATTTTAATGTAATGAAACCATTTGAATCACTTCCTTAACCCAACAAACTGCTGAGCAAATAGGTCAATTAAGTTGGTATATATTACACATTGAATGACCAAAACCATCTGGGCACAAATACAAGTAATCATTTGTAAGTCACGGCCCGCTGGCTTTGCTCTTTCCCCCAGGCCGTGGCTTTGGCCTTTCCCCCAGGCCGTGGTTTCTCTGTTCTGCCTTATTTCCCATACAGGTGTGATTGGAGCCAATCAGCCCAATTAGGTGCACCGCTGCACAGGTCATGGCTTCAGATCCGCTGGAGACCCTCCCCTCTGCAGGCAGAGAGAGCAGCAGAGCACCAGGCGCTTGCTACTGCTTGGCGATTCGGTCACATCAGGTGCCTTTGTTTGAAGGCCGTTCGGCCGACGCTGCTTGTTTTGAGACCTTTTTCACTTAATAAATTGTAAACCTTGTGGAATTTACTCCGTGTCTCTCCTGTCATTGTGTTGTGCTCACAACATGCGCATAACAGTCACTTCACCTAATTAATGAATCGTCACACCATTAGCCATGACCAACATGACGGCATGAATATCACAATGCACAGGTACAGGAGCAGGCTTCAATCAATTATTTTTATAGTTTCTTAGAGTGCTGGACTGAACAACTCATATACCTGTAACAACTTATAACAACCTATAACAGAAAAGTATTGTAACGTCGGCGCAAAAAGACAGTGTTCGCGTTCTCCCGCGCAGGGGATCCTGGGACACGAGGGTGAACATTTGGGGGGTTTATGTCGTTATTCTCCTTAGTTTTGTGTGCAATGTTAGCGTCTTTATTGTAACATGTTTCCCTTTTAGTTCTCCCTCGTGTGTGATCCTTTTTGTGTGGGAGGCTGCGTCCTCCCCTGTATGTGTAGTGTGTGTGCGTGCTTGACCTGCCCTGTTTGCATTGTGTTCTGTGTCTTGGTCTTGGTCTATCTGTGTCCCGGCTCTCGTTCCCAGTGAATAAACCTTTTGATTGGACAACTGTGTGGTTCGCTATCAAATCGTTACATTGGTGTCAGAAGCGATTTTCGAACATGGCCTCCGCTCAGCGAGAGAAGCTGGGAGCGGGAGACCTCACCACTGGGTGGAGGCCCACGCAAGAGGATCCAGGGAGAGCCCTTGTAAGGGCTACTAAAAAGCTCGGGGCCTTCTATCGCTACAGCCGACAGAGAGGAGCTATCATCTGGAGCTGCCTGCGGCCATGGGAGAAGTTCTCTGAAGAAGCGTTCGCGGAGAAGACGACGCTGGCCTGGGCGCTGACTCCGCTGCGAGCCGCGACGCGTGAGCAGAGCCGAGGGAGTGCGGCGAGGAAGAGGTTCCTAGACGATGGACAGTTGGCGGAGCCGCTGAGGGCAGCGAACTCACGACGGTGGGGCAGGTTTGACGGAAATGTCCTCTGAACTTTTAAAAAAAAACTTTTGGGTGCGTGTGAGAGGCACCGTGCTGTGTGGGCGCCCGTTCTAGTTGGCCTGTTGGCCGGCGCCTTTTGAAAAGTTTGTGTGTGGAGTTCGATAACACGACCATCTCGGGGGTCGTGCCTTCGCCGAGGCCGCGAAGGAGTGGAACGGGCCGGGAACAGAGCAGTACGGCTCTGCGAGATGGCAACACGAGGAGGGACGCCGAAGACGGTAGCTGCAGCGGGAGAGCTCAGCGCGGTCCGGTTGCTGTGGAGTCGGTGCCTGTCTGTCCTGGTCGGCGACTCGACGGAGCGGAGTGGCGTTGGCGCAGCTTCATCTGGCCCCCCTCGAACCCCGGTGCTTGGTACAGTGTCGACGGTTGTAAGGCCACCTAGGGCCCCGTCTGGAGAGGAGGAGTGCCGCGGTGTCACGCCGCGGAAAGTGCAGCCTGAGGGCGGCTGCTGAGAGGGAGCTGGTGACGAGCGGGTCGGCCACGTGGCTGCTAGCACGCCCGTACTGGATTGCTAGCAGCGTGGCGCCCGTTGAGTGAGCTCCTGCGGCGTGCACCTCACGTGAGTTGGCGGTACTGTCGCACTGAACTGAGTGGCGGGCGACGCGCGCCGACGTTAGCATGTGGCTACCTCGTGGGCATTGCCGAGGACGGCAATGGCTTGTTGGGGGAGCTGTGTAACGTCGGCGCAAAAAGACAGTGTTCGCGTTCTCCCGCGCAGGGGATCCTGGGACACGAGGGTGAACATTTGGGGGGTTTATGTCGTTATTCTCCTTAGTTTTGTGTGCAATGTTAGCGTCTTTATTGTAACATGTTTCCCTTTTAGTTCTCCCTCGTGTGTGATCCTTTTTGTGTGGGAGGCTGCGTCCTCCCCTGTATGTGTAGTGTGTGTGCGTGCTTGACCTGCCCTGTTTGCATTGTGTTCTGTGTCTTGGTCTTGGTCTATCTGTGTCCCGGCTCTCGTTCCCAGTGAATAAACCTTTTGATTGGACAACTGTGTGGTTCGCTATCAAATCGTTACAGTATAAAAGACTAGCCTGGGTGCCATTCCGAACTTAGTCCCGCCCACAACGTTTGAGGTCGGGAAGTTCGGTCTGGCATTGATCAATAGTGGCGCGAGTATGCTCGCCCAAATACTGGCGGGCCAATCAAATTGTCAGGGCGGGCTTTATACGATGATGGACAGATGCTCAACAGTAACGTAATCCACCACGTCACCAAAGAGCGCTTGGGTTGAATTCGTTTACAACAACGATGGCTGCCGCTGGAGAATTGAGATGTGTAGATTCTGCTATCAGGTCTGTTCTAGAAGATATCGACAGCGAATTAATTTTAAAAGAGGAACAGAGTAACGGGATCAAGGCATTTGTTGATAAGAAAGATGTTTTTTGCCGAAGCAACTGAAATGGGCATCACGGCGATGCAACTCGGCGTGCACGACGAGGTGGATATAGCCAGCGGTCGTTGCCAGATCCTTTTTTGAAGCCCGGAATCCTGGCTGCTGAACAACAAGTGGAGGGACATGCTAGGCTCCGATGTTTTTCAAGCCAACGTAATGGGTATCGTCATGGACGAAGTTCATCTAACTTACAAATGGTAAGAGAGTCTAACTGTCTGACTTAGTAAATAACTCCCAATGTCGTGATATGAATCCCATGTTGTAAACATAGTAGCCTAGGTATCGTTGTACGTTCGCTAACTCAGACTTGGTACAATCATAACGTGAGTGTGATTGTAGCGAACTAGCTGTTAAAACATTCTAATGTAGGTTACTGTTTTATTTCTATCAGTGGTCAGGCTGCAAAAGGGCAGAAGGGCATTTGGGTGTTGCTTTATGTACTCAAGCACCATACCCATATTGGTAGGCTAGTCACTGTACCCCTTATAAGTGATGTATTCTTTTTAGATGTCAGTACAGTCATTTTTACTGTTACTTATTGGTTGCTTTTTGTACTGCTATATATTCCAGGTACACCTGTGCTGACATTGACCGCTTCTGCTGATCGGGAATCCAGAGCCAGGGTTATGAAACAGCTTCAGATGGACAATCCAATAAATTTGGCCCTGAGCCCAAACAGAACAAACATCAGAGTGGGTCTGATTAAAGTACCTGGCCATACACTGGAGTGCCTACACTGGATTGTGAGGGATGTTAGTACAAAGCTTGACCCAGCAGTTAAGACGGTACTTTAATGGAGTCACTAGTTGTCTGCGGAAAGCTTTGTACTGCCATTTTGAGGAACACACCACATCTGTTGATCTAGGACATCTGTGCTGCACTCACTGCCATTCTGTTTGTTCTTGTGAACCTGAAGGTTGTGGGGAGCTAATCCCCAAATATGAACACTTTCAAGGGGAGGTTTCATCACACCACAAACACAGAATAGTCACACCTAAGGGCACACTTTTGATCAGGGAACTGTTACAAACTTACAGGAGTAGTTTACTTCAGGACCATAAAAACATACCACTTTACACAGTTGACACAGCCTGCACTGGTTTTGGAGATGAACTCATTGATCAGTTTTAGAACAGTGCACACAGATATTTGACCTGGACTTCATTATCCATAATCTCCCTACATACAAGCTGGAACATGCAAAAGAGATACTATGAATTATGCATGAGGTTTTTGATGACATCGAACAGAGTCAAACTAATTTGTTTGATGACTGTTGTTCAGGATGACCGTGTTCAGGTTGACATGGATTACACTGGTTACTTTGATGACGAGGATGAGGATGATAAGATACAATCATCCCCAAGTAACTTGGAATCAGGCTTGTCAATGTTGAAGATCTCAGGCTAGCTTCAAATTCAGGCTCAAATGTGTAGCTTCAGGGTCCTGTTGTTGTGCAAATGCCTTTTTTTTTTACCTCTGTTACATTAATATTTTTGAATAAAATTAAAATGGTTTATACTTCTCTACTGGTTGGTGATATTTCTGCATTTAAAGACAAACAATAAGACATGTCAATAAAGATTTTTAATATCTACACATAATAGGTAATGTTTGAAGATATACGCTGAACTTTGAACATACAACCAATAAGAAAACACAAAAATGTTTTCAAGAATGTGGATACTACTAAACTATTATATGAAAACAATTATTATGACCGCCGCTAGCGAAGCTAGCGAAGCGGTCATATAGGGATTGTCAAATTTTTTTTTTTTTTTTTTTTTTTTTTTTTTTTTTTTTTTTTTTTCCCGTCATCTACTTCCTGAAATTTTGGTCAACGATACCCGGGGCACCGAAACACCAGGGCACATGAAATTTGGTGGGTATGTAGCCCCACTAGACTTTTACGGAAAAATTTCGTTTGGTCCCCGGGGGCCACTCCCCCTCCGCGCTGGGCCCCCCGAAACCCAAAAAATGCAGTTTTTCCTCAATAACTACCTGAACCGTGGCACCGAGGATGAAGAAATTTTTATGGTATGTTGGTCTCAAGGGCCCACATCAACTTAGCCCATAATCACTCATTTGTGATTTGCACCCCCCCGGTAAAAAATGAAAATGCAATATCATTCTGCTTTAATCGCCCCTCTCTTCAGTAAAGACGTTCAGAACTGCACCAAATTGTATGTGTATGATTAACCTGACATTCTCTGGGGGTATGCCAAGTTTCGTAGAATTTCATCCATGGGGGGGTCTAAAAAATTAAGTTATGTGTACATTTAGTGACTCTACACTCATTGGCCTGTAGATGGTGGTGCACACATATACACATGCACACACACACACAGGCACCCACATACTATCGGTATTAGAACGGCCGATACATAATTACAAATTCAGTAGGATTAAAAGAAAGCCAAAATAAATATTCATCATCATCATCATGGCTGCATTTCCAGTATTGGCGATAAGTAGTCGTTTGTCCACTAGATGGCGCATCGTTGCAGTGAGACGTAATTTTGTTGGAAGTTAATCTTAAATGGGTTGGAAAGACACTATGCTTCCTACAAGGACAAGACTGTAGGCTACAGTAGTTTACCGCAGAGAACGTCTAAGGGTAGGATGATTTCTGCATGACATGTAATTCCCATTTCCTCTTGAAGCCGAAATAAATCTGAGAATGTTTATCGGACATGCTTGTTTTTTACTGCAGGTAGGCTACGTTAATCCTATCAATAGCAGAACGTAGGTAAAATAATGTTACCGTTAGCATGGTTGAGTGATGGAGGCCAATTTGATTATTGATGTATTTGTAGAAAACCATAAATGCGTTTATAAGCTACCAAGCAAATCGATAACAGCACTAATTGTATCTTTCGACTGTCATCTCATTTGCTTATGACCATAACCTAGGCTACTAACAGGAGCTAAGTGAGTTAGCCACAACACGTTCGCTACGTGATGGTTTTTTAATGGAAAATATATAGGCTACCTGAAAGATAACCTGTCTATGATCCCGTGATGATCTACAATCTCCATTTAAACCAGATGTTTTAGAGCGCACGTTGAGATGTATTCAGGGCAGGGCTGTACCTACACATATTTGTTGCACGTGCTACAAAAATCATTCTTTGCGATGAATGATTTAGTACCAACGTTACAAGGGTCAGATACAGTTTTGCCTATGGCTATTCCGTGAGACTGAGGCGCTTTTTGTTTGTTCGAAGTGCGTGTTTAGGGTGTGAGAGTCGATGTGCTTTGATTCCAGCTTGGTAGTTGTAGTCTATGCGATTAAAAAACACGTGTGTGTGAAGTATCCAAACAATGATAACGCTTTCATTATGGCTGCTTTAGCCACAGACCTTGAGCTACTGAACAGTGGGTTGGGTTCCGTTTAGAAGTGTCCACTTCATTCGCCCTTTCCGTGATTCACAGCTACGTGAAATGTATTACTACTGATATGCAAAACTATTAACTTTTTCGCCAAGAGGTGGCAGCTTGATACTGTAAGGTGTAGCCATTGGTTCCAACGGAGATTTTATTTGGGTCGCCAGCATAGCCTAGCGACAATTTGTGTTGTGTAATAGGCCTAGCATAGGGCCTACCTTATATAGCTTATAGTTTGTTAACAGTCACGGTTTTGTCATAACTCCCTCTATGCATTTTTGCATTTAGAATAGCTCTAAAACCGGGGGGCGAACACGTCGCAGGGGGGGCGCGTGGATATCTCAATCGCAAAATTAAACAATATTTCTATCGGGCGCCTACCATGGACTAGGCTGGGTGAAAATCAAAAGATTGCGTCAAAAGATTGAGCTTAACCATTGACCTCATGGTTGCAAAATGCAAGGGAACATGAATCAGCATATTATTTGCACAAACAATAACGGAGAGTAGCTCTTCAACTTTGCCCGTTAAAATGTGTATGAACAGTCTCGCAACGCATTTCATGAAGGCCCTTTGGACATGTCAGTTATTTGCACCACTGGGAAAAACGGCATTTTGTTTTAGACTACTGGTATTTCATTTGTGCATTGACAATAAAGCTGAATATCATTTGAACTAGATGACTAAACTTATGCATATGTAGAAGAAGAAACATTCACAAAAATCCATGACATGACCTCTCTTCTTGATAGCTGTTGAAAACTGCATGGAACTGACAGGGATTGTTTTGTTTAATAATAAATAAATAAATACATTATGCTGCTACCTTCTGCTTTTCCCAAATACAATGTAGCCTACAGGTGTACCTTTCATCAGTCCAGTTGCAATGGATGGACTGTGATGAACTGCCCTACTTGTGATTGTTTAGAGATTTTAAAGGTTTTATAACAATGTTACAGATTTTTTGGCCCAGAAACAAATCTATTCACCTTTGCAGCGCCAGTAGGCTACTTTGTGTGCGGAATGTGTGCAAACACACATTTCAAACAAGCATACACAAAAGTTTCAAGAGTGAGGAATGGAGTAGAAGATGGAGACAAATTCATTAATATGATTTATTTTCGCGGAATGGATGTGCAGGACTGAGCGGCGGTCATATTTTGTACCGCTACGCGGTACATCTAGTTTACATTGTCATTTACGAAAACAATATTTACAAATTACCATCACCATTTACATTTCACATTTACTTAATTATTTAAATAGGCACATTTTGCCAGTCCATTATTTTCTCCTGGTAATTCAGCTTTGCCAATAAGTTTCTCTTGAAATTCGGGAATGCATGAGACTGCCTGCCTGGGTGATTTTTGTTGGGAAAGTTGTGTCTCCCTGAAAACGTTTACCAGTGTTAAAACGTCCTGTTCTCGGGCCACATGATGAATGCCAGCCGGCCTTGTCAGCTCCAGCTCTGTGTCCGTTTTGTCCATTAGCTCTTTGACGATGCCAATGGACCTACTGATTCTGGCTGCTGACATTTCTGACATGTTTGGTCCCAATCCTCTCATAAATGATTTGAGAAAATTGTTTAGGTGTTCCAGGTGGAGGTCAAGTGGATGGAAAATGGGTGACAACCTGAAATATAAGTGAACACATCAGTGTGAAGAATTACAGTATAGCCTAATAAGTATAACGTGCATTGACAATACATTGGAAAATACAGACTGTTAAATATGGTGACACCAGATGCAATTGCTGAGCAGGTCAGAGAAACACTGCCCACCCCCCACAGAGGTGCAGAGCACAGAAGTGGGGGTTGGATAACATGCTAGTCCATTACAAAATGAAGTTTCTACATATTGACAAAGTGACAGAGGCCAACTTACACATCAGGTACAAGTTTATCCTGGTAACATTTGCTCACACTACACTGAAATTCGGGCTGGCTTCCAGAATACTAGGCATGTCAAAATATGACTAGATGATTTAATCATAGATAGATTTCACGGAAATGAGGAGTGTGGGAATGCACAGTGTTTATCACATTGGACAATAATCACGACTCACTATTAACTCATGTGAAACGTGGCAATCGAGGTTATTCTCATAGTCATATCATAAGAAGTAGAAATGTATTAACAAGCTTACCTCTGTAATGCTTCTTCGCGTTTTTGTACCGGTTGGAGTTGACGGATTGGGGCAGAACTTCTTCAGAGTCCGGGGCGTCTCTGATGCCTCAGATGAACACTCAGGCTGGTCTCCTTCGTCTTCTGTCCATTTTTTAAACACGGGCATGTCGCGTTCCAACCGTGTTATAAAGTTCTGACAGGACCGACAAATGCGATGCGATTTGTTTGCAGTGTTGTGGAGTTGTAATCCTAAACGGATAACTTGATCGTATATGCATTCACCTTTACTGTTTCTCTCAAAAATGAGGTTCGTGTGTTGAAGAACTCCGTGTATCCTTACATTATTTTTACAACACCTGCGAAAATCGCTCACATTTTCTTCTTCTAGCGTGCAGTTGAGTTCTGTTGACATCAACCATGGAGGTATTATATATAACATCAACTATGCGTCGCTTAACATACGTCACACACTCCGTTGCCCTGATTGGTTGTAGGTCTATCCAATTGAGTGCAGAGGCATTTTTTTTCCTGGTTCGTTTGAAACACGCCCCATAATCACAGCTCTATGGAGCAGTATCAGACTCAAATTCTGACTAGAATTGAGTATGACTACGTCAGGCTAATAAAAGACTGCACTTTGCATAAACTTTTTTTTATGTGACCTTTTCTCCTATTCTAATGAATATCTATATAACCGACCTGCTGCAGAGATCTTCATGACTTCCTGCTTGAAGAAATCCTCCAGCTGCCCCTTCAGTGTGGAGACAGATTTCTTCACAGCCTCAAAAGACCAGCTTTGGCTGACAGAGGTGCTGGATAAGTCTTTAGACTGAGGTTGAGGGCTGACTGACTGAAAATTCTACAAATGAGAGAGAGAGAGAGATGAATGGATAGGAACATAATTATATCTGATCTATAAATATATGATCTCTATTAAAAATTTTATTTTAATGGATTAGCATCGTACTGTATACGCCATTACTGTCTACTCATGTTAAATTAAGTTGTCCTACATAATATTATTGGTTGGATTTAATAATAAGCAACTTGATGCAATATGTAGTGCTACAAGATTTATATCAAGAAAGGTGTTCTTGGTCTGAGAAATGTTGAAGACGCCAGATCTAATGCATATCTGAGGTTGTATATTGCAGAACCTTGGCACTGAATGCAATATTGCAGAGCCACTGAGTGCAAGAACATTCAACTGAAAACAGACACTTTAATTATGTTGTATAGGTCAATTTAATTAGTATGTTCCAACAAGGATTGTATGATGTTGGAAATTAAACACTTTGTCTGGTAACAATCTATCTACACTACAGTTACCTTGAGAAAATGGATGTGATCCTCTGTGTGTGAAAGCTGCTCCAGTTCAGCATCTCTCCTCTTCAGCTCAGCAATCTCCTGCTCCAGTTGCTTCAGGAGTCCTTCAGACCAACTCACCTCAGCCTTCTCCTGAGCTCTGATCAGCTCTGTCACCTCAGAGCGCCTTCTCTCAATGGAGCGGATCATCTCAGTAAAGATGCTCTCACTGTCCTCTACTGCTGTCTGTGCAGAGCTCTGTTAGGAGACACACAAAGAGGAGGGTCCATCTAAAGCAGCCCTCACTCAGCTCCTCCACACAGCCTGTTACCCACAGTGTGGACCAGAGGAACTGGAAAGTGACTCAGTTTTGCAGACTCCTCTTTGGCTGACTGGGTGTAAACTGCATTGTGTTGACCGCACGGCTCAGCTCTGCACTCGTACTGACTTGAACCCACAACTTGCAGCACCTCGGAATGGGAGTTGAGCACGCTAGCAAGTGAGCTAAACCCCACAGGCTAGCATCTCCTGCTAGCACGTCTCTTAAGGTGTTGGGAGGGAGGTTTACACACTGCACAGCTACTGTACGTACCAACTAGCTACCGTTAGATGAGCATCTGACATGGCAGCCAGCTGCTGTTCTATCCTCTGGTCAGTACTACATTTTCTATCTGTGCCACCAGGAATGCACCTATTGATATTGAAGTATTGAAGAATCAAATGAAAATACAGTTGCTTAATATGTAGGCTTATGGGCCTACATAAAATTGATCCTTTAAATGTAAAAATCACATATGACTATTATTTAGGAGGATTACCCTCTCAAAAAAGGGGTGAAGGTCTGTTTGTTTCAAATGAGTAGCCCTCCATATGATTTAGGGTCCTTGAGGTAGCTCTCATTCCCAAAAAAGGTTGGAGACCCCTAGCACGTCTCTTAAGGTGTTGGGAGGGAGGTTTACACACTGCACAGCTACGTACCAACTGGCTACCGTTAGATGAGCATCTGCCATGGCCGCCAGCTGCTGTCCTCTACTCTGGTCAGTACTACATTTGTGTTTGTCAACAAATTACTATCAGCTCAATGTTGTTAACTGAGCCACAGGGAATGCCTAAGGAACACACCTGTTTATTTATGCAGTTGAAAGGGTCTATAGTTTTCTCAGTACTCACCTTGAGAGTCTCCACAGCCTTCCTCAGCTCCTGCAGCTCCTTCTCTCTCTCCTGGAGTCTCTGCTGGAGTTTCTTCTTGGTCTCCTCCATCTCCTTCTAAATGACACAGTGACAATACCAGACTACACATTACTACATAGTGCTTACACTGTATATTCAGTAAATTAGTCCTCACATGACATTTTAATTTATAAATTTAGTCATTAAGAAGCCTGTTTGTTTGCAGGATCTGTGTAAACCACTGAGCAAATAGTGTCTTTATTGGTACTGATGAGACATAACATGTATTCAGTCATGACCCCGACTGTGTTCATCTTTACTTGGCACAAAGGAGCAGATGAGATCAGTAATAACTGAGAGTTCAGCACACTAATCTGTGCAGCTCTGCTTCTGAAAGAAACATTTAAAAATATAATTTGAAGCAATGCATATAACTACACTATTGAAATGAATGTGTTAGAAACAACACAAACTGTGTTGTCCCTTTCTGGACATAGAGATGTGTTAAAAACAACTACCACTAGAAATGATGGAGCCTATTATAACTAGATGTACCGCATAGCGGTACAAAATATGACCGCCGCTCAGTCCTGTACATCCGTTCCGCGAAAATAAATCCCACTTCAATTTGTCTCCATATTTTACTCCATCCCCCACTCTTGAAACTTTTGTGTATGCTTGTTTGGCATGCCTGAGTGTGTGTGTGCGGCTGCACAGAGAGTAGTCTACTGGTGCTGAAAAGGTGAATAGATTGTAGAATAGCCAAAGAAGATGTAGCATTGTTATAAAACCTTCTCTAAACATCTCTAAACAATCACAAGTAGGGCAGTTCATCACAGTTCATCCATTGCAACTGGATTGATGAAAGGTCACTTACACCTGTAGGCTACATTGTATTTGGGAAAAGCAAAAGGTATCAGCATAATGTTATTTATTTATTTATTTATTTATTTATTTATTTATAAACAAAAACATCTCTGTCAGTTCCATGCCGTTTTCAACAGCTATCAAAAACAAAGGTCATTTTTGAATGGATGGACTTTTTGTGAATGTTTCTTCTTCTACATAAGATTTTAGTCATCTTTAGTTCATGGTAATACTTTATTGTCAATGCACAAATTAAGTAACAGTAGTCTGAAACGTTATTGTTAATGCACAAATTAAGTAACAGTAGTCTGAAACTAAATGCTGTTTTACATCTAGTGGAAAAAACTGACATGTCCAAATGGGCCTTGATGAAATGCGTCGCTAGACTGTTATACACATTTTAACGGGCCAAAGTTGAAGAGCTGTTGTCCGTTATTGTTCGTGTAAATATAGGCTGATTCATGTTCCCTTGCATTGTGTAACTGAGGTCCATGGCTAGTCTGGCTTTCACCAGACCAACCTCAATCTTTTAAGAAATCAAAAAATAAATAGCGGGCAGATCAGGCTGGGTTCACCAAGCCTAGTCCATAGGCACCCAATATATTGTTCACGCTCTGGCTATTCTAAATGCAAAAATGCATCAGGGAGTTATGACAAAACTGTAACTAACAAACTAGATCCTAATAGAAAGCTGTTAACTTCCCTAAGCTACAGGTAGGCTTATAAGGTAGGCCTATTTACAACATAAATTGTCAATAGGCTATGCTGGCGACACAAATAAAATCTCCTTTGGAAACCAATGGCTTACGCCTTACAGTATCAAGCGGACTTAAACTGCCATATCGTGGCGAAAAGTTGTAATAAAATTCACGCTCCATGAGTCAAGGAAAGCGCGAATGAAGTAGCCACTTCTAAATGGACCCACTACACAGTAGCTTAAGGTGTAAAGCAGCCATAATGAAATGAAGGTGTCATTGTTTGGATACTTCACACACACGTGCTTTTTAATTTCACAGACTACAACTACCAAGCTGGAATCAAAGCACATCGATTCCCCTCTCACACCCTGCACGCACTTATACACAAAATAAACAGGCGTCTCAGTCTCACGCATGTATGCAAAACTGTATCAGACCGGTGTAACGTTGGTAAATCTTCCATTGCACAGAATGATTTTTGTAGCACATGCAACAAATGACAGCCGAAAGATACAATTACAGTGCTGCTATCAATGTGCTTGGTATAACCGCATTTATAGTTTTCTACAAATGCAATCAATCAAATTGGCCTCCATCACTCAACCAACGCTAACGGTAACATTACCTAGGTCCTTCCCCACTAACACAAAACGTTAAGGGAACGTTCGGGAACGTTAGTGTATGGTTCCCTAAAGGGTAGTTCGAACCAAACCAAAAACTAACGGTTAGGGAACGTTACCTAAGGGTTTCTTAACGTTCCTAAACGTTAAGGGAACCAACCAACCAAAACGTTCTCCTGTGGTTGCACAGTACCTTCACACAACGTTCCCGTTTAGTTGTTATTGGTTGTTTTTGGTTGTTCTGAGTGCACCCCCACGCCAGTAGGGGGAAGACGCCTGGTCTGCATTCAGAACCGATTGCAGTTTCACGTTGGATTAAACAAACAATAATACTTCGGTAAATAAAATATAAAATATTTTTATAATAGTTTTCTGCTATCACTAGAATACATTCAGAACATGTTTCATTTGTTCCTGTAGCCTACCATTACCATTTTATATTCACACATTTTACATTATTTGCATTCGAGGCTTCTGATTAGGTGGCAATGACGTCAATGGTAATGCGTCTCTATTCATTCCAATTCCATGCCGTGTTAAATGTGTTGGCATTGTGTGATTGATTGCGCCTCTATCAGCTTTAGAAACTGGAGACAATAACAGCTATAGTCGATACTAACACAAGCTCCATTTCAGTTTTTGAAGTAACATACAAAATGTTTGCAGTCACTTGATTTAGATCCACTCAAATGATTGGTCTTATAAAATCTAAGTAAGGTAAACATCATATCAAGATAATATTTATTTTAGGCTAATATAAATTTTACTAAATAAAAAATATATACTTTTGTGCTTTTTTTACGTATTAGGTGAACTTTAAACAAAAATCTATCAATAGAACACTTTTCACAACTAAGAAAATTCACTTCTTTCATTTCACAATTCACTTCAGTTCAATCAGACAGGCTCTCCCTTACACGTAGGCCTACCCCCACGCCAGTAGGGGGAAGACAGCGCCTCTGCTTTCAGGTGATCGATTGAAGTCTTGTCCTGACTTCCGTTAACGGGCTCTGTTTGAATTCCGTGATTCTTGAACGCCGCTGGAAGAAGTCTTGGAATGGATTACACTCGTCTTGAATTCGATCTCACGAAAGTAAGTGAAATATGTTACAGTTTCATGATGTAGGCCTAGTGGTTGTAATGCAAGAGTTTGAGGTTTAACCTTAAGTCCTTTCACTTGTAGGGCTTTGTTATATTCCGATTCTGCCAAGTTTGTAATTTACCAGAGCACATTGCTCGTTCGTCTTTGTTTGAGCTGTTCTCAACGTGTTATGTTTTAAAGCATTGTATGTTTTGTGTCATCGTGTTAACCTGCTCACGTTGATGTTACAAATAATAGCACTAGGCTACCGTTTCTTTTAATTAGTTTTAGTGTACAGTCAGTCCTTTTAGGCAAGTCACTCGGCAGCAGTGGTGTAGGCTAGTGGATATAGGCCTACTGTATGTAGCTGGATCTAGGCTACTGTGATGTAGGCTAGTTAGCTGTAGTGGGTAGGCTATACTGTGATCAACCCCAAATGTATCCTAGTCTATTTTAAGTGGGTATACTAAGATGGTGATGCTTTTTAAGTTGGTATAACCTACTGAACAGTCCTGCATATGTAGGCTACACTAGAGCCATAGAGATGGCTATAGATAATGTCAGAGAATGTCTAATAATCCTTAGAAGGGCTCTGATGTATAGGCTACACTGTCGGCGGCCATTTTGTAACACAGTTGATCGGATAGACGATTCAAGTGAATAGACCTCTGAATTTTGCCTTCAAAAAGCTGAGTAGCCTATCTTGCAATTTTTGCTATGGGAAAATAACATGGGGAGAGAATTATTGCACTCTCCCGGGGACGAAGAAGTCTGAAATGCAGACATTTTGCTCAACACACGTTTGTCCTCTGCCTTCGAGTGGTAGGCTAACTGTGATCTTCAACAGGCCTACGTTAAGACAGCAACTTAGATTTTTGCTACCCCAGACCTAACTTGCAATGTAACTTGTCATAGGTAGTTAGGTTAAATTAACACCCTGATCTCCTTATAGGCAAAGATGGCAGTTTTGGTTCCTTTTTGTAGGCGAACTTCAGAGGTCTGTTGGGAAGCATACAGGAAGGGGCGGAATGTGTGTAGTAGGCTATACACAGCTGCCATACTGGCTTTACAAACTAAGCCCATGCATTTCTATGGATGCTGTGTCTCCCCATTAGAAATTATCTGGGCTACAATACAAAAATCAAGTCAAAAGCTGGGCCAAATATCCAGTCAAGAAAATCTGGTTGTGTACAGATGACTGATTGCTGCAATACTATCAATAATAGTTTTCTCTATATGGAAATACGGCTTTGCTCTACTACTGGCTCACAAAAACGTTGTTCTCTTAACGTAGATTCATACACCAAAGCTATGGAAAAATGTCAGCGGCTGATGGACACTTCTAGCATTGAGGCGGAAGAAGATGCGAGTGTCCACAAAAGGCAGTGCATGGTCACGTGATGGTAAGACCTCTTAAATACAGACTACATTATTTGCACAATTAAAATATTCTTTTTGCAATCAGTGCAGATTGTATGGTCTTTTATTTCAGATGAATCCATTCCGCAAGCAAGAAAGCATTCCAGGATGGTGCGTGTGCCTGGAAACCCTGTCTGTAAGTTAACATTTATACATGTATTATTTAAGAAAACCAGTTGAGTCATATTTCCTACCATGGAACTACTGACATTCATGTTTATTAACCTAGTGCATATCATGTTACTGTTCTGATGTATTTGTCTCTTCCTGCCTTTTATTAGGTCAGCAGATGTCACTGCCTCCACCACCTGCATGCGAGTTTTTCTTTTTAGCGATTGTTTAATGTAACAGCATAGGTTTATCTTTTGCAAATGTCATGTGCAAGAAACCTACCATAAATTAACTGACCAATATTCATATTTACTTTCTTTTTAGATGAGTCAACACCACACAGGCAACCAGCTCATTGCCCAGAGCTGGATGGGTCTATTATAACGCCTGCCACTTCATCTTGGGACCCAGTTGAAGGTACAGTGTCTTTGAATTTTCCATTTCCAAGTAAATACAATTTCATGACAAGGAACTTGAGAGTAAGTAACTTTTTTTTTTGTTGTAAACAGCACAAGTGACTCATCACACAGAGGGAGGTGGCTTGGCCATGGAGACGGAAATAAGAGGTAAGAACACTCACTTAATTTGTTCACATATGCAGGTATATAATGTATTTAACAACTAAAACTAACACCATCCATTTTCCATAGCAATAAGGACAACCATTACCGCATGGCACAGCGAATGGACGCATTTGAGGAGAAGATGGATGAGCTGCTCATGCTCTTAAGGAGCTCCCAGTCACCTCCCTCTGCTCCAGTCGATGACATATTGCTGTCGTCCTGCTCGACAGTCACTGAGCTGCAGGAGAGGAGGAACAAAATGCCCTCCCTCCAGGACTTGGGTGCCAGTTGAAGGTACAGCGGCTTTGAATTTTCCATTTCCAATTAAATGCAATTTCATGACAAGGGATTTGAGTGTAACTTAACTTTTTTGGTTGTAAATAGCAGAACACGTCGCACAGAGGGAGGTGACTCCTCGCACAGAGGGAGGTGACTCAGCCATCGAGATGGAAATGAGAGGTAAGAAGACTCGCTTAATTTGTTTACATATGTAATTTTATAATGTATAACAACTAACACTATCAACTTTACCATAGCTGTGAGGACATCCATGGTCCGCATGGCACAGCGAATCGACTTGATTGAGGGCAAGATCGAGGAGGTGCTCAGCCTCTTAAGGGGCTCACAGTCACTTCCCTCTGCTCCGGTTGAAGACATTTTGCTGTCCCCCTGCTCGACAGTCACCGAGCTGCAAGACTTGGACCAGAGTCTTGGTAACCAGGAGAGGAGGAACAAAATGGTAATTAAATGGCCATAGTCCTGCCCTTAAGATAAACACTATGTAATTGCATAAATTCAAATCATTATAACTGAACTGACTTACAATATGAGATTGTATAAGCTCTCCACTTTCTATGTGTTGTTCTATATAATTTGTATTTCTGTGTTTTACAGCTACTTTTCTTGGCGTCCCTTGGAGGGTTGACTCCAGGTGCTGCCATCCGTCGTATGCTACGGCGGGTGGCAACCAACAACGTTCTAAAGGAGTACAGCCTGCGGGGCAGGAAGGCCAAGAAATCCTTTCAGGACCTAACCCTCTGCAGGGTTTTAACAGGCAGGTGTTATTTTATTGTTCACATCAGTATTATGCTTAACTTGGCTGATAAGAAGTTTTAATTTGACTTAACTTTTCTCATTTGTTGATTTCTACTATAACTGCGGCCCAGAAAAACTTCCCTGCGCTAAATGCTGCAGAGGCGGAGGACCTGATTGGGCTAGCACTGAAGTTTGCCCCACACAGACGGTAAATTGAAATTTGTTCATAACAATCAAAGTAATGGGAAAACTACTTTTTTTGTGATCAGAAAAAAAAGGGTTGTTAGTAAGGCACTTTGTCTTGTTTTTTTCAACATGTTCATTCTTAGTATGACATCAAACTTTTTTTTTTTCTTTTTAGGCAAGCTGAGGACTGATCTTGTTGAGACTCGACTCGGACTTGAAGGACTGGAGCTCTATTTTTTTTTTATTAGTTTTAAAGCTTTTGTATTTTTTTTTGTTGTATTAAACCTTTTGTATTTTTCTTTAATTAAAGCTATAGTATTTTTTTGTATTACAGCAATTGTAATTTTTACACACAAAAACAACCACACACAGGAGCAGCTTCTTTCGCACTGTTATCACTCTGTGGATAAGTACTTACTTTATCATTCCAATATACGTCTTGCACTCTACATTTGCACTATTACTTTGCACTCAACAGCCCACTCCATGTGTACTTGTATTGGTATTATGTCTTTGTATATTGTGTTGGTATCTGCCACAATGTATATTGTTGTCTATTGTACGGTGTGTCTATTTGTTGAATGTAGCACCTACCAAAGTCAAATGCCTTATGTTAATATACTTAGCTAACACTAAGTCTAATTTATATATATATATATACATATATACAGTGAGGCCTTTTAAAATTGTTTTTTTTTTGTCTTTTGATAATTTTATATTAAAGTTATAAGTTCCATCGATTTTGCCTGTTCATTCTTTCCTGCTAATATATAATAATGCATTCCTGCTCGTGCTGTTTAAAGTAATTGGTATGCAAAGGTTGCAATGTTAGGGGAGGGTTCCCTAAAGGTTGCAATATTTAGGGAAGGGAACGTTCCCTAAATGTTAGGGAACGTTATGGGAACAGTTAGGGAACGTTAGGGGAAGGTTTCTAAAGTTTGCAACGGTTAGGGAACGTTAGAGGAAGGTTTTTTAAAGTTTGCAACCTTTAGATAACGTTAGGGGAACGTTCAGGGAACGTTTTATATAACCAAGAACTAACGTTTCCGGAACGTTAAGCAAACTTTCCATGGGAACCAAAACTTGCTCAAAAACTAACCTTAGGGTAACGTTTGGGAACCAAAAACTAACGTTTCCGAAACCAAAAACTATGGTTCCCAGAACGTTTTGGAAACCATAAATTGTTAGCTGGGTTATTTATATTATAAGATTAACGTACCTGCAGTAAAAACCAAGCATGTCCGATAAACATCCTCATATTTATTTCGGCTTCAAGAAGAAATGGGAATTACATTTCATGTGAACATCATCCTATCCTTATTAGACGTTCTCTGCGGTAAACTATAGTCCTTGTAGGAAGTGTCCATTGTTATTCCAACCCACGTTTAACTTCCAACAAAATTACGTCTCACTGCAACGATGCGCCATCTAGTGGACAAACGACTACTTATCGCCAATACTGGAAATGCAGCCATGATGATGAATATATATTGTGGCTTTATTTTAATCCTACTGAATTTGTAATTATGTATCGGCCGTTCTAATACCGATAGTATGTGGGTGCCTGTGTGTGTGTGCATGTGTATATGTGTGCACCGCCATCTACAGGCCAATGAGTGTACAGTCACTAAATGTACACATAATCTATTTTTTTTAAGACCCCCCCATGGATGAAATTCTACGAAACTTGGCATACCCCCAGAGAATGCCAGGTCAATCATACAAATAAAATGTGGTGCAGTTCTGAACATCTTAACTGAAGATAGGGGCGATTAAAGCAGAATAATATTGCATTTTCATTTTTTACCGGGGGGGTGCAAATCACAAATGAGTGATTATGGGCCAGATTGATGTGGGCCCTTGAGACCAACATACCATAAAAATTTCTTCATCCTCGGTGCCACGGTTCAGGTAGTTATTTAGGAAAAACTGCTTTTTTTGCGGTTCGGGGGGCCCAGCACGGGGGGGGGGGGGGGGGGGGTAGTGGACCCCGGGGACGAAACGAAATTTTTCCGTAAAAGTCTAGTGGGGCTACATACCCACCAAATGTCATGTGTCCCGGTGGTTCGGTGTCCCGGGTATCGTTGACCAAAAATTCAGGAAGTAGATGACGAAAAAAAAAAAAAACAAAAAAAAAAAACTTTGACAATCCCACCTTATTCCGCGCGCATACATGGGGGCGCTAGCTTTGCCCACATTGTCTCCGAACTTCCGTTTGAGCAGTAGCATCCATTGCATACATTGAGATAGCAGAGCTCTATCGAGATGACGGGCGTCATATGTTATGGGTCATCCTAAAGGTAGGAACGTTTATTTAGGATTTTGGTGACTTAAGACATTTCTGTTATACACCTTTCCTATCTGAAGTTAGGAAAACACTGACTTTGGAGCGGCTGTTCTGTAATGACTTTCTAAACTAGTTACCATAGTTACCAAACAGATACGGATTTGCGAGTTTCTCCATGATACAGCGGCCACTGCCGCATATCGCCTACCCACTCCATAGGGGTGAATAGCCTTGGGTAGCGAAGTACAATTGCAAATCTGACCTCCTGATGGCATTTGTCGTTTTCCTCCCAAGATAGCCTCTCTATCCTCTTCTGCTGTGTTATCCCAATGAAGCTAACTAGACGTAGCTAACCGACCGGAAGTTTAAAGACAATGTGGAATTTTAAAAAATGGGCGGGGCTGAATAAGGTGAATCATAAATATCCGCAGCTGAACTCGGTCCCGGTGCTTACCTGTTTCTCCGATCTCTCAGCTGCAGTTGAGACCGTGTCATGGCCTTTGTGTTCATCTACCAGACATAGCAAACAGATGCAACTCTGATCCGTGCGACAAAATACCTCCAGGAGCCTCTGGTGCTGAGCGCAGATCTTGTCCTGTAGCTGACCTGTGACATCAACCACGTTGTGTCTTTTCCCTGAGAGTTCATCATGGCGCTGGAGATGAGTCTCACAGTACGACAACAAACACACCAGGCAGGATTTGACCGCTTTTACTTTTCTGCCGGTGCAGCTGTCACACGCCACATCTCCAGGTCCAGGAAAACACTGAGGAGAAGAAGCAGTACCTTGAATTCTGGTCTTCCTGAACTGTTCCACAAGCTCAGCAAAAACGTTATTTTTGTTCAAAACAGGTCTTGGAGTAAAAGTCTGTCTACACTGGGGGCAGCTGTAAACTCCCTTCTGATCTTCCTGATCCCAGCAGCCCTTAATGCAGCACGTGCAGTAATTGTGTCCACAGTTAAGAGACACTGGATCCTTCAGTAGATCCAAACAAATCGGACAGATAAAAAGGTCCTCCTGGTTAATTGAAATCGCCTCTGCCATTCTTCCCGAGCACAATACAACAAACACTTCGAACCTCCGAAGTCACTCTCTCCTTTCAGTTTCGTTTCCTCTGAACTCGGTGTAGACCCGCCTACGCTTGTGAAAGACTTCCGTGGATGTACAGTAGGGTGTGTGTCTATGCAACCAGAGAATGTCTAATAAGGGGAGAACTGCCACTCTCGGAAAACTTCCGGTTTCTGAACTGGTTGCAGTTCCTTCTGTGGTTCCACATGAGGGCGCTCGTCCACGAGTGCAGAATGCATGGAGGTCTATGGAGCTGTACCCCTCAAAATCCACTTTTCTCTGGATATAATTTTTTTCCAAGTAATTTGAATATTGTTTTCGAAAGGGGAGGCAAAGAAAATACACTTGGTTGAGTATTATATTTTTTAAAGTCACTTAATTGTTCTAAAAAGCCTTTCAAACGTGTCAATGACGTCATTCATTAGCTCAATGCTAGCGTGTTATGGGCAACAACGACCCAACCTGTAAGAAATCAAAAGGACATAAGTACTCGTTCATTCAACTTTTGACCTATAACCCATGTTGAAGTTATACAAACTACAATCAAATCTGAGATTTGTCAACGACAATCAGGTGAAAGAGGCAAATTTAGCCGTCTAGCTCCATTTACTCCCATTCATTCTGCACTCATGGCGATCGCCCCCAGTGGAAATCTAGTGGAACTGCAACCAAAATTCGGTACAATGGGACTTAATACGGAGTGGCAAGGCTCTCCATAGACGGGCTCTGATGCAACCCAGATCAAGGCCAAAACACATTTGTCATTGTCAAAGATTGGCATGTAATTCTGCATGGCAAGAGATTTACATGATGTTAGTGTTGACAGCTCTAATGTAAAGTAATAATCACTTTTATTATTCACCATGCAAGGTACCTGCCTGCCCGAAATCCACAAATGGCCATCTGATCCCCCACACAAAGGGTCATTGTGTGACCTCCACACAGGGCGTCTGGCCAAAGCTTAACTAGTTAACATAGCCTAGCCTACAGTGTATGTCAACTCACCAATGCCCAGGGAAAATAAATAACTTCTGGTTGTGATTTCAAAATATCTGTAAATGTCTGATATTAATGTAACAATGTGGCAATGTAAAGTGGGCAGCACTCTGACCATGGTTTCATTACACTCAAGTATCTGTGCATAGTTGCAGATAAAGAACTACACTGTAGTCTGTGTTTGAATTTCACACATATCTTTTAACACAAACTGACCAATGACTGGCCAGCTGAATATGACAGGCGGTGGTAGTGTAGTGGTTAAGGAGCTAGACTAGCATTGTGGGTTCCATTACCGGCTTCCGCTATGCCCTTGAGCAAGGAATGAGAGAGCAGGGCACTTAACCCCAAGTTGCTCTGGGGACAATCAGCCCTTGTAATATGGTTGACATAAGTCACTTTGGAGAACAGAGTCTGCTAAATGAATACATTTAAATATGAGGACATAGTTAATGGGTTGGAGCAGATGCATGTGTTTTCATTTGGGTTTGTTTCGGTTTCTTTATATTTTATGTATTCTTGGTTTATTTGGTTTATCTAACATCTCATTTGTTGTAGTTACCTACTAAGTTTTACATTGTATTCAGTTTAATTGATGTTGGTTACTTTAAGTTTATGGTTTACCATTTAATAAATTGTCCATTCAGTTTAATTGATAGATAGATAGATAGATAGATAGATAGATAGATAGATAGAAAGAAACTTTATTGATCCCCAAGGGGAAATTCAAGATGTTGGTTACATTAAGTTTATGGTTTACCATTTAATAAATTGTTCATACATTTACCATTCCCATAGAGTAAAAGTACAAGGAGAGATATAAATAAAATTGTATTTTTTGTACAAAATAACATTTTATTTATATCTCTCTTTGTACTTTTACTCTGCACCTAGCTGCTATAGTGTGTGTTTCGCAATACCATTAATGCCTGATGTTCTGTCCTGACATTTTGTCAAAATTCATTTGAAAAGAGGAATTTAACAAAAGTTAAACAAAGTACATTTCTATCCCTTTTAAAAAAAAATCTGCATCACATTCTGTAATACTGTTGAACACAAAGTATGTTGTCTCATAGTGTTTCATAACAGTAAGCAGTCACATACAAAGTGGCAGCAAAACACCATATTCACATGATGCTCATCAAAGGTGTGTTGACAGTGTGACCTCTGGCGCCAAAGCATGTGGGGAAACCTGTTGGCAGCCATTGCAGTGCAAGTTGCTATTCTATCCAGCATGGGGGAAGTGCAGAGTGGACGATGGAGACAGGGGAGGATGGACACACAACGCACAAATGACCTACTGACATGATTACAAACATTAAGCCAACTATGCAAGCAGGAAGGCAGCGTGGTCTTTATGAATTCATTAATGGATGTAGGCATGTGGAATATAGTTTGCCACACAAATCGCCTATATCATGTCACCTTTAGAATATGTTCTGATTCAAGTTGAACCATTGAAACTTGTGGGCATGCTCAATTCACATTCCAGGAAAAATACATTGGTTCATGTATTTTTCCTGGTGATGAACCAATGCTGAAAGTTTTTGCACTTCTCTCTCTTCATCAGTTTTCACAATCTCATTAGACAGATAACCTTAAAATATTTCAAGAAAAGCAACTGCATGTATTTAGCATATTTGATGACAGTTTCATTCCGTATAGAATCATCAACAGTTTAACACAAACCTGCTGCAGCTGCATTGCAATACTTTGATTATAGATGAAGTGATACATGTCACAACTTTTGTTCATTCTCAAGATTTGGATAAATAATATGTATTAATATAAATTAACATTTACTAACACAGTGAAATTATGTCACATTAGACTCTCCATAAGACTTGTATCTGATAAAAAGGCAACTTTTGGGTTGTTACTTCTCAATTCTGTCTCTGTCTTGTCTTTATAGTTAATTTTGGCCTCTTTATTCTTAAATTTCCAAATTTCCGTCAAGGATTCCCGGGACACTGAAAGACCGGGGTACACGAAACTTGGTGGGCATGTAACCCCACATGGATAGCATGGAACCATCGTTTTCCGAAAGGAGGGTAGGGCAGACACAGTTTTCTGTGAATATCTCGAGAACCGTAGGGTTTAGGAGGACCATTTTTTTTGTATGTTGATCTTAAGGGGCCATGTCAACCCATTCCATAACCACTCATTTCATGTATAGCGCCACCTAGTTAAACACAAAAAAGTAAAAATGAGGTGTTGTAATCGCAGGTATCTGTGACCTAACATAGTCAAAACTGCACAAAATTGGAAGTGTAGGATCATTATGACACCCTCTGAATGCACACCAAGTTTCATGGAATTCCGTTCATGGGGGGCCACACAATAAATTAATTTATGTTACTATACACCAACTGGCCTGTAGGGGGCCGGAGACAGTTTTCTGTGAATATCTCGAGAACCGTAGGGCCTAGGAGGTCCACCTTTTTTTTGTATGTTGGTCTTAAGGGGGCATGTCAACCCATCCCATTACCACTTATTTCATGTATAGCGCCACCTAGTTAAAAATTAAAAAGCAAATAATTAGGTGTTTTCATCACAATATCTCTGGCTGACATGGTCAAAACTGCACGAAATTGAAAGTGTAGGATCATTATGACACCTTCCGAATGCATGCCAAGTTTTGTGAACTTTCGTTCATGGGGGGCCTTACAATAAAATGATTTATGTGTATATTTAGTGACCGTACACCAACAAGGATTCCCGGGACACTGAAAGACCGGGGTACACGAAACTTGGTGGGCATGTAACCCCACATGGATAGCATGGAACCATCATTTTTTGTTTTGATCTGTAGCCCCGCCGCTGGACTGGACCCCCCGAAAGGAGGGTAGGGCAGACACAATTTTCTGTGAATATCTTGAGAACCGTAGGGCCTAGGATGACCAATTTTTTCTGTATGTTTGCCTCCAGGGGTCATGTTAACCCATTCCATGTGCACACATGTGCATAAACAGATACACACGCACACACATACATTCACAGTAATCATACGTATGACACATACTCACACAGTAGACATATGTACGCATGCACATACACATACACACATACACAGACAAACACACAAGCACGCACACACGCACACACACACACACACACACACATAAACATAAACGTGTGCACACACACATGAACACAATTCAAGAATTTCTCAGAATTATGAACAGGCAAGATGGGGGTGGGGTTGCATAAAATGAATTTTACATGTGAAATCTATGAACTAATCATGTTTTGGTACTTGTTGTCTAGCAGATACCAGTGAGAATTGAGTGTGGATAATACAATTTAGTGAGACAGTTAGAATCATATAGGCCTTTCAGCGTGATTTCTTTTTGTGGAAAAAATGTGCTGGACTGGGCGGCGGTCATATTTTGTACCGCTCTGCAGTACATCTAGTTTTACCTTAAATTCATCATCATTACTAAAAGCAGCTTTATTTTGGCTAATCAAAATGTTCAGTTCAGATGAAACCCATGATTTATTATTGGGATAAACCATAACTTCCTTAGTAGGGATCACAGTGTCTTTACAGAATTTGATATAGCAACACACCACATCAGTAAGTTGAGGGATGTTGTTTGAGGAGTCTAGGAGCACGGTCCAATCAGTGCAGTCAAAACAACCCTGCAGGGAGACAGAGCTGTCCTCAGACCAGATGTCCACTCTCTGCCTCAGCACCTGCTCACGCTGCAGGACAGTCTTGTATGTTGGCAGAAGGTGGACAATATTATGGTCTCTGATGATTTAAGCAACGGAATTATAAGCCCCTTTGATGGGACCATAGCATAAATCTAAGGTTTTCATATGTCGTGTCGAACAGGTGACAGTGATGAAACTCTGATAATGTCCCTTTGAGTTTGCAGTGATTAAAATCCCCCAGAATAAAGTTAGGAGAGTCCTGCTCCAAAATTGTTATATATTCTCATGACATTGCAAACTTAGTTGGATTGCTGTATGAATGTGCTCAGGAGTGCTTGACTTTAGTAGTTGTCCTCTAAACTTGTATTTCGACAGGCCTGAGGTGGCTGTTACCATGGCATCCTGCCACTTTGCCACTCGTGGTTACTTGGTGGTGTCATACAGATCCCCAATTCACACACACGCACACACACACACACGCAGTGGTTAAAGTGGGATTTGGCAGGTGGGGGAACCCTAAAATCCAGTATCAGTGTGACGGGGGAAAATGATTCACTGTTTGACAACATATTGAGTATCTTGGCGTAGCAATACATTTTGGACAAGAATTGCTAGCTTCTTGGTCACCTCTGTACAGTACACACATAAAATTAACTCACCATTTATTTAACTGTAACAATATCATCCCGCTATATCGTTGGTATGAAAGAATATATTTATTATTAATTTATCTGAGGTGGCAGAACTGCGCTCAGACTTCAGGGGACCAGAGCTGGACGTGCAAAAGACGTGTCTGTGCAGTGGAATCCTGCAGCTCATGGGCGTTGGTTTACGTAGGGGCCGCTTGGGACTAGTCACCATCAATATTTTGAGATGACAAAATTGTCCCCACCAATATTTTACTCCTATTTGGACCGATTCCGACGGCCAGGACGACAGTTGATTGGCTGAAACCAAAGGGGGCTTATCTGACACACACAAGAGTGCCACAGCATACTTCACTTTGTGGTGACACTGGCAGACAAGCGAGCTGGTGTGTCGGGAAGGCTTATTAGGGCTGTCTACCAATACACAACCCCAAAAAGGCCAGTGTAAGACATTTTAATATTCCCTTTGCCCTTCAGCATGCACATTTGTGCCCCTTGTTGTGCTTTGTAGATCAGCAATGCCCCCAAAGAAGAAAAGGGACAAATGAAGACAAACAAGCTAAACACAAACTAGCAACTACAACTGGCAGCCTAACATGACCAGGCTTTCAAATGCAGATTCTACTGTGGAAAATAGCATTACAGCAGCATCCAAATACACATACACTCCTGTTCTGGATCTGGCCACTAGAGGGAGTTGTGTCTCTTCGTTACTGTGCCTGAATGAGGAGCAAGAGCCAGAGAGGGCCAGACTCCAAGACTGATCTGACCTTTTGATCCTAGTTTCAGACTGACACACACTCTTCCACATCATGTACTGATGTCTGACCCCCTGACCCTTTCTTATTTATTCATAACAAACAGCTTTAGATGGATTGATAAACAAAAATGGATTATTGAATTAATCGCGTAACTCACAAACATGAAATATACCCTGTCAACAATAGTGATCATGTGAGATTTTTTTATTGTTAAAAAGGGCAAATGTAACATCCATTTATAATATTTGATTCATTTGGACAGAGATTGAGTCAGTCGTGTTGCAACAAGAAGTGTATATTTTATCATACATCAGATATATTTTTTTAATCTCGAGTACAACTCATAAATATTTACTTTTATGGCAAGTTTTATTGCAATATAGCTCTGGGGTAGCAAAATCAAAGTGTGCTGTCTTAACGTACCGAAGATCACAGTATCCACTTGAAGGCAGAGGACAGAAATGTGTAGAACAAAACGCCTGCATTTCCGTTTTCTTTATCCCCGTGAGAGTTTAACAGGTGAAATAATTCAAAATCCCCATGTTATTTTCCCATTAGTAAAATCCCCATGTTATTTTCCCATTAGTAAAATCCCCATGTTATTTTCCCATTAGTAAAATCCCCATGTTATTTTCCCATTAGTAAAATCACTAGATACCGAATGTCCTTATATGGGCAAAGAGGGTAGCTTTTTTGTAGGCGAACTTCAGACGTCTGTGGATTGTGGGAGAGGATCAGAGGGGGTGAAACACTGGGCTCATCAACACATATCCCACCCAATAGTGTATGTGTGGTGTGCTGATGTGTGTTCCAGCAGAGGTCCAGAGGTGCAGACGCTGTAATATCTGCTGGGGTCCAGAGATGAGGGAGTGGTTTTGGCCTTTTGTTTTCTCCAAGAACACAGAACCTCAGGCAGCTGAGAGGCAGCTGCCAGATCTTTACATGTGAGTGTTGGCTTATATGTGTGCTGATGAGATGGGATGTGTTTATGGGTGTGTGTGTGTGTGTGTGTGTGTGAGAATGTGAAAACAGCATCTATCTGTATCTGGGGTCTTTACATTTCTGTCCTGCTGTATACAGTGTGTGTCACAACAGCTTCACTGATGATCCACTTCCTATCAAAATCCCAGGGTAGAGTGTGTGAGTGAATGTGGTCTGGACTCTGTGCAGGAGGGTCATTGTGTCAGAGATGCTGTAGAAGGCCAGAGTTCCTGCCCTGTGATCCACATACACTCCTATTCTGGAGCTGGCCACTAGAGGGAGTTTAGTGTCTTTATTATTGTGCCTTAAAGAGGAGCTGGAGCTGGTGAGGTACAGCCTCCAGGACTGATCATTACATCCAAACACACACTTATGACCCGCTCCTTTCCTGCTGATGCTTTTATATGAGACTGCTATATAACCCGTCCGCCCACTCCATTCCACCTCCCAGTAGCAGCGTCCAGACACACCCTCTCTACATAGCACCTGATAATACACATCAAATCTCTCTGGATGATCAGGATATGACTGGAGCTCATCTCTCCCCTCCACCCTCCTGTTCCCCTCAGACAGATGGAGGTTTCTGTGTGCTGTGTTTGGATCCAGTGTGAAGTGACAGGAGTCTGATGAGGGAGAAGAGAGGACAAAGTTAGATTTGCATTTTAATTAGGTGTGTGTGTGTTGTGTGTGTGTGTGTGTGTGTGTGTGTGTGTAAGTGATTATGTACATATTCTGTATGAATGGCTGTATAAGTGTAAACATGTATTTCACTGCTTGTATTCAAAATATTAAAATAAGTGTATTTGCATTCCTCTGTGTGTGTGTGTGTGTGTGTGTGTGTGTGTGTGTGTGTGTGTGTGTGTGTGTGTTTGTGTTTGTGATTCCACAAATACTTGAATGAATGACTGTGTGTGTACATGTTAGTCTCAGTGTATGTAGACCAGAACAGCTTACACTTTAAGAACTCCTCTCTGGTTACTGGCTCAGTAAAAACAGCCTGGACATCAGACACTGAGAAAGAAGAAATGCATTATAACTAACCAAACTTGAACCAAAGTGAAGATGGAGATGCACTCATTCAAGCAGCACTGATATTCATCAGGATGGGAAGAGCAGGATCAGAACACATTCAGATGTGGGGGCTGCTGGTCTAGTGGTTCGGGAGCTTCCAAATGGAACACCTAAAGGTTGTGAGTTTGATCCCAGGGGCTGCCACCATTGTGCCTCTGATCAGGGCACCTAACCCCAAGTTGCTTCAGTAGTTCCTGTAGTTAGTTCACTGTGAGTCTCTCTGGATAAGAGTGTCAGCAAAACAACGATTCATTTTAATGTAATGGAACCATTTGAATCAATTCCTTAACCCAACAAACTGCTAAGCAAATTGGTCAATTAAGTTGGTATATTACACATTGAATGACCAAAACCAGCTGGGCACAAATACAAGTAATCATTTGTAAGTCACGGCCCGCTGGCTTTGTCCTTTTCCCCAGGCCGTGGCTCTGCCCTTTCCCCCAGGCCGTGGTTCTGCCCTTTCCCCCAGGCCGTGGTTTCTCTGTTCTGCCTTATTTCCCATACAGGTGTGATTGGAGCCAATCAGCCCAAATAGGTGCACCGCTGCACAGGTCATGGCTTCAGATCCGCTGGAGATCCTCCCCTCTGCAGGCAGAGAGAGCAGCAGAGCACCAGGCGCTTGCTACTGCTTGCTGATCCTTTTGGACTTAATAAGTTGTAAACCTTGTGAAACTTACTCAGGCTTCAATCAATGATATAGTTTCCCCAGAGTGCTGGTCTGAACAACTCATATACCTGTAACAACTTAGAACAGAAAAGGAGAAAAGGCTGCACTTTGCATACACTTCATTATTTTATGTGACTTTTTCTCATTTTCTATGATTATCTATATAATAAGTAAGTCCCCAGCTGTTTAAATCTTAAAGGCCTCCAACCCCCCACTGTCAAGTAGCCTACTGTATATGGAGATGCACTCACTCAAGAGGCCCTCATCTTCATTAGGCATCTATCAAGGGCATGTTTAGAGGACCTTCAGTCCTAACCCACCTCAATCAGTTTATTAGCACAAGACATCTCCAGGAGTAATGGTTGTAATCTACTGGTTTGGAGTCAACTTTAAGGTGACTGTTTGTTAAAGCTGAATTCTAACTCTACCTCTGATCTCCATCAGCTTCTGCCTTTTTCTGTTGCTATAGATAAATTAAGATCTAGTGTGTTTGCTTTTTTCTCCTAAATCCTTCATAAAACTCTTACCCTCGTGCCTCTTACCGCATGTTGACCCATAATATATAAAGGGCCTTAATTTCTTAGAAAAGCAACACTCCCGTGCCTATATGTTTTGGCAGATGAAAAAATATTTGAAAGATGAAAAGATTCTAAATGAAACTAATGAATTTAATCTGAAACTAATACTATCATTCCTTTACTAGACCCCAAACGTAACGACTTACTGTATGGTGGCAGATTCTCCTTACTGTCTGTTCTTCTGACTGGGAGTTCAGGATCATTATCTGGGAACCAACACAGAGACACTCATTCACCCAGGATCTACAGAACAAACCAACACACATCTCTCTCTATATATTATCTTCATGTGTACGCCACGTTTTTGGGAAATGTTTCCTTTTAGCATTTGGGGCAGCCGAGGCCCACTGGTTAGCACTCTGGACTTGTAACCGGAGGGTTGCCGGTTCGAGCCCCGACCAGTGGGCCGTGGCTGAAGTGCCCTTGAGCAAGGCACCTAACTCCTCACTGCTCCCTGAGCACCGCCGTTGAAGCAGGCAGCTCACTGCACCGGGATTAGTGTGTGCTTCACCTCACTGTGTGTTCACTGTGTGCTGTTTGTGTTTCACTAATTCACCGATTGGGGTAAATGCAGAGACCAAATTTCCCTCACGGGATCAAAAAAGTATTTATACTTATACTTACTTTGTACACCGTGTCACTATGTAACATAATGTCATGGCATGTAACTCACATTCTAAAGACTGGATGATCTGGATATGTGCCACTGTTGAGAGACACAAAAAGTACAGTCAAAATGAATCCATAACAATTCAAACATAACAGTGTCTTGTAAAAGTAATGTAGCGTCGGCGCATAAAGACTGTGTTAGCGTTCTCCACCGAAAGGCATGCTGGGACTTGAGGGTGAACAATCGGGGGGTTTATGTCTGTATTTCTCCTTAGTTATAAGTGTAAAGTTAGCGTCTTTAGTGTGACATGTTTCCCTTTTAGTTCTCCCTCGTGTGTGATCCTTTTTGTGTGGGGGGCTGCGACCTCCCCTGTATGTGTAGTGTGTGTGTCTTCTTGACCTGCCCTGTGTGCATTGTGTTCTGTGTCTGAGTCCCTGCCCTCGTTCCGAGTATTAAAGCTTGCTTTGAACTACTCTTGGCGTCCTGAAACCTTTGAACGCTACATTGGTGTCAGAAGTGACTTTCGAAGATGGATGCCTCCAACGCTGGACTGAGTGGCGGAGCTGCCCCTGCCCCGGGAGTCTACGTGAGGGCAGGCGACCTGACCCCGGGGTGGGGGCCGATCGAGCTCCCGCCAGCCCTTTTAAGGGCTCCGAAGGCTCGCACAAAGGCTCGGCGACGAAGAGAGAGGAGGAGGGGCGCAATCATCAAGGCCTGGCTCCGCGCGGCAGACGAAGCGCCGGGAGAGCTCTGTTCGGAGGAGGAGGGCCGTCGACTCGAGCCGCGTGAGGAGGAAGTGAGCGGGTTCCTCAGAGAAGACTTGGGCCTGCTGGTGGCGGAGAGCGCGCCAGGGGCGAGCGTGGAGGAGAGCGGCGGCGAGAGCGGGAACGAGAGTGAGAGCAGCGCGGAGGACGGGCCACGAGGATTGCCATTCGAGGTGGGGCCGGAAAGGCTGCCCCCGCCGGGGGAGAGACAGCGAGAGCTGGCGGCTCTCTTCCGACCCTCCTCGACGGGCCGACTGTGGGTCCCGGAGAGGAGTCCGTTTGTCGCGGGGGAGATGGAAGTGGCGAGGAGGATGGGGAGCCTGGGCGGCCGCGCCTGCTTCGCGCCATTCTGGAGCCATGAGGGGTGCGAGGACTTTTGGGTAGGGAAGAGGGAGAGAGCTCTCTAGTGTGTGACTGTTTTGGTGTGTGCTAACTTTTGGGTGCGTGTGAGGGGCACCGTGCTGTGCTAGGCGCTAGTTCTAGTTGGCCTGTTGGCCGGCGCCTTTAAAAAAAAAAAAAAAAAAAAAAAAAAAAAGTTCGTTGTGTGGAGTTTGATAGCATGGCCACCTCGGAGGGTCAAGCCTTCGTCGCGACCACGACGGAGTGGAGCGGGCCGGGAGCAGAGCAGGACAACGGAGCGAGGCAGCAACGGTTGTCCGGCTGCAGCGGAACCGGAGCCTGTCTGTCCTGGTCGGTGAATCGACGGAGCGGAGCGACGGAGGTGCAGCGACAGTTGACCCGTGAGTTCCGGTGCTTGGGACAGTGTCGACGGTTGTAAGGCCACCTAGGGCCCCGTCTGGAGAGGAGGAGTGCCGTGGTGACACGCCGCGGAAAGTGCAGCCTGAGGACGGCTGCTGAGAGGGAGCTGGTGACGAGCGGGTCGGCCACGTGGCTGCTAGCACGCCCGAATTGGATTGCTAGCAGCGTGGCGCCCCGTTGAGTGAGCTCCTGCGGCGCGTGCACCCCACGTGAGTTGGCGGAACTGTCGCACTGGACTGAGTGGCGGGCGACGCGCGCCGACGCTAGCATGTGGCTACCTCGTGGTCGTTGCCGAGGACGGCAACGGCTTGTTGGGGGAGCTATGTAGCGTCGGCGCATAAAGACTGTGTTAGCGTTCTCCACCGAAAGGCATGCTGGGACTTGAGGGTGAACAATCGGGGGGTTTATGTCTGTATTTCTCCTTAGTTATAAGTGTAAAGTTAGCGTCTTTAGTGTGACATGTTTCCCTTTTAGTTCTCCCTCGTGTGTGATCCTTTTTGTGTGGGGGGCTGCGACCTCCCCTGTATGTGTAGTGTGTGTGTCTTCTTGACCTGCCCTGTGTGCATTGTGTTCTGTGTCTGAGTCCCTGCCCTCGTTCCGAGTATTAAAGCTTGCTTTGAACTACTCTTGGCGTCCTGAAACCTTTGAACGCTACAGTAATTTATGGTTGTGCCAATTTTAGCTGATTGCCCAACCTGCTGCAGATATCTTGGCTACTTCCTGCTTGAAGATGCTATCCAGTTTCTCCTCCAGCTGGACCTTCACTGCAGAGACAGACTCCTTCACAGCCTCAAAAGGGAAACTTTGGTTGAAGGTCATGCTGGGTAAGTCTTTAGAGCGAGGAGATTTTCCGAATGATGGAATATTCTACAGAGAAAAAAGATAAAAGTTGAGTTTATTGCAAATGTCATGCTGGTTGAAACTCTGCAAAGAGCAAGGAGCACCAGTAACTGACACAACAATCTGCAGACAGAAACACACACAAGGTGAGACAGTCCACCTGAATATTCAGTCAGCGCTGTGTCCCCAAAGACTGCAGACATAGTGGGTTATATAAGTTGGTTTAGTGTGTGTGTAATTGTGCATTAGTGTGTTTAAATGTGTGTGCTGTAGTATCTTTATCCAAACACCATGAAGAAGACATGGACTGGGAAGAGAGGCCATGACACAAGCTGTTGTTTTTAGTAAGGGTTGGCATCAGGGAGGGCATACTGTACTGACCACCTCTACAGTGCCCCTACAGCATAACATGACACTAACACAGCTGCTGGGTAAACAGGCCTTTTTCTTAATTAGCCTTGAGCCCAGGGAGGGGCCACCAGCAGACTAGACAGCCCCATCAAAGGGCAGGTAAACCAGAATGATAGTGCAGTAGTCCTATTACCTAATTTGGTTACTGGCTCATTTAGTTGAAAACCAGGAAGGGTCCAGATTCTAAATTAAGTTCACAGAAACTGTTTGAGGTACACCTGTGGGTTTTAGGGATTTATGGAATAAGCAGTAACACAAGACGTTAAAGGGATCCATGGACCGATCTTCAGAAGCAGTCTAGATGGCAAATACCAGTCTTATTGAATGTAAAGCAATACAATTCATTTTTCATATTTATCACACATCATGGCACACACATACGAATTGTATTACGGTTAAAATGAGCATGACATTTTTTGCACAGGATGGTATTTACTAAATAAACATATTTTTTACATTTAATTTCAGTTTCAGGAGGACAGGTCAATGTTACCTTGAGGAAATGGATGTGATCCTCTGTGTGTGAAAGCTGCTCCAGCTCAGCATCTCTCCTCTTCAGCTCAGCAATCTCCTGCTCCAGTTGCTTCAGGAGTCCTTCAGACCGACTCACCTCAGCCTTCTCCTGAGCTCTGATCAGCTCTGTCACCTCAGAGCGCCTTCTCTCAATGGAGCGGATCATCTCAGTAAAGATCCTCTCACTGTCCTCCACTGCTGTCTGTGCAGAGCTCTGTTAGGAGACACACAAAGAGGAGGGCAGGAGACACACAGAGGGAGAGGAAGCTGAAAGTGTTTCATGGTGTCAGTGTTATCTTTCCTCTGGTCAGTACTCACCTTGAGAGTCTCCACAGCCTTCCTCAGCTCCTGCAGCTCCTTCTCTCTCTCCTGGATTCTCTGCTGGAATCTCCTCTGGGTCTGACCCAACTGCTTCTGTTGATAAAAAGGCAGACATATTTGAGGCAAGTTAATTTATATTGCATATTTAATACACCAGAATTATTCAGTGTGCTTTGCATGAACAAAAGCAAAAATGGGCAATACTAAAAACATAGTTTAAAAAGTGAAGTACATTAAAAAAATACATAGTGCATCTGATTAACAGGAAGTGCATTTGAACAGTTACTGCAACAGAGAGCATCTGAGAACAGTGCTATGCTCTATTTATTTGTTTTCTGTAGGAGCTCTGACATCATGCATTAATCACAAGTCAAGCTGGCTCAGAGCCTGAGAAGACATTGGACCTTTTGTACTGTATCATATTTCACTCATGCTGCCATGTCAATGTTTGACAGATTTGCACTTTGCACCTGCTATGATGTCTTCTCTATGGAGAAAGAGACTCTGTAGAAAATCAGTAGACTTTAAGAAGAAGAATGTTCTTGCAGTTATCCAAACACATTATATGAGTATCACACCTTTCAAATAAAATAAGACTCACCTGTTTGTTTTCCCATTCTGCAGCAGCTGTGACTGTGTCATGGCCTTTATGTTCGTCCATCGTGCACAGATAGCAGATACAACTCTGATCGGTACGACAAAATATTTCAAACACCTTCTTATGACGTGAGCAGATCCTCTCCTGTAGCTGGCCTGTGGCATCAACCACTGAGTGAGGTCTTCCAGGGTGTAGTTCATTGTGAGCTTTGAAGTGAGTTTCACAGTAAGACAGCAGACAATCCAGACAGGACTTCACAGCTTTGAGTTTTCTCCCAGTGCAGACGTCACACTCCACATCTCCAAGTCCAGCAGAACACTGAGCAGTAGCAGCAGCCTGGAGTCCAGTCTTCCTGAAGTCCTCCACCATCTCAGCAATCAGAGTGTTTTTACTGAGTGCAGGTCTTGGCCTAAATGTCCGTCTGCACTGGGGGCAGCTGTAGACGCCTTTACCATCTTCCTGATCCCAGCAGCCTTCAATGCAGCCCAAACAATACGTGTGTCCACATTGAATGGAGACTGGATCCTTTAGTAGATCCAGACAAACTGGACAAGTGAAAGACTCCTTTTTTCGTCTTTTGTCTGAGGCGTCCGCCATGTCTTGTCCTGACCACACACAGCAGGAGAGCAGACAGCAGTGTGAAAGGTCACTTGTGGTTTCCTGTATTATCATCAGGAGGAGTGGCTGCCACATGGATAAAGAGGAGTGACGGCAACTTTATCTAAAGGGGTGGGATTATATTAGCATTAAAGTTGCTGGAACACACTGTGATCATACTATGCTGCTATAAGATCGATTCAAACTAGTCTTTCAGAATGCCTGAGGTGGCTGGGTGTGTCCATGGGCTTGAAGCATGTTATCAAACTGGTCTTTCCAGATTAATCTTCACAGATTGGTTTTGTATTTAAGGTCTCCATTTCCTCTTCAGGCTCTTAGAGTCAAAACCCCACATGAACATGGACATCAGGGGCCCAAAGGCCTTGTAGTGGGGGTCCCATGCTGGACCAGGGGCCCAAAGGCCTTGTAGTGGGAGTCCCATGCTGGTCCAGGGGCCCAAAAACGTGGCTTAAGGTGATATAACCATCCTGCTCCAATATCTTATGTTCATGCAAATTTAGCTCAGAAGTGCTTGACTATAGGAGTCGTGTCTTTCCGCATGCCTGAGATGGCTGTTACCATAACAATCCGCCAGCAATGCTTCAGCTATTTATTTCTACAGTATGTGGAGTCAGTAAACAATTTCAGATTTACAAAAGATTCAGCCTTTGACTTGGGCTTGAGTCCTTTGAGTCGGTTGTGTCATACAGATCCTCAAATTTTGTGTAATCTGCCAATTTATCAGTTTTTCCACTTGGTTATACTGGTATTTAATTAAAAAAAACATGTGAGCCAGTCACTTACAAGAAAATCTGAATTAAATTTGAATTCTCTCTCTCTCTCTATCATTGTTTGTGTGAGTGTGTGTGTGTGCGTGTGCGTGTGCGTGTGTCTGGGCTCCTGTTCTATCAGATGATGGGAGAATGGGAGTGGCTGAAAGATGACAATACTCTCTGATTCAGATTGTGTGTGTGTGTGTGTGTGAGAGAGAGAGAGAGAGAGAGAGAGAGAACAAGATAAGGAGAATGCACTGACCCAAACAATCCATGGATTTGTACTGCCACCTTGTGATGACAGAACGCCAGTGCAGCAGGCCCCCTGTAGGCCACTGGTGGAAGTGCTGCTCCTGCACCTCACCTCTCCACACTAGGACCTTATACTTTGTTTTCATTTTTAAAATGTGTGTTTGGCCATCTCATCATAAGTGGACAGTGCTAATACAAGTATAAACAAGGACCAAAGTTAAAGTTGACTGATATTCAGCAGACTCTTTTACCCAAAGCGACACACACTTGCAGTGGCGGGTTTGGGAATCAAACCACCCCGGCCGCAAAGGACCAAGACACACTGTGATTCAATCACTCAAACCACTTGCCCAGGTGGTCTGAGACACATTTGATTATGTACATTTTGTTGTATGAACACATTCTCATGTGTCTCCCAAAATGGAACTTATGGATGTGAGGTACGCAACTCCATAAATCTGAACAGAAGTGGTCATTAACACGTCCGGATGTACACCTTGGAAAATGCCCTTTAAAGGGAAAAATGACTTCCTGGATCACTGTAAAAGTGGTGATTTAGGCGAGAACAATTGTTGATGTTTCAGCGCATCTGTCCATAGAACAGGACTGTGTGTACAAATTCTTTTTTAAGGAAATGATTTCAATGCACAGCCAGAGGACCATAAGAAGCAATTTAATATTATTTTATTGCTGTAAGTGGCTGTAATAAATCTGACAAAAAGAGTAATGCATTCAAATGTGGACCAGTCTTTCATAAGCTATAAGGATGTGTTTTATGCTTTCTTTAAATCTCTGTGAGGCTTAAATAGTTTATTTATTTTAAAATATATAAAGGATTATAGGGGATTTAAATTTAAGAAATGGATGGAAGTTTTGATTTGGGCTGTACCATTTTTATTTTTTATTTCTTCCTCTTTGGATATCTTATTGGAAAACAACTCAGGTGTCTGTGGGCTGTTAAATGATTGTGATGTGTCTGTTAGTAGAATGATGTAGAATAATTGTAATGAGTAATATGATTCTACTCATCTAAAGGGCTGCTGCTCACCCACACAGAGAAGGGACTGCTTGTGTAATAAATGTGTTATGAGATCAATTATGACTTCATGCATGCATACATGTTTTTCATGTGGAGTGTCATTGAATTGAACCATTAACTTGGTTTCTCTGCCAGGCTTGATCACCTGACCATGATCCCATCTCAGGCTAACACCATGTCCAACTGCATGTGATGTGAGCGTTAGCAACAAACTCAGTTTCAACAGTTTCATGCGCCATATGTTTCATAACGTTTCATAACTAAACCACACACAATATGGACTGGACAAACCCCGAAATTTGTGTAAAGTATTCGCCAGTGACCATACATTTTAGAGATTGTCATAATAGGGCCCTATAGGTTGCAGCTGAAAGTGGTGTTGGTGGGTGGCCAGTAGGTGGCACTCTACCCTCTGGCCAAAAAGATTGATCCCAACGCCCCAGTGCAGTGACGGGGACACTAGGGGAGACCGGGGCTGGTTGTCTCACGGGTTGGTTGTCACATTGCTTATTCCAGGCACACTAGGTGATGCTGTGGAAAAATTTTGCTATCAAAATGTTACCCTTTGATAGCTTACTCATTTGCACTAGGAATTTTGCTGAGCAGACACACAGCATTGAGGTGAGGAGACAATTTTTAAATTTCATGGGTCAGAGTAAATTTTCATGTTGGTGTTGTTTTTGTATTGAGAGCTTGTAGGATATTAGTAGTTCAAAAACAAAACACTCATTAAAAAGCCAAAGGTAGTAGCTTTATTTTGAGTCATATTTTAGCTATCAAGTTAAAGCCATGTGGCAGCTAGGTTAACATCTTTGTCAATAGGTCAGTTGGGGATGGTTGTCACATAGCTCGTGGGGTTGGTTGTCACATGTGTTTGTTGTCACTGAGACACAGTTGTCACTGTGTTTGCAACTTTGTTTGCAACTTACATGATAATAAAGAGGTTTTAGCACGGAAAATGATTTCATTTAATTTCTCAACACAGTAGACAATTCAAGTAACTGATCACCTCCTTTAATCCCATTGTTTAAACATAAGGGGCATTGATGACAACTATCATAGGGGTGGTATTCATATTAAAACTTATTTGCAGTTTCTAGCTTAAAAAACTAAAAAGTTACACATCATTTTTTAAGATCCCATTTTACCACTGAAATCCCATTGAAACTCTATAGGGACAACCAACCCCATACCCTGTGACAACCAACCCCGTGATGGGGTTGATTGTCACATTGTGTCAGAGTGTCTTTGATGGTTAATTGCTCCCTGTTACAATACATTCTAAAAGTAAAAAATATACACATTTAAAGCCAAGACCCCAAGCTTTCATTTCATGTAGGAATTACTGCTGAAAGAGTTTTTGAAGATGAGCAATTCATGCATGAGTAAAAATTGTGACAACCAACCCCGGTCTCCCCTACTGTAGGAGATGACGTCCTTCGGATGAGATGTTAAACCAAGGTCCTTACTCACTGTGGTCATTAAAGATCCCATGGCACTTTTCGCAAAGAGTCGGGGGTTCCCCGTGTCCTGGCTTAATTCCCAACCTGGCTCATTCAATCTGGCCCCCTAATCATCCCCCAGTATAATTGGCTCAATCACTCTCCACCTCAAGCTGGTGTGTGGTGAGCGCTCTGATCCATAATGGCTGCCGTGCAACACATTGGTTAGTGAGGTTCCCCCTTCCCTGTGAAGCGCTTTGAGTGTTGAGAAAAGCACTATGTAAATGTAATGTTGTTATCAGCTTCACTGCACACATGAAGCCACTCAGAGTCTTTGCTCTCTCACAGAAAACAGATGAGTCAACATTCTGATCTGGGTTCAGAGTCAGACGGATTGTTCTAGTGTTCTGTCTGAAAACATTCTAGAGATGGCACATTACCCAGGCTACATCCTCTGATGTTTTCTTTAGACATAGACTGCAAAATTGATTGTTTGTTGTGTCAAGAGGGCTTTATTGTTTCTCATCTTTTGAAATGTCTTGTTATTATTTCCACATGTCCTATGATAAGCACATTCAGTAGTAACTTCTAAAAAAGTGGGGGTGAAACACTGGGCTCATCAACACATTTCCCACCCAATAGTGTATGTGTGGTGTACTGATGTGTGTTCCAGCAGAGGTCCAGAGGTGCAGACGCTGTAATATCTGCTGTGGTCCAGAGATGAGGGAGTGGTTTTGGCCTTTTGTTTTCCCCAAGAACAGAGAATCTCAGGCAGCTGAGAGGCAGCTGCTATATCTTAACATGTGAGTGGTGGCTTATATATGTGCTGATGAGATGGAATGTGTTTGTGTGGGTGTGTGTGTGTAGCTTTTTCATCCTCCTTCTTGGCTTGAAGGTGGTCAAATCCCTCCGTAGCGTATTGTGCACGACACGTAACCTGTGGCTCACGCGTTGTTCGGGAATCCTTGCTTGGCTGGCTTCGGTCAGCTGTAAGCGAGTGAACTTTCCGTTCCAGCTTCTCAAGCCGTGTCCAGCTCTAGGTGGTGTGACACTGCGGGCTCGCGGGAGTCTATCCGCAGGAGCCCTCGCCAAAGTTTGTTTGTCTGGAGTTCGGAGGTGGCGAGTGTCGCGGCACCATTACAAATTACAGCTTACTCAGTCATACCCAGTGTCCTCGCTCACTCAGGAACAGCCCGTGTACTGCGCTAGCCAGTTTTAGCTCGTAGCACACAGGTGGCTTTGGCCTCTTCCCTATTCACGTGCGTCTGTGGCTGTAAACAGGTCGTCTTTCCGCTGGCCCCGCTTCCAATATGGAGCACCATCAGGGCCACAAATGCCTTGGTTGTGGCATTTCTCTGCCTATGGAGGATGGCCATGATAGGTGTGTGTTGTGTTTGGGCCATCAACATGCAATTTTGGCGAGGGACACCCCCCAGTCATGCATGAATTGTCTTCTTATGCCTGTACACACCAGGGAGGCCCTTTGTCGTTTTTTTCTCTTCTAAACGTGCGGGTTCTCCTGTTCCCGATGGGCCAGCAAGGAAGATAGGAAGAGTAGCCAGGGCGCATGGGGATTCCTCAGCGGCCCCACGAGCCTCGCTGTTCTCGCTCTGCACCAGGACTGAAGTTCCTCAATCTGCTCCTCCCACCAGTCCGTGTCCTGGGCTGGAGGAGGAAGATGTGGAGGAGGTTGAGACTGTTCTCTCGTCTGAAGGAGAGGGGCTACCTTGTGCGCAGCCCTGTGCAGCCAGGGGGATGAGCTGCCCCGTCTGTTGGAGGAGGTCCTTGGCATGGCATCCAGAGCTCTTGATATTCACCTTCCAGAGAAGGCCACTGCCTCTGCATCCAGGTTTCACATTGACATGTCATTATTGATAACAAACAACTTTAGAAGGATTGATAAACAAACATGGATTATTGAATTGATTACGTGACTCAGTGAACAGTAGTGATCATGTGTGTTTTTTTATTTAAAAAGAAACTGTAAATGTGACTTCCACCATAATCTGATAAATTTGGACAGATTCAGTCGTGTTGCAACAAGAAGTGTATATTTTATCATACATCAGATATTTTTTTAATCTCTTGAGCACAACCCCATGAATATTTACTTCTACTCAACTTAATGAACATCACTTTCGACCTTCCATCAGACACGTGTCCAATCACAGAGGGTCTAAAGGCCTGAACACCTGGGGGAGGGGAAGGAGGGTTTGGGGGAGCAGGAGGGAGAGGAGATGGATTGTGGGAGAGGATCAGAGGGGGTGAAACACTGGGCTCATCAACACATTTCCCACCCAATAGTGTGTGTGTGGTGTGCTGATGTGTGTTCCAGCAGAGGTCCAGAGGTGCAGACGCTGTAATATCTGCTGGGGTCCAGAGGTGAGGGAGTGGATTTGGCCTTTTGTTTTCCCCAAGAACACAGAATCTCAGATAGCTGAGAGGCAGCTACCAGATCCTTATATGTGAGTGGTGGCTTAAATCTGTGCTGATGAGATGGGATGGTGAGGGAGTGTGGGTGTGTGTGTGTGTGTGTGTGTGTGTGTGTGTGTGTGTGTGTGTGTCATAACAGCATCTATCTGTATCTGGGGTTTTGACATTTCTGTCCTGTATACAGTGTGGGTCACAAGAGCTTCACTGATGATCCAGTATTTATCCAAAACCCAGGATATAGGGGTTGAGTGAATGTGGTCTGGACTCTGTGCAGGAGGGTCATTGAGTCAAAGATGCTGTAGAAGGCCAGAGTTCCTGCCTTGTGATCCACATACACTCCTATTCTGGAGCTGGCCACTAGAGGGAGTTTAGTCTGTTTACTATTGTGTCTGAAAGAGGAGCTGGAGCTGGTGAGGAGCAGCATCCAGGACTGATCATTCCATCCAAACCCACACTCTTTACCCAGTCCTTTCCTGCTGATGCTTTTATATGAGACTGCTATATAACCCCACTGCCCACTCCATTCAACCTCCCAGTAGCAGCGTCCAGACACACCCTCTCTATACAGCACCTGCAACCACTCATCAAATCTCTCTGGATGATCAGGATATGACTGGAGCTCAGCTCTCCACTCCACCCTCCTGTTCCCCTCAGACAGATGGAGGGTTCTGTGTGCTGTGTTTGGATCCAGTGTGAAGTGACAGGAGTCTGATGAGAGAGAAGAGAGGACAAAGTTAAATTTTTGTATTTTGGTTAGGTGTGTGTGTGTGTGATTATGTACATTTTTGTATGAATGGCTGTATGTAAGTGTAAACATGAGTGTATTTCACTGCTTGTATTCAAAAGTATTAAAAGAAGTGTATTTACGTTTCAGTGTGTGTGTGTGTGTGTTGATATGTGTGTATGGTGCAGATTTTATTTATTTTTGAGATTTCTATTGTTTAATCAAAACTTCACACTCCAGATGCCTCCAAAATATATGTAACATCTGTGTGTGTGTTTGTGTGTGTGTGTGTGTGTATGCGCGCGCTGTTTACATCAATGAGATTTCTAGTGTGTCTATTCAAAACTTCTAAAGTGTTCATGGCCATGTGTGTGTGTGATGGCCATGTGTGTGTGTGATTCTTGTATTTTAAATTTTATTTTTGTATGAATGGTTTTATGCAAGTGTACACGTGAGTGTGTTTCACTGCCTGTATGTGTGTATGTGTGTATGTGTGTTTGTGATTCCACAAATACTTGAATGAATGATTTTGTGTACATGTTTGTCTCAGTGTTTGTAGACCAGACCAACTTACACTTTAAGAACTCCTCTCTGGTTACTGGCTCAGTAAAAACAGCCTGGACATCAGACACTGAGAAAGAAGAAATGCATTATAACTAACCAAACTTGAACCAACATGAAGATGGAGATGCACTCATTCAAGCAGCACTGATCTTCATCAGGATGGGAAGAGCAGGTTCAGAAGACCTTCAGATGTGGGGGCAGATGGTCTAGTGGTTCGGGAGCTTCCAAATGGGACACCTAAAGGTTGTGAGTTTGATCCCAGGGGCTGCCACCATTGTGCCTCTAAGCAGGGCACGTAACCCCAAGTTGCTTCAGTTGTTCCTGTAGTTAGTTCACTGTGAGTGAGTCTCTCTGGATAAGAGTATCAGCTAAATGATGATTCTAATGAAATGTAACCATTTGAATCAACTCCTTAACCCAACTAACTGCAGAGCAAATGGGTCAATTAAGTTGGTATATTACACATTGAATGACCAAAATATCTGTGCACACATAACGAGTAAGCATTTGTCACTTTGCCTGATTAATGAATCATCACATTGACCAACATGACGGCATGAATATCACTATGCACAGGTATAGGCGTAGGCTTCAATCAATTCTTTTTATAGGTTCTCAGAGTGCTGAACCGAACAACTCATATACTGTACCTTTAGCAACTTATAACAGCCTATAACAGAAAAGTAGAAAAGACTGCACTTTGCATAAACTTCATTATTGTATGTGACCTTTTCTCCTTTTCTACTGAATATCTATAACCAACCTGCTGCAGAGATCTTCATGACTTCCTGCTTGAAGAAATCCTCCAGCTGCCCCTTCAGTGTGGAGACAGATTTCTTCACAGCCTCAAAAGACCAGCTTTGGCTGACAGAGGTGCTGGATAAGTCTTTAGACTGAGGTTGAGGGACGACTGACTGAAAATTCTACAAATGAGAGAGAGAGAGAGAGAGAGATATGAATGGATAGAAACACAATTATATATATATATCTATAGATCTCTGTCCAAAATTGTTATTTTATTGGATTAGCATCGTATACGCCATTACCGTCTACTCATGTTAAATAAGTTGTTCTGCATAATATTATTGGTTGGATCTAATAAGCAACTTGATGCAATATCTAGTGCTACAAGGTTTATATCAAGCAAGGGGTCCTTGGTCTGAGAAATGTTGAAGACGTCAGATCAAATGCATATCTGAGGTTGTATATTGCAGAGCTTTGGCACTGACTGCATCATTGCAGAGCTTTGCCACTGAGTGCAAGAACATTCAACTGAAAACAGACACTTTAATTATGTTGTATATGTCAATTTAATTAGGATGTTCCAACGAGGACTCTATGATGTTGGAAATTTTCTGCTAACAAACAATCTACAGTATCTATACTACAGTTACCTTGAGGAAATGGATGTGGTCCTCTGTGTGTGAAAGCTGCTCCAGTTCAGCATCTCTCCTCTTCAGCTCAGCAATCTCTTGCTCCAGTTGCTTCAGGAGTCCTTCAGTCCAACTCACCTCAGCCTTCTCCTGAGCTCTGATCAGCTCTGTCACCTCAGAGCGCCTTCTCTCAATGGAGCGGATCATCTCAGTAAAGATCCTCTCACTGTCCTCCACTGCTGTCTGTGCAGAGCTCTGTTTGGAGACACACAAAGAGGAGGGTCCATCTAAAGCAGCCCTCACTCAGCTCCTCCACACAGCCTGTTACCCACAGTGTGGCACAGAGGAACTGGACATTTTGCAGACTCCTCTTTGGCTGACTGGGTGAGAGCCCTGACTGAGTGTAACCTGCATTGTGTTGACCGCACAGCTCAACCCTGCACTCGTACTGACTTGAACAGCAACTTGCAGCACCTCAGAATGGGAGTCGAGCACGCTAGCAAGTGAGCTAAAACCCACAGGCTCTAGCATCTCCTGCTAGCACGATTCTTAAGGTGTTGGGAGGGAGGTTTACACACTGCACAGCTACGTACCAACTGGCTACCGTTAGATGAGCTCTGACATGGCAGCCAGCTACCGTCCTCTACTCTGGTCAGTACTAAATTTGTGTTTGTCCCCAAATTACCATTAGCTCAAAGTTGATAACTGTGGCACAGGGAATGTCGAAGGAGCGCACCTGTTTGTTTATGCAGTTGAAAGGGTCTATAGTTTTCTCAGTACTCACCTTGAGAGTCTCCACAGCCTTCCTCAGCTCCAGCAGCTCCTTCTCTCTCTCCTGGAGTCTCTCCTGGAGTTTCCTCTTGGTCTCCTCCATCTCCTTCTAAATGACACAGTGACAATACCAGACTACACATTACTACATAGTTACACTGTATATTCAATAGTAATTTAATCCTCACATGACATTTTAATTCATAAATTTAGTCATTAAGAAGCCTGTTTGTTTGCAGAATCTGTGTAAACCACTGAGCAAATAGTGTCTTTATTGGTACTGATGAGAGATACCACATATTCAGTCATGACCCCGACATGTGTTCATCTTTACTTGGCACAAAGGAGCAGAAGGGATCAGTAATAACTGGGAGTTCAGCACATTATTCTGTGTAGCTCTGCTTCTGAAAGAAACATTTAATTATATAATTTGATGCAATGTGTATAACTACACGCTTAAAATGAATGTGTTAGAAACAACACAAACTGTGTTGTCCCTTTCTGGACATAGAGATGTGTTAAAAACAACTACCACTAGATACGATGGAGCCTATTATAATAGAAAAAAAATTGTAATAATGCAATAAATGATGACTTCTGGTGAAAACCTACACAGGTTATTATATTCAACTAATTTATAGAAAAGCAAGGTAGTGTGGGAAAATTTTCAGTGATTAAACAACATTTTAGCTGTTAAATGTCTACTAGGGTTGTTGTTGTCCAACTGGCTACACTTTAAAGAAATGTAGGCGTTACAAGGATGATCTCAGCTAATTTGGTTTTCTCTTAGCTGTGACCTCTGAGGCCAACTGCATTAGAGAGTCTGGAGTAATACCAGCTTTTCTTTTAATTAGCTTTCTTTATGATGACAGCTCTTTTATGTTTATTCGGCGTAATCAAGAATACCCTGTTTAGTCCTATAAATACTTGTTGCTCTCATGCTTGCCTAGGATGCTTGTGTGTTTGTAATCTGTCTCTGGCGTTGTGAGTAAAGCTTTGTACTCTGCAGTGCGGTCGGCTTGCCTGTGCGTTACTTTTTGCCTTTAATACTTTATTTTTACCACAGTAGCATATAAGACTAAACCATATAGTGAAAGTTATAATTTTGACTACGTAATTAAGTCTACTTGATGATAATATACAAGTGTTCACCGGTGGCCCCCTGTCAGTGCTGGCATGAACTTGAATATGAATTTGGCATTGCATGTCAACAAGGTAGGCAGTGTTTCCCATACATTGACTTATTTGTGGCGGCCCACCACAATATCAAAATTGACCACCACACAATGATTTTCCAGGTTGTACTAAATTGTGCTTAAATTTGGTTAACATCATAACCACGCTGCGCTAATTTGTTAAAAACTGTTGCATTCAAGTTAATTCTGCAAACCTACCACCACAAATATAATTTAATTCTGTAGGAAACACTGTATGCATTTCAAAGTGAGGATAGCTTTTTGTCTGCTGTAGCCCATATGGTTTTCATTCAACCTGGCAATCATTAACCTGAAGATTATGCTGTTTCACTTCATGACCTTCCAAAAAAAGGAGCCATCCTTAAATCCTATTTGTTTATGTTGTTAGAAGAATCAATTATTGTTTAAAATGCATATGAAAACTGCAGTTTTGCAGAAATTATTTATTATTATATGGTATTTTTTTGTAAGGGATATACTCTCCATGGTGTGTGAGCAGTCGCACACTCCCGGTGCTTACCTGTTTCTCCGATCTCTCAGCTGCAGCTGAGACCGTGTCATGGCCTTTGTGTTCATCTACCAGACATAGCACACAGACGCAACTCTGATCCGTGCGACAAAATACCTCCAGGAGCCTTTGGTGCTGAGCGCAGATCTTGTCCTGTAGCTGACCTGTGACATCAACCACGTTGTGTCTTTTCCCTGAGAAGAGTTCATCATGGCGCTGGAGATGAGTCTCACAGTACGACAACAAACACACCAGGCAGGACTTGACCGCTTTTAGTTTTCTCCCGGTGCAGCTGTCACACGCCACATCTCCAGGTCCAGCAAAACACTGAGTAGGCCTAGCAGTACCTTGAATTCTGGTCTTCCTGAACTGTTCCACAAGCTCAGCAATAAAGTTATTTTTGTTTAAAACAGGTCTCGGAGTGAAAGTCTGTCTACATTGTGGACAGCTGTAAACTCCCTTCTGATCTTCCTGATCCCAGCAGCCCTTAATGCAGCCCGTGCAGTAATTGTGTCCACAGTTAAGAGACACTGGATCCTTCAGTAGATCCAGACAAATCGGACAGATAAAAAGGTCCTCCTGGTTAATTGAAATCGCCTCTGCCATTCTTCCTGAGCATGACAAACACTTCGAATCTCTGAAGCCACTCTCTACTTTCAGTTTCGTTTCCTCTGAACTCCGTGTAGACCAGCCTACTGCTTGGGAAAGACTTTGTGCATTTAGGGGTGTGTCAATGCAACGGAGATCCACGCCCAAAACATATTTGTCATTGACAAAGGTTGACAGGTAATTCTGCAAGGCTGATGACCAATAAATCTGGGATACTGCCATTATAGGTTTATTGCTAAAACCAAAGAGTAAAACAACTTAATTTAGGCTACTGTTCATGAGCGCCATAGTTTTCATGTATGATGAAATTGACTGAGAAACTTCAAAACTGTTAAAGTATTGAATTCCATTTCATAACTGTGATCATTTCATCAGCTCCATGGTCCAAAACGCTCATCCCCCACCCCACGTATAACAAGCAGAACCCCGACAGTCCATTGGAAGTACATGAGCATACATACAACATTACAGTTAATAAGAATGCACATTACAATTACAGTCCATAAGCGGTCCATATACATATAACAATCACAACTCTTTATTCCCAGACACAACAAAACAAAATGCGCTAATTACGTTAATGTTTTCTAAAGTGTTATGTTTTTCAAAATGAATCGTGGTGACAGGCCTAATGAATAGTAATAATCACTTTTATTATGCACCATGCAAGAAAAGGTACCTGCCTGCCTGAAATCCACAAATGGCCATCTGATCCCCCACACAAAGGGTCATTGTGTGACCTCCACACAGGTGGTCTGGCAAAAGCTTAACTAGTTTAAGATAGCCTACAGTGTATTTCAACTCACCAATGTAAAAATAAATAACTTCTGGTTGTGATTTCCGTAAAAAATATCTGTATGATATTAATGTACCAATGTGGCAATGTGAAGTGGGCAGCAGTCTGATCATAGTTTCATTACAATCTGAAATATCTGTCCACAGCTGCTGTAGTCTGTTTGAATTTCACATCTTTTCACACAAACTGACAAATGACTGGCCAGCTCAATATGACTGGCGGTGGTAGTGTAGTGATTAAGGAGCTGGGCTAGCGTGCAGTAGCCTGAAAATTAAACAAAACCCAAAAAAGTACACAAACCATGTTTCTAAGTTTACTTTTCAACCTTTCTCTCAAAATGAAGTGTTTGAGGCATTACACACTATTGACACTAGGAGTGCTACTGGAGAAGATCATTTAGATCCTTTTTTCCTTAAATTATCTGCTCCTATCATCACAAAGCATATAACACATATATTTAATCTTTCCATTGTGATGAGCATATTTCCCAGTACATGGAAACTAGCACATGTGACACCTTTGCACAAAGGGGGTGATAGAGATGATTTAAATAATTACCGTCCAATCTCCAAATTACCCTGTTTATCAAAGATTTTTGAATCATTGGTTAATAACCAACTCAAATCATTTCTTTCATGCCATGACATATTAAATCCACAACAATCTGGTTTTAGAACTAACCACAGCACTATCACAGCTACCACATTAGTTACTAATAACATCATATCTGCCTTAGACATTAAAAAGCATTGTGCTGCCCTTTTTGTTGATCTGTCAAAAGCATTTGATACAGTTGATCATCCCTTACTGTTACAAAGATTACATGATATTGGTTTGGATGATAAGGCATGTAAATGGTTTTGTAATTATTTGTCCCAGAGGTTTCAGTGTGTTAAGTCAGGAAATGTTAAGTCTGAGTTTTTGCCAATCACAAAGGGTGTTCCACAAGGGTCTATTTTGGGCCCAGTTCTCTTCACCATCTACATCAATGACATTGTCTCTTCTCTAAATGGCTGTCAAGTCCACCTTTATGCTGATGACACTATTTTGTATTGCATCGCTGACTCTGTTCAACTTGCAATTGATAATCTCCAGCTTTCATTTAATGTTCTTCAAGAAGCTCTCATTAATCTTAAATTAGTTCTAAATGAGAAGAAAACCAAATGTATGTTATTTAGTAGAGCAAGGAACACCGAGGTTAATGGCATGCAAATAACTACGGTAACTGGTTCAAGGATTGATAGAGTCTCTGAATACAAATATCTTGGTATCTGGCTGGATGAAAAACTCACATTTACCTACCATATAGCCATCCTAGCAAAAACACTGAGAAAAAAAATAGGTTTCTTCTACAGAAACAAAGCCAGCCTCCCTATGGAAAGTAGGAAACAAGTTGTTGAAGCAGTTTTCATGTCAGTTTTAGACTATGGTGATGTGATATATAAAAATGCTACTGCTTGTTCACTTAAAGCCCTGGACTCAGTCTACCATTCTGCCCTGAGATTCATTACTGGTGATGGCTATAGCACTCATCATTGTGTCCTTTATGGTAAGGTGGGTTGGTCATCTTTGACAGAGAGGAGACAAAATCATTGGCATCTGTTTATTTACAAAGGTATTGTTGGGAAATTACCAGGTTATATTTCAGACATGCTTGTGTGGAATTCTGGTCCCTATCAGACCAGATCAAATGACTGTTTGATGCTCAAGGTTCCTCGTATCCACTCTGAGTTGGGAAAGTCGGCCTTTTGTTATAGTGCCCCTACTTCCTGGAATAATATTCAGTGTAATATAAAAATGAGCTCTATACTTTCCTATAATCAGTTCAGATCTGTAATCACAGACCTTCCTATGTCAATTTGTACCTGTTTTAAGTAAATGTCTTTATTATTATTATTATTATTATTATTATAATTTTTTTTTTTTTTTTTTTTTTTTTTTTTATTATTAAGATTTTATGTATTTTTCCCCTCCCTCCTCTATAATGTATATCTTATTATTTATTTATTTTACTTTGTTTTATTTTATTTATAGGCCTAGACCTATACCTATACTTTTTTTTCTCTCTCTCTCTTTTTACATTTTGTTACTTCATTGTTTCTGTTATCTCGGCTTCATTGAAAATGAGGGCTTCCCTCAATGACCCTCCGAGAATAAATAAAGGTTGAATGAATGAATGAATAAAATTAAACAAAAGTTAAACAGCCCCAGCCGTGGCGCAACTGGCTGGGTCACCTGCACCGTATGCCGGCGACCCGGGTTCGATTCCCGCCCCTTGGTCTTTTCCGGATCCCACCCCGACTCTCTCTCCCACTCACTTCCTGTCACTCTCCACTATCCTGTTGCATTAAAGGCATAAAAAAGCCCCAAAAATAAATAAAAAGTTAAACAAAGTACATTTCTATCCCTTAAAAAAAAGTCTGCATCACATTTGTAATACTGTTGAACACAAAGTATGTTGTCTCACAGTGTTTCATAGTGTTTCAACAGTAAGCAGCCACATACAAAGTGGCAGCAAAACACCATATTCACATGATGCTCATCAAAGGTGTGTTGACAGTGTGACCTCTGGCACCAAAGCATGTGGGGAAACCTGTTGGCAGCCATTGCAGTGCAAGTTGCTATTCTATCCAGCATAGGGGAAGTGCAGAGGGGAGGATGGACACACAATGCACAAATGACCTACTGACATGATTACACACATTAAGCCAACTATGCAAGCAGGAAGGCAGCATGGTCTTTATGAGTTCATTAATGGATGTAGGCATGTGGAATGTAGTTTGCAACACAAATCGTCTATTTCATGTCACCTTTAGAATATGTTCTGATTCAAATTGAACCATTGAAACTTGTGTGCATGCTCAATTCACATATGTGAAATTATAGACAAACCAACGTATTTTTCCTGATGATGAACCAATCCTGAACGTTTTTGCACTTCTCTCTCTCTTCATCAGTTTTCACAATCTCATTAGACAGAACCTTAAAAGATTTCAAGAAAAGCAACTGCATGTATTTAGCATATTTGATCACAGTTTAATTCCCTATAGAATCATCAACAGTTTAACATAAACCTGCTGCAGCTGCATTGCAATACTTTGATTATAGATGAAGTGATACATTTCACAACTTTTGTTCATTCTCAAGATTTGGATAAATAATATGTATTAATATAAATTAATATTTACTCACACTGTGAAATTATGTCACATTAGACTTTCCATGAGACTTCTTTAGTTGTTACTTCTAAATTCTGTCTCTGTCTTGTCTTCATAGTTAATTTTGGCTTTCTTAATTTCTGCCCTCACTATTGTTCTCAATTATTTTACCTTAAATTCATCACCATTACTAAAAGCAGCTTTCCTTTGGCTAATCAATGTTTTCAGTTCAGATGAAACTCATGATTTAATATTGGGATAAACCATAACTTCCTTAGTAGGGATCACAGTGTCTTTACAGAATTTCATATAGCAACACACCACATTCTCATATTCTCATGACATTGCAAACTCACACGTACGCACGAAAAATTAACTCACCATTTATTTTACAGTGACAATATCATCACGCTATATCGTTGGTATGAAAGAATATATTTATTATTAAATTATCTGAGGTGGCGGAACTGCCATGTCATTTGCAAATGGACCAGAGATGGACTGCTGAACAGTCTGCCTGTGTGATTTTGGTTTGTTTATTTATCTGTTTGTTTTTATTGTTATTATTATTTTTTAATACCACATGTGTCATGAATGCTGTAATATCTACCATAAATGGGTGACCTCACATTTCACCTTTTGTTATGTGTTGATCCTTGATCCTTAACCACTTAGAGTTTGGAAAGGGTGTATTTAATCACACACACACACACACACACACACACACACACACCATGTTGGTGATTGGAGACAATATTAGTCTCTAATAGTAGCCTAATAGTGAGGTCAGTTTAGATGAAAACAAAACAGCAGTAGGGTGTGTGACACAACTGTCAATCAACCGAATAGACTCCTCCTCTCAAACTGTGTAACTGTAATAAACACCACTAGACAGCTGGATAAGCCACTGAACTAATCTGTTGATTGTTCCGCGTTGCTAGGGAACACCTTTAGAGTGTAGCTGCAATGAGGGAGCCAAGCAGTCAAGCAAGAGTTGCCATGGCGTAGGTTACACTGATTTTAGAACAGCTAAGGGGGGGTTCCACTAGCGTGTTGTGCCTAACAACACCCCTTAGCTAGCTGTTCTAAAATCAGTGTAACCTACGCCCACTCGGGTCTTATTGCTTTCATAAAATATTGTTGTTTATGAGTTGAGGGAAAGGAGTTTGATAAAAAAAAACTAAATTGAAAAGTCATGTGGTTAAATATAAGCAATTGGTTTCCTTTACTTCAGCCCTTTTCAAAAGGGGTCTTTTCAGCTGTGTTTCCATTTTTGTGTTTCTTACCCTGAGGCAATGCTATGCAATAGAGGGTTAATGCAGCTCATACAGAAATGATGTCCACAGGGAATAGCCACTGGATCCTTCAGCAGATCCAGACACACTGGACATGTGAGAGACTCTTCCTCCCAGAGATATGAGAACAGCCCATGTGAGGGTGTAGCGATATGAAAACAGCGCTCGTGTTCATCCTGCAGCTCATGGGCGTTGGTTTAGGTGGGGCCGCTTGGGACTAGTCACCATCAATATTTTGAGATGACAAAATTGTCACCACCAATATTTTACTCCTATTTGGACCGATAACGACGGCCAGGACGACAGTTGATTGGCTGAAACCAAAGGGGGGTTATCTGACACACACAAGAGTGCCACAGCATACTTCACTTTGTGGTGGCTCTGGCAGACAAGCGAGCTGGTGTGTCGGGTAGGCTTATTAGGGCTGTCTACCAATACACCACCCCAAAAAGGCCAGTGTAAGACATTTTAATATTCCCTTTGCCCTTCAGCATGCACATTTGTGCCCCTTGTTGTGCTTTGTAGATCAGCTATGCCCCCAAAGAAGAAAAGGGACAAATGAAGACCAACAAGCTAAACACAAACTGGCAACTACAACTGGTAGCCTAACATGACCAGGCTTTCAAATGCAGATTCTACTGTGGAAAATAGCATTACAGCAGCATCCAAATACACATACACTCCTGTTCTGGATCTGGCCACTAGAGGGAGTTGTGTCTCTTCGTTACTGTGCCTGAATGAGGAGCAAGAGCCAGAGAGGGCCAGACTCCAAGACTGATCTGACCTTTTGATCCTAGTTTCAGACTGACACACACTCTTCCACATCATGTACTGATGTCTGACCCCCTGACCCTTTCTTATTTATTCATAACAAACAGCTTTAGATGGATTGATAAACAAACATGGATTATTGAATTGATTACGTAACTCACAAACATGAAATATACCCCGTCAACAGTAGTGATCATGTGAGATTTTTTTATTGTTAAAAAGGGCAAATGTAACATCCATTTATAATATTTGATACATTTGGACAGAGATTGAGTCAGTCGTGTTGCAACACAAAGTGTATATTTTATCATACATCAGATATATTTTTTTAATCTTGAGTACAACCTCATAAATATTTACTTCTATGGCAAGTTGTGTTGCAAGATAGCTCTGGGGTAGCAAAATCAAAATGTGCCGTCTTAACGTACCAAAGAACACAGTACCCACTTGAAGGCAGAGGACAGAAATGTGTAGAACAAAACGCCTGCACTTCCGTTGTCTTTATCCCCGCGAGAGTTTAACAGGTGAAATAATTCAAAATCCCCATGTTATTTTCCCATTAGTAAAATCCCCATGTTATTTTCCCATTAGTAAAATCCCCATGTTATTTTCCCATTAGTAAAATCCCCATGTTATTTTCCCATTAGTAAAATCCCCATGTTATTTTCCCATTAGTAAAATCCCCATGTTATTTTCCCATTAGTAAAATCTCTAGATACCAAATCTCCTTATATGGGCAAAGAGGGTAGCTTTTTTGTAGGCGAACTTCAGAGGTCTATGGATTGTGGGAGAGGATCAGAGGGGGTGAAACACTGGGCTCATCAACACATATCCCACCCAATAGTGTGTGTGTGGTGTGCTGATGTGTGTTCCAGCAGAGGTGCAGAGGTGCAGACGCTGTAATATCTGCTGGGGTCCAGAGATGAGGGAGTGGTTTTGGTCTTTTGTTTTCCCCAACAACAGAGAATCTCAGGCAGCTGAGAGGAAGCTGCCGGATCTTTACATGTGAGTGTTGGCTTATATGTGTGCTGATGAGATGGAATGTGTTCATGGGTGTGTGTGTGTGGATATGAGAACAGCATCTATCTGTATCTGGGGTCTTTATATATCTGTCCTGCTGTATACTGTGTGTGTGTGTGTGTGTGTGTGTGTGTGTGTGTGTGTGTGTGTGTCTGTGTCTGTGTCTGTGTGTGTGTGTGTGTGTGTTAACAGCATCTATCTGTATCTGGGGTCTTTACATTTCTGTCCTGCTGTATACAGTGTGGGTCACAACAGCTTCACAGATGATCCAGAATATATATAAAACCCAGGGTAGAGTGTGTGAGTGAATGTGGTCTGGACTCTGTGCAGGAGGGTGATTGTGTCAGAGATGCTGTAGAAGGCCAGAGTTCCTGCCCTGTGATCCACATACACTCCTATTCTGGAACTGGCCACTAGAGGGAGTTTAGTCTGTTTATTATTGTGGTGGAAATAGGAGCTGGAGCTGGTGAGGAGCAGCATCCAGGACTGATCATTCCATCCAAACCCACACTCTTTACCCAGTCCTTTCCTGCTGATGCTTTTATATGAGACTGCTATCTCAACCCCCCCACTCCTCTCCACCTCCCAGTAGCAGCGTCCAGACACACCCTCTCTACACAGCACCTGCAACCACTCATCAAATCTCTCTGGATGATCAGGATATGACTGGAGCTCATCTCTCCACTCCACCCTCCTGTTCCCCTCAGACAGATGGAGGGTTCTGTGTGCTGTGTTTGGATCCAGTGTGAAGTGACAGGAGTCTGATGAGAGAGAAGAGAGGACAAAGTTACATTTTTGTATTTTGGTTAGGTGTGTGTGTGTGTGTGCGTGTGTGTGTTGTGTGTGTGTGTGTGTGTTGTGTGTGTGTGTGTGTGTGTAAGTGATTATGTACATATTCTGTATGAATGGCTGTATATAAGTGTAAACATAGGTGTATTTCACTGCTTGTATTCAAAATATTAAAATAAGTGTATTTACGTTTCTGTGTGTGTGTGTGTGTGTGTGTGTGTGTGTGTGTGTGTGTGTGTGTTTGTAAGTGATTATGTACATATTCTGTATGAATGGCTGTATATAAGTGTAAACATGAGTGTATTTCACTGCTTGTATTCAAAATATTAAAATAAGTGTATGTACGTTTCTCTCTGTGCGTGTGTGTGTGTGTTTATGTTTGTGTTTGTGTTTATGTGTGTGTGTGTGATTCCACAAATACTTGAATGAATGACTGTGTGTGTACATGTGTGTCTCAGTGTTTGTAGACCAGACCAACTTACACTTTAAGAACTCCTCTCTGGTTACTGGCTCAGTAAAAACAGCCTGGACATCAGACACTGAGAAAGAAGAGATGCATTATAATTAACCAAACTTGAACCAATGTGAAGATGGAGATGCACTCATTCCAGCAGCACTGATCTTCATCAGGATGGGAAGAGCAGGTTCAGAAGACCTTCAGATGTGGGGGCTGCTGGTCTAGTGGTTCGGGAGCTTCCAAATGGAACACCTAAAGGTTGTGAGTTTGATCCCAGGGGCTGCCACCATTGTGCCTCTGAGCAGGGCACCTAACCCCAAGTTGCTTCAGTAGTTCCTGTAGTTAATTCACTGCGAGCGAGTGTCTCTGGATGAGAGCGTCAGCTAAATGATGATTCTAATGAAATGTAACCATTTGAATCAATTCCTTAACCCAACTAACTGCAGAGCAAATGGGTCAATTAAGTTGGTATATTACACATTGAATGACCAAAATATCTGTTCACACATAACACGAGTAAGCATTTGTCACTTTGCCTAATTAATGAACCATAGCATTGATCATCATGACGGCATGAATATCACTATGCACAGGTGTAGGCGCAGGCTTCAATCAATTATTTTTATAGTTTCTAAGAGTACTGGACTGAACAATTCATATACCTTTAGCAACTTATAACAACCTATAACAGAAAAGTATAAAAGACTGCACTTTGTATAAACTTCATTATTGTATGTGACCTTTTCTCCTTTTCTAATGAATATCTATAACCAACCTGCTGCAGAGATCTTCATGACTTCCTGCTTGAAGAAATCCTCCAGCTGCCCCTTCAGTGTGGAGACAGATTTCTTCACAGCCTCAAAAGACCAGCTTTGGCTGACAGAGGTGCTGGATAAGTCTTTAGACTGAGGTTGAGGGCTGACTGACTGAAAATTCTAATGAGAGAGAGAGAGAGAGAGATATGAATGGATAGAAACACAATTATATATATATATATATATATATAGATATATGATCTCTGACCAAAATTCTTATTTTATTGGATTAGCATCGTATACGCCATTACTGTCTACTCATGTTAAATAAGTTGTCCTGCATAATATTATTGGTTGGATCTAATAAGCAACTTGATGCAATATCTAGTGCTACAAGGTTTATATCAAGCAAGGGGTCCTTGGTCTGAGAAATGTTGAAGATGCCTGCATATCTGAGGTTGTATATAGCAGAGCTTTGGCACTGAATGCAACATTGCAGAGCTTTGCCACTGAGTGCAAGAACATTCAACTGCAGACACTTTAATTATGTTGTATATGTCAATTTAATTAGAATGTTCCAACAAGGACTCTATGATATTGGAAATTGTCTGCTAACAAACAATCAGTATCTATACTACAGTTACCTTGAGGAAATGGATGTGATCGTCTGTGTGTGAAAGCTGCTCCAGTTCAGCATCTCTCCTCTTCAGCTCAGCAATCTCCTGCTCCAGTTGCTTCAGGAGTCCTTCAGCCCGACTCACCTCAGCCTTCTCCTGAGCTCTGATCAGCTCTGTCACCTCAGAGCGCCTTCTCTCAATGGAGCGGATCATCTCAGTAAAGATCCTCTCACTGTCCTCTACTGCTGTCTGTGCAGAGCTCTGTTAGGAGACATACAAAGAGGAGGGTCCATCTAAAGCAGCCCTCACTCAGCTCCTCTACACAGCCTGTTACCCACAGTGTGGACCAGAGGAACTGGAAAGTGACTCAGTTTTGCAGACTCCTCTTTGGCTGACTGGGTGAGAGTCCTGACTGAGTGTAACCTGCATTGTGTTGACCACACGGCTCAGCCCTGCATTCGTACTGACTTGAGTCCAGCACGCTAGGAAGTGAGCTTAAACCCACAGGCTCTAGCATCTCCTGCTAGCATGTTTCTTAAGGCGTTGGGAGGGAGGTTTACACACTGCACAGCTACGTACCAACTGGCTACCGTTAGATGAGCTCTGACATGGCAGCCAGCTGCTGTCCTCTACTCTGGTCAGTACTAAATTTGTGTTTGTCTCCAAATTACCATCAGCTCAATGTTGATAACTGTGCCACAGGGAATGCCTAAGGAGCGCACCTGTTTGTTTATGCAATTGAAAGGGTCTATAGTTTTCTCAGTACTCACCTTGAGAGTCTCCACAGCCTTCATCAGCTCCAGCAGCTCCTTCTCTCTCTCCTGGAGTCTCTGCTGGAGTTTCCTCTTGGTCTCCTCCATCTCCTTCTAAATGACACAGTGACAATACCAGACTACACATTACTACATAGTTACACTGTATATTCAATAGTAATTTAATCCTCACATGACATTTTAATTCATAAATTTAGTCATTAAGAAGCCTGTTTGTTTGCAGGACCTGTGTAAACCACTGTGCAAATAGTGTCTTTATTGGTACTGATGCAGTCATGACCCCGCAGTGGCATAACTATAGTAGGTGCAGCAACTGCAGTTGCACCAGGGCCCGTGACCTCCCGGGGCCCGTCGCTACCCCGCCCTGCCTCCTTTTTTTTTTTTTTTTTAGAACTTTAGAATGTTAGAGCACGGAGAGTGAAGCGTCACTTTGACGATCTATCGGAAGATGAGCGCTTAACCGATGCAGAGAGATACTTCAAAGTGCAGGTATTTAATGCAACTCTGGACATCATAATCAGTCAGCTCTCCAAAAGATTTGCAAGTATGCGGGAAACTTGTCATGTGTTTGAGTCTTTACGTCCTATGACCTTCAACTCGCAGGTGATGATGAACTGCTTGAAAAGGCAAGACGTTTGTCAGACCATAGCAGGGACATTGCACCGACATTCCCAACACAACTCCTCTCATTCAGGTCTTGCTTTAAAGCAGAGATTTCACAGAAGTCATCTATTTTTCAACTTGCCAAAATGCTGGTGGTAGATTATGACAGTGTAACATCCACATTCGGGGAAGTGTGTACTCATGTTGTTTCTGACATTGCCTGTGACTGTGGCAGCTAAGCGATCTTTTTCCAAACTCAAACTTATTAAGACCTATACCTAAGGAGCAGCATATGGGGCAGGAGAGGCTCCGTGGGTTAGCTATCCTGTCCATTGAAAATACGAGAGCCAGAGCATTAAATATTGGGAACATCGTTGACGATTTTGCACAACGAAAGGCTCGTAAGATGGCCTTCTTCTAATGGCCTAATTCACGCATATTGGGGATTGTATGCATATGAATGATTTTATTTGGTTTCTGGACGGTTTAATAAGTTAGGCTGCATTACGTTTTGTTTCTGCGCAGTGCGAGTTTATAAGCAAGCAATCTAGGCTTGAAGTTTCAGCAGAGGGTTGAAGAGGCGCATTGAGTGTTCCCATAATTCCATGCGAGTTGATGTTAATCCAGTAATATTAGATTACCCTGGCCTGCAGGCTGTTAATAAAATTATTTTTAAATGTTTTCACATGTAATGGATATGTAGTCGTGTATTTTTTATTTGAAAATGTAATCTGTGATTCTCCAACTATGGTACTTTTTGGACCTGAACATTTTCAGAAAATGAAACATTTTTAATTAAAATATTACTGGCATAATTTGTTTCCCCAGTATGCCTAGATGCCTGCCCTGAAGTTGGCTGTGCTGATTTTTATGGAATAATATGTATTTTTTGACATTTTTCCAGACAATGGCAAAAGCAATGGTCATTTCCACAACCGAACAAAAACAAGCCAACCTGTCTACCTATCACTACCATGGAGACAGATGTGGAAAAGACGGTCGTGGAAATGACATTTTCCCACTTTCCCTCTAATATCTCATGTTTGACTAGCCTGTTAGTGTTAGTTTTAGAGTTAGCATTAAATAATCTCAAATTACACCTAATGAAATGGTAAAAATCCAGAATTTTTCCCATCGGAATGAATTATGAGCGGTTCAGAAATGACGTACAATAAACATACTCGCGGTATTTCTCATATTTACCTTGATATATCTCCTATGTATTAACCTCTGCTGGGATCGATCATTCTTTCATTCAGCCATGTGGATCCCTCTGGAGTGTCAGTTGCTATGGTTAATGAGTATACAAATCTAGAATACTGAGCCTGGGATTGCATTTTATGCAGAGGTGTGGAAATGACAGTGAACCCAAGGGACAAGTGTTTAACATGTTTAAAATATGCCAAATCGAAAAGAAATATAAAAACAAATAGTAGATTTGAATGAATTGGGTTATAATGCATACTTTCTGTTTGAATTTAAAATTATATCAGTATTAGATTTTAAGTGAGATAAGGTCGAAGACCCAAAGTCTGGCCTAGGGACAGAGGCAAAATAGTAAAAAACGCATATAAAATGTCTTATATTTTATAAAAAACAACATAATTGAACAATGATTTTTTATATATAGGTTCCCCTAAATATGTAGTAAGTGTGAAAAAAATAAAAAAGTAGAAATGTTTTTTATTTTTTTAAATATATGTCAAGGACAGAAAAAGTACCATAGTTGGAGAATCCCAACTACTAAACTACTTCGGTGCCTCAGGCCCTTTGCATAAACAATTGAAGTCACCCTTAATGTGTATTGCATGTATCAGAGCTAATTCATCCTGGGCTTAAGTTTGTCGGTATGGGGCCCGCGTAACACTTTCGCATCTGGGCCCACCATTGGTTTGATACGCCACTATGACCCCGACTGTGTTCATCTTTACTTGGCACAAAGGAGCAGAAGGGATCAGTAATAACTGGGAGTTCAGCACACTATTCTGTGTAGCTTTGCTTCTGAAAGAAACATTTAATAATATAATTTGATGCAATGTGTATAACTACACTCATAAAATGAATGTGTTACAAACAACACAAACTGTGTTGTCCCTTTCTGGACATAGAGATGTGTAACTACCACTTGATATGATGGATGGAGCCTATTATAATAGAAAAAAAATCCCCCCCCCCTCAAAGAAAATAAAAAAAATAAAAAAAACAATAAATAATGACTTCTGGTGATTTTTGTGGAAACTAAAGGCCTGAAAACCTACACAGGTTATTATATTCAACTAATTTATAGAGAAGCAAAGTAGTGTGGGGAAATTTTCAGTCACAACATTTTGTGTGGACGTTACAAGGATGATCTCAGTTATTTTGGTTTTCTCTTAGCTGTGACCTCTGAGGACAACTGCCTTAGAGAGTCTGGAGTAATACCAGCTTTTCTTTTAATTAGCTTTCTTTATGATGAGCTCTTTTATCTTTATTCTGCGTAATCTATCAAGAATACCCTGTTTAGTCCTGTAAATAATAGTAAGACTTTGTCTACGACAGACGTGTTGCTCTCATACTTGCCTAGGATGCTTGTGTGTTTGTAACCTGTCTCTGGCGTCCTGAGTAAATCTTTATAGCCTACTCTGCAGTACGGTCGGCTTGCCTGTGTTTTACTTTTTGCCTTTAATACTTTATTTTTACCACAGAAGCATATAAGACTAAACCATATAGTGAAAGTTATAATTTTGACTAGCTAGGTAATTTAGCCTACTTGATGATAATATAGGCTACAAGTGTTCTCCGGTGGCCCCCTGTCAATGCTGGCATAAACTTGAATATGAATTTGGCACTGCATGTCAACAAGGTAGGCTATGCATTTCAAAGTGAGGATAGCTTTTTGTCTGAAGTAGCCCATGTTTTTTTGACAACTTCATTCAACCTGGCCATCATTAACCTAAAGATTATGCTGTTTCACTTCATGACCTTCGAAAAAATGAGCCATCATTATCATTAAATATTTGTTTAAATATGTTTTTAGAAGAAAATTCTTGTTTAAAATGCATATAAAAACTGCAGTTTTGCAGGAATTATTTATTTATTATTATATGGTATTTTTTGTATGGGATACACTCTCCATGGTGTGTGTACCCCTCCCGGGTACTTACCTGTTTCTCCGATCTCTCAGCTGCAGCTGAGACCGTGTCATGGCCTTTGTGTTCATCTACCAGACATAGCAAACAGATGCAACTCTGGTCCGTGCGACAAAATACCTCCAGGAGCCTCTGGTGTTGAGCGCAGATCTTGTCCTGTAGCTGACCTGTGACATCAACCACGTTGTGTCTTTTCCCTGAGAAGAGTTCATCATGGCGTTGGAGATGAATCTCACAGTACGACAACAAACATACTAGGCAGGACTTGACGGCTTTTAGTTTTCTCCCGGTGCAGCTGTCACACTCCACATCTCCAGGTCCAGGAAAACACTGAGGAGAAGCAGTAGGCCTAACTTGAATTCTGGACTTCCTGAACTGTTCCACAAGCTCAGCAAAAACGTTATTTTTGTTCAAAACAGGTCTTGGAGTGAAAGTCTGTCTGCACTGGGGGCAGCTGTAAACTCCCTTCTGATCTTCCTTATCCCAGCAGCCCTTAATGCAGCCCAAGCAGTAATTGTGTCCACAGTTAAGAGTCACTGGATCCTTCAGTAGATCCAAACAAATCGGACAGATAAAAAGGTCCTGGTTAATTGAAATCGCCTCTGCCATTCTTCCCGACATGAAACACTTCGAACCCCCTAAGCCACACTCTCCTTTCAGTTTCGTTTCCTCTGAACTCGTTGTAGGCTGTTAGACCAGCCTACACTTGTGAAAGACTTCCGTGGATGTAGGGTGTGTGTCAATGCAACCCAGATCAGGGCCAAAACACATTTGTCATTGACAAAGATTGCCAGGTAATTCTGCATGGCTGATATGACCAATTCATATGGGTTATTACCATTATTAGGTGATTGCTCCAACCTAAGAGTAAAACCTCACAACCTCATTTACTGTTCATGAAGAAGCATCAGTTTCCATGCATGATGAAATTGACTGAGAAACTTCAAAACTGTCATGTATTAAATTCCATTTCATAACCTTAAACACTGTAAAATAAAGCAAACAATTCAGAATGTCCACATTCAAAATGCATGGATAGGCTACTACACAGCACCATTAATTCAATGATTATGAAGAGTAATGTTGCCATCTAGTGGAAATATTGTGTTCATGTGGATCCATGCTCTCCTCTTCAACCTGGCCCTGGCTGACCTCCTTCCTCCCCAGTGTGGTGGTGGCTATTCTGTGTTGACTATACCTCTCTGGAATGGACTGGAGCTTTGGTGACGTCTGCCATGTCTTCCTCTTCCTGGCACCCTTAAAGTGAGCATCTCCTTCCTGACGCTCAGTGCCCTGGACAGGTAAATGTGTGTGCAACATCGACTCGTCTGAGTCACCATAACAGATCACCACAGCAGCACTAGAGAGGACCCTCACCTCCCTGGCTATTGTGGTGGTGGTGGTTTTGGTCATCTGCTTCCTGCCCAGCAATGTAGCCCGAGTGCTGATCTGTGTTAGGGTGTGGTCACACAGGATGAGCAAAGCCGTGGAGGTGGTAAGCGCGGTCTGCAGCACGCTGACCCTCACCTGCCTCCAGCCCCGCCTTCCAGCTGTGCAGATGGCTGGTGAGACTCCGACAGTGGACACCAAAGGAGGTGCACAATATTTATTTGGAGATTAGACATTATTGCTTATTACATATTACTTATTGCTTCCATAGATGAAAGAAATTTGAATAAATATTAAACTAGGATATGCAGTGAGTTTCGTTATAATTCTGGCAAGATACTTTTGAAAATGTCCTTAAAAGTTTGGGCATATGATGATAGAGAGAGAGAGAGAGAGAGGCTGGCAGCTGCAGGTTTCGCGGCTGTCCTTTACTTCTCCCCTTTTAAAAAGGGCTCTTTTCAGCTGTGTTTGCAAGGTTGGGACACGTCGGCCTCCTGTGCTTTTACTACTTTCACCATAACAGACTTAACAAAGGTCAAAGGTCAGGAGGACAGAGGATAATAATGGCTGGAGACCAACAAACTGTGTGGTGATCAAGTACTGAACTCACACCTCATTTACACAACCATTAATATGAGAGAACAGAGGAACAACGTGTGTGTGTGTGTGTGAGTGAGTGAGTGTGTGTGTGTGTGTGAGGATAAGGAGAAGGAGATGGAGGGAGCTGGGGTATAGATCCACTTGTTGATGATTTATTTGATCTGGTGTTTATGGGTGCTTGCAGAAATATTCATATCTGTAGGTCTCCCACATTTAGCTGATGATCTGTTCCAAAGGTGAAACCCAGATCACAATAACTTCACTGCTGATCTAGGAGCCATCCATTACCCAGGGTAGAGTGTGTGAGTGAATATGGTCTGGACTCTGTGCAGGAGGGTCATTATGTCAGAGATGGTGTAGATGCTGGCCACTAGAGGGAGATGTGTCTCTTCATACTGTGCCTGAATGAGGAGCCAGAGCCAGAGAGGGCCAGACTCCAGGACTGATCTGACCTTTTGATCCTAGTTTCAGACTGACACACACACTCTCCCACATCATGTACTGATGTCTGACCTATTTTTTTCTGACCTATATTTATTCATAACAAACTACTTTAGAATGACTTATAAACAAACATGGATTATTTAATTGATTACATGACTCACAAAGATGAAATACCCCGTCAACTGTAGTGATCATGTGTGTTTCTTTTTATTATTTAAAACAACGTAAATGTGACTTCCACCATAATATCTGATACTTTTGAACAGAGATTGAGTCCGTCATGTTGCAACAAGTTTATATTTTATCATACATCAGATATAAATGCATAATGTTTTATCTCTTGAGTACAACCACATACATATTTAGTTCTACTCAACTTAATGAACTTCACTTTCGGCCTTCCATCAGACACGTGTCCAATCACAGACGATCTAAAGGCCTGAACACCTGGGGGAGGGGAAGGAGGGTTTGGGGGAGCAGGAGGGAGAGGAGATGGTTTGTAGGAGAGGATCAGAGGGGGTGAAACACTGGGCTCATCAACACATTTCCCACCCAATAGTGTGTGTGTGGTGTGCTGATGTGTGTTCCAGCAGAGGTCCAGAGGTGCAGACGCTGTAATATCTGCTAGGGTCCAGAGATGAGGGAGTGGATTTGGTCTTTTGTTTTCCCCAAGAACACAGAATAGCAGACAGCTGAGAGGCAGCTGCCAGATCTTTACTGTACATGTGAGTGGTGGCTTATATGTGTGCTGAGGAGATGGGATGTGTTTATGGGTGTGTGTGTGTGTGTGTGTGTGTGTGTGTGTGTGTTGTAAGAAAAATTGAGTGCAAGCAGACAGAGGCAGGTTTGAAAACTGAAAACTGAAAACACGGTGAAACATTTATTGGTTAACAATGGTGTTAACTACGAGCTCGGAGGCCAGCATAGCTCACCGTTCATGGCGGCTGCCAGCTGAACCTCCAGAGCTGCGTCTTGCCTCTGCATTTAAAGCGTAGCCCACCCTCTTTGATTGTGTCAAGAGAAAAGGACTCATCATGAAATGATTAATTGTCGTCATGTGTCCTCATGCGGTTCTCATGTATAAGTATAAGTATATATACTCTTGATTTTGATCCCGTGAGGGAAATTTGGTCTACCGAGGTCTGAGGACCGAAACGTTTGTCACCTCACTTGGTAGCACATTGGTCGATGGATTAAACACTTTGTTTATTTATTTTTCAACGGCAAACAATGGTGTGCGAGTTTTCTTCCATGATTGACTACTACGTTGCCTAAAACTAACGCACCCGCACGGCCTTGAGTATTTGGCGCGAGACCCTACCTGTCTAACCTGAACTATTTTGAAGTATTAAAACACATCTTTGATCTAGAATTTTCGAACGAAAGGGGTGGAATCAGTGCTTTTATGATAGCTAACTTAGCTACATTTAAAGTGGCTGTTACCATGCAGGCTAAAGTTACAGTACAGAGAAAGATGAAAGTTGTTAATGTTAATTAGGCTAATAACCTTGCGAACGTCCATGGGACATAGGTAGGTAACATTATTTAAAATAGTGTTGATACAAAATATACTTGTAGTGTAGCTATAACTAGAAATAGGACCAGTAAAACAAATGACTGGAGGCTAATATGTAATCTCACCCCTGGACTTGGAAATGCAGTTTAGTAGCAGCTAATGTTATAGCCATGGTCATTAACAGACCTGGCATATAATGGATGTGAATGGGGGCAAGTATGATGCATTTGGAGAATTTCAATTACCAGAAATATCGGTAACGCTTTCGAATAACATGTGCTTATTAGGTATTAGTGCAATAAGCAGTTAACAATTCATTACTAACAGTTAGTTAACTGTTGTTATCCTTTAATAACATTAACTAACTGTTAACATGTAACAAGTTACTTACAAGCATATTTGTTCAGTTAGTGTTAACAAGCAGCTTGTTAATGCTTGTTAATGGTGTATGTATAAGACAAAGAGGTGGATAACTAATAGGCCCACGCTTATAATAAGACCTTTCTTACCTTATGAGAAAATGTATTTGTAGTAAATTTTGCAGCCCCCCAATCTAAAGTGAGGACCATGCAGCCTACAGCCAGTGGCGGAGCTAGGGGGTGGCTTAGCGGGCTTAAGCCCCGAATCTTTTTTCAAAAGCCCCGAATCTTTTTTAGTGTTTTAAATTCCCGGCAACTCTTATTTCCAATATAACTTCCCCTCGGTTTCTCTATAAATGTCACCAAATGCTCTATTACTGAGGAAATATATCCCTTATTTTCAAAGCCCAATATTGAAAAATAATTTGACTTGCTACACGATCTATGCCAGGTCTCTGTGCTATCCGCTATGGTGATTTCAATGGTTAGATTGATTTGTTTAGATCCAGTGAAAATGCTGCCTTGACAACGCTACGTCATGGCTTCGGTGTTCCAAAAAGCCTCTGTCAGAAGTCTGTCACTTTTACACCTTGTGTACATGTTGTTGAAACGTTATGGATATTAGAAAGTTTTTCAAAAGACCACCCAGCTCCGTTCAAGCAACAGCGTCGCCCAGTGAACTGACGGATGGTGTTGTTTCAGGTTGGTGATTTCACGTTAAGAGCTTTCAGTCAGTTAGGCAGGCTAACGTTAGGCTACTTGGCTAGCTCCCTAGCACTAAATGCTGAACTTTAACGTTAAATGTCCTCGTTCGTCGGCGTAAAAGGCAAATTCGGTACTCTCATAGGCTAGCTAAGCCTACTGCAGAATAAGAAATTCCAGCTCCCAAAACAAAGTGATCCTCGTCTTGTAATAAATTAGGCTACACTGTTTTGAAATGTCAGAAAAACCCATTAACAGTTATCTGCCCATGTCAACTTTTCAGTGTCATATGTTGCACAAAAGAATGTTAACTGTTAGCCTAACTTAAAACCTTGTTGATATCCTATCCACCACCACAGATCTTATAATCCAAGAGTCCACATAAATATAAAAGTCATGTTATGTTGTTTTGGCTGCCTAACTAATTATTAACTAAAAATGATATATTGAGAGGAAAGGGCCCTTTCCATAAGTGTGTTAGCACCATGCAGTCTGCATTCATAATCTTGCTTGATTTTATACACCTGTGTAAAGGGACCTGAAATTACAAAATTAATATAATTTAGAAACGCCTATGTCAAGATGATAATGCATTCATTCTAAAATACCCTTGTATCATGATGACTGGCCATACTGTAATTATATCATAATATTATGTATATTATAGTATAAGATATTATATATATTTGTCACACAGATGAGATCAGGGAAGAGGAAGAAGGAGAATAGCAATAATAAACAATAATGTCATATCAAACAATAGCCTAATGAAAATAAACAAATACTATAATATACAAACCATAAGAAACGCTTAATTAACTAAGTACATGCTAAACAGATAAGAAAAGATATTGCCTCTTGAAAGACCCAAAACTATAATTTTACACAGGGTAGTGCCAGTCAGATACCTTGAATCTGTTGAATGTTAGTTTCACATTTTTTAAGTCTCAATGTGTCCATTAGTTTACACAAAATTCACTAGAAGTCATTATTTAAGGGGTTATTTAAAAAAATATATTAAATGGGCTAAGCCCCGAATGTTTACAATGTCTGGCTCCGCCCCTGCCTACAGCTCCACAAGCCCGACCTTCTATCTTTATTTCTAGCTTGGTTTAGCGGTGAGAAATGCCCCTTCAAAATTGCTGCAGCAAGCAGGTATTGAACCCCGGTTTCCTGCGTCATTGAGTGACCTCTTACTTACTGAGCTACATTCCCATCTGTATTTTTAAAGAAAATGTTCATCTTGATTCTATATACCGAGACATGATCCTCATTTTTTTTCGGCCTAAGTCACCCTTGTGAGAACAAAGATCGTCTCTTGTTTCACATAATCACATATTATCAACTGCAGAATTTGACGTGACACTTGCAATACATACTTCAACCACTTGGGGGTGATAAAGTAAAGTGTAATCAAACGCTAACAGCTCACATAACTAGCAGTCTCAAACTTATTTAACTGTTTACATTAAAATACAACGAAATTCGCTGTGCTGTGCCTGAATAGGCACTGTCTAGGCACTGTCACAGCAATTATTTTTGAGGACTATCTAAGCTGATATTAACCCTCTTACTGCAACTAATAAGGTTTTCAAAGGTTTATGTTTGTGCAGGCTATTTGTCAGATGCTTTTGTCCAAAACAACCGACAGTAGGCCTATATGAACACTAAATTAGTTAAAATTCAAATAGCAAGGTGCAGATCCAATAAGTGTCTTATACGCCAGTGAGAGATTTGCAGTTCGTTCTTGCTGTTATAAGCCAATGAAGAGTAATTGAGTTGCATGTGTCAACTGTGGATGATTTTAAGACGAGACATGATATTGCATTCCGAATCATTTGCAATGGTCTTAGGCCTACTACACAAGCAAGCAGGTAGTCCAGGTAGGTAAGAATCATGACCTGCACAAGAAGTTGTGTGACATATTGTGTCAGATTTGATCTTCTGAGGTCTGTGGTTGCATGACTTAAGGAAACATACAGGTGTTATTGAATTGCGAATATCACTAAACTTGCATTTTGTCCACAAACCGCCAAGGGCGCGGGAAGGGGGTGCTGAGGGTGCTGCAGCACCCCCTGCTGGCAGGAAATAGATTTTTAAAATGTGTTATATATTTTTTTAAATAATTACTAATTCGCTGTCTGACATTATTTATATTTGTGTATGTGAAATGATGAGTCAAATAGCAAAAAAGGGTTATGGATTGGTTGGAATATTAGCTACTAAAAATTAACAGTTATAGAGATCAACGTGAACGTGAGTCAGTTACTGTAAGAACCGTAGCGTGGTTTCAGCTATGTGATAGCCAGAGAATGTCTAATCCGTAAACGGGCTCAAGTGTGTAGGCCTACGATTGATATAGGCCTACATATTCTATGCGATTTACACGTTCAAAAAGCATGGATAAGCTGAAAGAAACTTTAATTGTGTTGTACAGTTTTTCAAAATTAATAAATTATAGCTAGTGAAATCATTTCACTAGTCGCTAAAGATAGGAATTATTAGGACACATTCTTGCTGTGGAGACGACACACTTTACGCTATTCAGGAATTATTTGCGAGATCATTGCAGCCTGATTATTAGCCTATATTTAAAGCCAAACATCTCTGGTGTGGTTTTGACGATCAGAAAAGTAATTTTCCTTAGCTATACTGAAATAGGCTAATGATGTCAAGTGCGCTTCTGTGGGGTTAGGGTGGGTGCAGTGGAGTCGGAGTGCTGTCGCGGAACATTGGAATTTGTGGCTGCCCAGGACGTAGATAGATAGATAGATAGATAGATAGATATACTTTATTGATCCCTAAAACTTCTCTCTATCACCCGCACACCGCACTAAAATTATGTATTTAGCAGTCAAAATCTGAAACATGTCCAGGAGGGGAGAAATCGTCGGACATCCATTATTTTTGTTATTCAGCACCCCTGGTCAAAAATAGGTTCCCGCGCGCCTGCAAACCGCTAAAACAAAGTGTTAAAATATTCTGAACTGGTACCCATGAAAGGGCAGCCAAATTACAATTGCGTAATACGTCGTGACGTCAAACAGTCACAAGACTAGTAGACTGGCCTCGCTCGCTCAGTCACTGGCTGTTGTAGACAACCGTAGTAAGTCGATCACTATGGAGTTCAACGGTGGTACCAGCTCTGTCCGGTTTGTTGCCACAACGAGTGGAAGTAACTGAGTACTCGTAGACCGGTGTAATTGTAGCTCTCAAAGGTTGTTGGATTCCAGTGAAGAGAGCTTCATCTGTGCGAACCTCACAGGACTCGGATGTTTTGAGCGTCTCTGCAACATTGGCTAGCAGCTGCTACCAGCACGCTATCTGACATCTACAGTGAGGTGCTAGCAACCCTGCGGAGCTCCCTAGCCAGCCTTTCGGCAGGTTAGCGGGCAGCAGGAGGTCCCCGGGTGATGTTGTCCGTAATCTCTTACGGTAGACTGGTTGCCAGGGCTGTCATCGGCGGTCTTTCCCAAACAGATAGCCGCGATTACAGCCTTGTGACGGCAAGCTTTGGATTTGGCAAGGATTTTCGCAAGGGGATTCTGAAGAAAGGGATGTGCTATGGAGACGACGCTTGCTTCATTGCACGACACAGATCTGCCGATGTGTTAGGTAAGTTACGCACAGTGGTCAGCTATCTCAGGTTATGATAACGTTATTCTTTGTGCATTTAAGTTTTCCATTAACTTAACATGAATGCAGTAGCTGGCATGATGTAAGTTAATAACGTTAACGTTACCAGATATGTAATGGTTGTCATAGCTAGCTAACGTTAGCCAATGTTAGATAACTGAAGTCGGGTCATGTTCCTGCTAGCATGCTAGGTTATGGTGCACGTTAACACCAACATCTTGCCCCTTGACTTCAAGACAAGTGTCACTTCTTTGCTATAGGTTTCATCTAAATGAGGTTATTTGTCCGTAATGTTTAGACCGAACGCCGGGGACCTTCACAGACAGCGAAACCTCCCTTTCCCAGAGGCCCAACGTTATTTAACTTTCTTCAGCGACCTAAGCAGCTAATGTTATTTTCTTGTGTCTGTTAAAGACATTTTCTGGCAGCGATCATCTGATTTTGATTTTGGTCATATGGTCTGGGAATATGCGATAGTTGAAATATTTCAGAAGCACTAAGAAACCTCCCCCTTACTTAACCGTCGTGAGCGGTCACAAAGTCAAGGTTGATGCTTGATGTGAACCGCACTAACGTTAACGTTAACCACCTTGTAAGTTAGTGTGACTGACCAGACCAGTTTGTGATCCACTGGAAAGCAGTTCTGTCTGCGTGCGCCTGGTTCGGTTTTCGCCGCATTTGAGGTCCACGCGTGTCACGTTCCTAGGGTAAACACTAGCGAGCACTCCTCTCGTGGCTAAAAACTAAAGAGCGTGGCGGCGGACGAGTTGTATGCAAACCAACGTGAGACTAAGAGAGAAACGTTAACGTTTCAGCTTGTCTGTCTAAAAGGCTTCTCTGTTATAATTAAGGAAATATGAGAATAGTGTTCAGGGACAAATTAATAAGAGGGTTGGATTTCATTCTGTTCTGGGAAAAGTGCACAGAGACGATATTTAATCTCAACCATCTGGCAACAAAACAATCGGGACGTTTTGTCCGACGAGGGCGTTATCTGTTCCTTATCCAACCGGCTCAGCGGCTCTGCACGTGACATACAGAAAACAGTGCCGTTAAACGACCACGTTCACGTTTTATATGCAACTAAATAGGTTTCCCTTTGTCGAGGTACATTATGTACAGTCCTTTACATTCTGGGAACTAGTCTTTGCAAAATTGTATTGCCTTTTATTGGGCAAAACTAGAATTGTGTTTTGTTCACTTGCATGTAAGTTGAGAACTGAGAGAAAGCCAGAGAATGTTCAAATTCATGGCCATTATCTTATGTTCTTAAAAGACACTTTTGTCCATAGCTTTGTAACTGCTAATAATCGCGTGTGTGTGTGTTTATGTACGTTTGAGAGGTGAGGATGTTCGTTCCACACTTGGTAGCCTACTTCATCAAGCAGCCCCCAAATAAGCTCTTCCTGTCGGTGGGGTTTTCACTGTAACAAATGTAACCACAGTAGGCTACCATACATTTAACCATGCTGTTATCATGCCTTCCGAAATCATAGTAAGTGGATGGTTGAGTTATATATCAGGGCACGAGAAGAGTAGGCTCTCGCCAAATAAAATGTTGATCTCAAACAAGGTTAGAGATCACACACACACACACACACACACACACACAGGTCGGTCCTGCTGTAGTTGGCACACATGTCTTCTCTTCTTACCACAAGCCTGTTTAAGAGATTATTCCAAATTTACAGCACCGGCTTTTTTTATGTGTGTGTGTGATCTCTAACCTTGTTTGAGATCGACATTTTATTTGGTGAGAGCCTACTGTTCTTGTACCCTTCTGAAGGCCCCTGTAGCTTGACAATAGCATGCTAAAATGTTTGGTAGCCTACTGTGGTTACATTTGTTACAGTCATGTCCTTCCTTTTTTCATATTATCAGCATCTTGAGTCAGAAAAAAATAAATCAACAAGTGATAAGTCCTGTAAGACACACACGAGAGTCACACCGCACTTGTATCATTGTGCAGTGCTGCCTGTTATCTTGACTGGCCATCAGAGTTACAATCTCATGAAAACAACTCTGCCGACTGGCAAAGGAAACAAGATAACGCACTAATGTGGATGTCTTCTTGGCAATAAAACCAATTCCTGATTCTGCTGCTCCAAGTAAGGTCTAGCCTAACATAAGCCCTCATCTTTTAAAAGAAAAATGTCTGTATTTGGCCATGTGGGGTGCTTGGCTTGCTGAAGTGTTGTGTAAAAGACTAGTTTGTTCTCTCTCTGTGTGTGTGTGTGTGTGTGTGTGTGTGTGTGTGTGTGTGTGTGTGTGTGTGTTTGTGCAGCGGAGTCTCCATGGTCTTCAGTGTGAGTTTTGAGCCAATGGCTGTTTTGGGCTGGACAGGGGAAGCCATCCTTGTATGGTCACAACGCTGTGTGTGTGTGTGTGTGTGTGGATAGTGTATTGTGTTGTGGGAACAGACAAGTGAGATTGCCTTTCAAGGCAAACACACTCTCTTAACGGGACAGAAAGGGCCCTGAGGCTTTCTGCAGTGGGAAAGAAGGGTGCGTCCCTCTCCTCCCTGTATTGGGGAGACGTAGCTGTCCCTTTGCAGTCCTAGGGAGACATAGCTGTCCCTTTGCAGTCCTAGGGAGACATAGCTGTCCCTTTGCAGTCCTAGGGAGACATAGCTGTCCCTTTGCAGTCCTAGGGAGACATAGCTGTCTCCTTTGCAGCCCTAGGGAGACATAGCTGTCTCCTTTGCAGCCCTAGGGAGACATAGCTGTCCCTTTGCAGTCCTAGGGAGACATAGCTGTCCCTTTTAAGTAAGTATAAGTATATATACTATTTTGATCCCGTGAGGGAAATTTGGTCTCTGCATTTATCCCAATCCGTGAATTAGTAAAACACACTTAGCACACAGTGAACACAGAGTAAGGTGAAGTACACACTAATCCCGGCGCAGTGAGCTGCCTGCAACAACAGCGGCGCTCGGGGAGCAGTGTGGGGCTAGGTGCTTTGCTCAAGGGCACTTCAGCCGTGCCTACTGGTCGGGGTTCGAACCGGCAACCCTCCGGTTACAAGTCTGAAGCGCTAACCAGTAGGCCATGGCTGCCCTTTTGCAGTCCTAGGGAGACGTAGCTGTCCCTTTGCAGTCCTAGGGAGACGTAGCTGTCCCTTTGCTGTCCTAGGGAGACATAGCTGTCCCTTTGTTGTCCTAGGGAGACATAGCTGTCCCTTTGCTGTCCTAGGGAGACATAGCTGTCCCTTTGCTGTCCTAGGGAGACCTAGCTGTCCCTTTGCAGCCCTAGGGAGACATAGCTGTCCCTTTGCAGTGGTCAGACAACACAGTCTTGCCACAAGTGCTGTGGGGATATTACTCTGCTGCTGTAGAAGTGAACGGTATCTGGCTCATGTTTGTATACAGTGGGAAAGAGATCATACTGTACACACACACACACACACACACACACACACACACACCCTGAAAGAGATGGCGTTTTCTCTCTGCAGTAATAGTAAGTGAGTGATGTTGGACCAGGGCTGGACGTTTTCTTCTTTTGTTCATACCACTGGTGCTACAAAGGTTGATCGTTTTGTTGCACAATCCACAAAATCGGTATGCACTGCAAACACCTCATCTGTAGGCTGCACTCTAGAAACCATTTTGAATGTTGTGTCACCGGTGCTGAGCTGGTACATCATCCATAACACAGACTGACTTGTATCTGTATTATTAGACGTGTATGTAGCCTGGGCTGGCCTTAATCAGTCAGCGGGAGCTCTGTGTTGACCTCTTGACCTCTCTCTTCAGACGAGAGCAGTGGCTTTGTCTGCTGCACGGCTGGATGTGGTCCTGGTGTACCAGTGTAGTGGTGTTGTATAGGTTTTCCTGGTGTACCAGTGTAGAGGTGGTGTATTGGTGGTGGTGCTGGTGTACCAGTGTAGAGGTGGTGTATAGGTGGTGCTGGTGTAGCAGTGTAGAGGTGGTGTATAGGTGATGCTGGTGTAGCAGTGTAGAGGTGGTGTATTGGTATTGCTGGTGTACCAGTGTAGAGGTGGTGTATTGGTGGTGGTGCTGGTGTACCAGTGTAGAGGTGGTGTATAGGTGGTGCTGGTGTAGCAGTGTAGAGGTATAGGTGATGCTGGTGTACCAGTGTAGAGGTGGTGTATAGGTGGTGCTGGCTTAGCAGTGTAGAGGTGATGTATAGGTGATGCTGGTGTAGCAGTGTAGAGGTGGTGTATTGGTATTGCTGGTGTACCAGTGTAGAGGTGGTGTATTGGTATTGCTGGTGTACCAGTGTAGAGGTGGTGTATTGGTGCTGTATTGGTGGTGCTGGTGTACCAGTGTAGAGGTGGTGTATTGGTATTGCTGGTGTACCAGTGTAGAGGTGTTATATCGTGAGAGATCTGAGATGTCTGCTCCCTCAGTGGTCGGAGACACACACACACACACACACACACACACACACACTCTGCTCTGTCAGTGGTCGGAGACAGACTAAAAGTCTGTTACCCCTTTTTCTCAAAGGAGTGAGATGTGTGTGATGTCCCTTTCTAAGTAGAGTGAGACGTTTCTGTAGTTCCCCTCTCAGGAGAGTGAGATGTGTGTGTTGTGGAAAAGAAACTGTCCCTGACAGGTATTTTGGACTTGGATGTGTGTGTGACCCCATCTTTCTAAAAGGGAAGAGAGACTCTATTTTCAACTGGGCAGACATGATCCTGTTTTATGAAATTTGACGTCATTAAATCTATTGAAATTAAAACTGGCTGCTCCCTCCTCACAGGACACACACACACACACACACGTACACACTGACCTGTTTGTGACCTTGTTATGACTGGGTCGCTGAGAAACAGGAAGAGGCTGCGTCTGTCTCTCTGGGCCTCAGCGTCTCTGGTTAGCCACTGGAGTTGTTAGCGCATGAGCGCTCGCACAGAAGCACCCGCAGCACACACACTCCTGCTAGACTGTCGTTGGTCGTCGCCCCCTGTCTGATTTCCTGTGTGTGTGTGTGTGTGTGTGTGTGTGTGTGTGTGTGTGTGTGTGTGTGTGTGTGTGTGTGTGTGTGTGTGTGTGTGTGTGTGTGTGTGTGTGTGTGTGTGTGTGTGTGTGTGTGTGTGTGTGGCTATGTGTTTTTACACTCACAGCACCAATTGTTCCTCTCAAGAGAACACACCACAGCTGCAAGACGGCACACCAACCACAGAGAGTGATGTCAGCATCTTGAGCGAGCACACACACACACACACACACACACACACACACACACACAGTGCTTGTCTGCCACCGCAGATGCACAGGACACTGAGTTCAGAATGAGGGACCCAGTGGGAGTATCTGGCAAATAGTGTTTGTAAACCTCCCCCAGTCTTTCAGTAGTATTGCAACACACACACACACACACACACTTATCTACATTCTTTGAATCAAAGAGCTGTTAGACAAATTATGCACAGAATAGTTCAGCAGGTGTATTGGAGCGGTAGACATGGACAGATTGGCCTTTGCAAATCACCGCTGGGCCCCAGCCGTCCCCATTCTTCCTTAGTGCCAAAGACCCTTTAGAACCGTCTCTGCTAGCGCCAAAGACCCTTTAGAACCGTCTCTGCTAGCACCAAAGACCCTTTAGAACCGTCTCTGCTAGCGCTCTCCTGTGAACACAAGAGGTTCTGTTACTGGGACTAGAGCAGGGGTCTCAAACACCCGGCCCGTGGGCCAAATCCGGCCCGCGTCCGGCCCAATTCCGGCCCGCGACGTATGTCAAAATAATAACATAATCCGGCCCTTCAGACTTTTTAATTGCGGCAAACAACGATACTGATTAAAATAGACGATAGTTCCAAGTACGGTGACAAATCTCATTTGTACTCTGCTCCACTATGTGCTAGACATCCAGAGCTTCATTCAAACCCAAAATCGCTGCGCAAAGTTTTCAGGAAATACACAAAGACGTGCATTTGTAATGACGCGGAAGCGATTTAAGCAGAAATAGGCCTACACCAAATGTTGAAAAACGTTTACGTGTGATGAAGTCTTAGGTAGGCTATGTTTTTCACCTATTCTAAATCTGAAGGAGAAGATCCTTTTGGAGATGGTCGATCGTCTATTGAATGGAGGTGCGTCTGCGTGTACGACGGTGTCCACTAAGCATACCATGCTTATTTCGACCCTCTGCCCAACATAGCTTGGAGGTTGCAGTGGTAATCGTGATGATAGTGTCCGTAATGGACGTGGTCCAGACAGCAGGGCTAGTAGAAATAGGGCTCTAAACTACAAAGTCACCCGCAATATGATGCAAACTTCTGGGTACTCAGATTACCCGCGATAGGAACTGATTTGACCAGAATACTTTATTGTAGGCCTTGTGGTTTAGAAACCATATACATCTTAGGGGTTGGTATACATCTTAGGAGTTTTCCTGTTAATTTGTTATGTGGGTAATATGAAAAAAGGAAAGTAAACCTGCTCAAATATGTTCATCCAGTATTTACTGAAAGGTGCATAATTTGAGGTGCTTGCCATCCAGTGGCAAATTAGATGGGTAAATGTACCCCCTTCATAAACTTTTGTTTTACTCAAAGATTTGTACATTTACAGTAGGACTTTATCTCTCACCACTTTCAAGCCATGGCCTGAAAATTTTGATATAAAAATCCAATGGTGTTGCTTTCTTAACCCTGACGCCTATAGTTTGCCAGGTTTAAAAAAGTTATGAGAGGAAAATATTTTTATTTGGTGTGAAACACACACATACCTGTTTTTATGCTTTTCATTTGTTTTATAATTTGTATTAATATTTATTTTATCATTATTTTATTTAGAAGCTAAGGTTGCTAGCACAGGTGTCTAAAACTAGATAAAAACACTTGCACTTTCTGTTTGCAGTTTTGTGTGGTATTTGAAAAAAAGAACATTGCATTTTCAAAAATAGCCGGCCCTCCAATGAGATGACGTTGGCCGAATTGGCCCCCAGCTCATTTGAGTTTGAGACCCCTGGACTAGAGTATGTAAACCACTGACCGGAAACCAGGAGAAATGCTCACACACACCTTGCTGTGCGTGTGCATGTGTGTTACCTGCTATGAGGTTGCATGATTACTAGATCCAGCCTAATCTACTGTGTGACAAATGACAGAAAGCCTGGAGTGTGTGTGTGTGTGTGTGTGTGTGTGTGTGTGTGTGTGTGTGTGTGTGTGTGTGTGTGTAGGCTGTAGGGCTGCACGATATTAGGAAAACATGCAATATGCGATAACATTATTGAGTATTGCGATAACGATATAACTTGCGATATTTAAATATTTAAAGGAGCCGTATGTAAGACAAATATTTCAATTAATCATAAAATGGCCCTGATATTTCACTAGACATGAAGAAATCATGTTCATTTCAAATACTTATATCACTGACAACAGTAGTCCGGCCAGGATATTGTCATTTAAAAAGTGAAGTTGCAGCCCTCAACTGATGTTGATGTTGTGTTTTGTCATGTCATGTTGTGTTTTGGCCTGTTGCGCCACCCTCCACCTATCTACTAATCACGAAGTCAGTAGTGTTTCGCCATCCGGGTTGGCAACCTCGAGTCAGGGGGGAGGGGGAGGGGATACACCGCTCTTCAGTATTTTGAAAGTGATTGCAGTACAAGTTTTGGCCCCAATCTTACATATGGTTCCTTTAATGTTTTTCTCTATTCTACTTGCTGCTAACATAGACTGTAGGGTTGGGGGAGGGGGGGGGGGGGTAAATGTATAATTACAGAAATAAATGTATAATTTTCTACATAAACAATATAAATATACTGCTCAAAAAAATTAAAGGGACACTTCAATCATACACTGGATTGGTGCTCTGACACTGTTTTAAAAACTTTTAAGGCGAGTGTTTTATTTTGCAAGAACTGTCAGACATTCTGTAAATGTAGTTTGAGAATGGAGAGAAGGGTGGAAGGTTTCAAAAAATGGGTTTTAACAATTGTGAAAAACTGTAAGTGTTCCTTTAATTTTTTTGAGCAGTATATTATGTAGCCTAGGCTTTATATGGCATGATGAAAGTGGACAGCTAAGATACCTACTGACAGGCTATCGAAGTTGTGTGGAAGATGTGCTCCAAGAAAATCCTCGTAAAAGGTGGATAGCAAATCTGAATACTTGTGCACCAACCAGCGGAATATTCCACATTGCCAGCCTTGGCTGGGCCTAGCAAAAAAGCTAGGCCTACTTAAGCTATATCGCGGCGGTCACTCATCTAAAATCTTAAGTAGCCCAGTCTAACCTCATACGCTGCGCATCCCACGTTATTAGGCTACCGTCATGCCGACTACGAGGGCAGCGGAAAGTGAAAGTAAGTGGCTGCGATCGCACAGTCCAGGCTAACGAAGTAGGCTAAACAACTTTTACAAATAATGAATCCTGATTACCTCTCTGCTGCTGTCTGGGGCTTTTGCTAAATGCAAATCATGAAATACAAGCCTTACAGTGAAAATAGATAGGCTATCTTCTGATCCTCTAACAACAACGAAAGAAATTGTTTATTTTAACACGGTGGAGAAGGACGCATTTGGCGCTGTGTTTGTAATACGTCGTCCTTTATAAAACCAAAATATTTCCATATAACAGACGTGCTTTTCCTTTAGTCACCAATTCCTCTTCACCTAAGTGTAGCCTACCTCGCTTGACTCACTATCTTCAGCCATCATGACATTAGCTCTTGCCTCAACACCTAAAACACCACACACCTAAACTGGTAGGGGACGGGCTTCTAGGGCTGCATGACAGCATCGGTTTGGTAAAATATGTTGACATTCAGAATGTGAATACATCATAGACTGTAGGCAATGGAATGCGCACGGCACAGAAAATGTATCAAAATGTATCGAAAATTAAGTAATCTTTGCGGTATGTCCATCGCAAGCGTTGATATCGCGATAACGATAGATTTTAGATATATCGTGCAGCCCTAGTAGGCTGTTTTCAGTACATGTGCCTACCATAACTTGTGTGATGTGTTACTTGTACTGATATGATAACTCACCTGTGTGTGTGTGTTGATCCCTGCAGGTGTGGCAGATGGCGTTGGCGGTTGGCGTGACTACGGTGTGGACCCCTCCCAGTTCTCGGGCACGCTGATGAGGACGTGCGAGCGTCTGGTGAAGGAGGGGCGCTTCGTGCCCAGCAACCCCGTGGGCATACTGACCACCAGCTACTACGAGCTCCTGCAGAACAAAGCCCCTCTCCTCGGTCAGTGTGTGTGTGTGTGTACGTGCGCGTGCGTGTGTGTGTGTGCAGGACTATATGTCAGTATATACATCTATGTGTAAGAGAGGGTGTGTGTCAGGAAACAGCAGCAAAGACTGTGTGTGTGTGTGTATGTGTGTCCGTACGGTGCTGCGCTGCTGAACTTTGCTTTTTAAGCTCTCGAGGAACACAGCAATGCTGATAGATAAGCGCTCTGAACTGCTTAGTGGACAGTCTGCACCCATGACTGTATATAGACACACACACACACACACACACACACACACACACACACACACACACACACACACACACACACGAACGACTGTATATAGTCATGGCTCTGCACTCTGCACACAACCACACTCGGGTGTGTGTGCGCCCAAAACAGTTCAGCAGGACGGCTCAGCCTTGGAGGTAAACACAGAGCTAAAGCACTAAATGAGTCTCCTCTCTCAGAGTAGAGGAGGTGAAGAGAGGAAGGCTGCATGGGGCTGAGGAGGTGAAGAGAGGAAGGCTGCATGGGGCTGCAGTATACAGGCTTCACACTGGATAAGAACGTAGAGGGAACGAGAAGGGGATAAACAGACTGAGGGTGAAAGACAGGCTACACACACACACACACACACACACACACACACACACACACACACACACACACATTCTCCAGCAACCGCATTATGAGTCACCAGTAACTCCCCACAGACTGGCGTGAGTTTAGGACTCGGGGCGATACTCCGCCAAGCAGCCGCACGCACCCTCCCTGCCCTGACCCCTCCCCTCCCTCCAGTCCTGTTTCCTCTCTTTCTCTCTCTTGCTCCCTCCCTCTATCCCTCTTTCCCTCCCTCGCTCTCCCTCTGTCCCTCTTCTCTCTCACTGCCTCTTTCCCTCCCTCTCTCTCACTCAACATTCTCTCTCTCTCTCCCTCCCTCCCTCCATGTCTGTGTTGTGCCGGCCGGTTGGCGTGGCAGCAGTCAGCGCGTGCAGGAACATGTGGACTCACACAAACACTCGCCTGGAAAATAATTCTCCCTGCGCCACTGCCAGGGCCTGTACATTTCCATGTGGAGCTGCTCCTTTGTGTGTGTGTGTGTGTGTCTGTGTGTGTGTGTGTCTGTGTGTCTGTGTGTCTGTGTGTGTGTGGAGTGTGTTTTGTTGTTAGCCAGCGTTATTGTGTGTGTGTTAGTTAGACCTTATGGGATGTGACTGGTTGGGTTTAAAGGGGTTTACCCAGAAATGATTCATGTGTTTGGTGTGTGTGTGTGTGTGCGCACGCGAGCGCGAATGTGCGCGAGTGAGTGTTTGTGTATGTGTGTGGTTGTGTTGTGTTGTGTTACTGGCCCTTATGGGAATTGGCTGATTGGAAGAGGTTGAAGGGATTTGTTCAGGGCTGGAATCCCAGGCTGTAATTGTGTTTTGAGGGGAGGAGAGGAGAAGAGGAGAGGGAGAGAGAGAGAGAGATATGACTCACCCGGCCAGCAGCCAGAGGAATCTAAGAGGAAGAGGAAGAAAGAGAAGGAACAGAGAGGGGAGAGAGAGAAAAAAACACCTCATTGTGTTTCTGCACTGAATCAGCGAGCATGATGGGAAGAGCAGGAAGGAGGCCTGGCGCAGAACACAGCTGTCCGTCAGAGACGCTGGAGAAGGAGGAACACTTCATTTCAGCTGTCATAGAACCTGCTGGAACCGGTTCGTCCGGCAGGTTCTATGCAAATGTTTGTACGGTGGAAGTCCCTTATGCCACAGATGTGCACAATGCATTCAACACCAAGCACAGGTGACCTCACTGGGGTGTGTGATGTAACCAAACAGTGGCGGTGGTAGCGTCGTGGCTAAGGAGCTGGGCTAGCATGCAGTAGCGTCGTGGCTAAGGAGCTGGGCTAGCATGCAGTAGCGTAGTGGTTAAGGAGCTGGGCTAGCATGCAGTAGCATAGTGGCTAAGGAGCTGGGCTAGCATGCAGTACAACGATACAAGGATACAAGGAAGTTTATTGTCACATGCATATAGTTACTGGAAGTAAGAAATGCAGTGAAATTAAGTATGGTGTCAGCCTATTTGTGCATTTATGGGGGGGTAAAAAGTGCAGTAGAAGAGGGGTTTAGTAGATTAAGTGGCAAGGGCTGCATAAGAAAGGTGGGGGAGGATTGCGATTGGGGGGGGGGGGGGCACCAACAAGGAGCACCCAAGAGCAACAGGGGCAAGGAAAAACTCCCTTACCAAGGAAGAAACCTTGGGCATATCCACGGCTCAAGGGGCTAACCCAACTGCCAAGGGTCTTGGTGTGTGTGTTGGGGGGATGACAAGGGAGATGGGATAGTGTGCTGTGTATGTGGGGAGAGGGCAGTGTGCAATATGTGTGTTGGAGAAGCTTCCTCATGAGACAATGTGCTGTGTATTGGGGGGCGGGGGCAGTGTGCTGTAAGTATGTTGGGGATGTGTGTTGGAGAAGCTTCCTGATGAAATAATGTGCTGTGTATGTAGGGGAGAGGGGGGGGGGGGCAGTGTACTGCAAGTATGATGTATGTGAGTGATGACAGTGAAGATGTGTGTGTGGGCGGGAGGGGAGTGGAGCAGTGACTGTGTGTGTGTGTGTAGTGTGTGTGTGTGGGTAGGTGGGGGCAGTATGCTGTAAGTATGTAGAGGATGTGTGTTGGAGAAGATCCTGAAGACAATGTGCTGTGTATGTGGGGGGGGGGGGGGGGGGGGGCAGTGTGCTGTAAGTATGTTGGGGATGTGTGTTGGAGAAGCTTCCTGATGAAATAATGTGCTGTGTATGTAGGGGAGAGGGGGGGGCAGTGTACTGCAAGTATGATGTATGTGAGTGATGACAGTGAAGATGTGTGTGTGGGCGGGAGGGGAGTGAAGCAGTGACTGTGTGTGTGTGTATAGTGTGTGTGTGGGTAGGTGGGGGCAGTATGCTGTAAGTAGAGGATGTGTGTTGGAGAAGATCCTGAAGACAGTGTGCTGTGTATGTAGGGAGGGGGGGGGGCAATGTGCAGCAAGTATGTAGAGGAGGCTTACTGTAGCAAGCAGTGTGCTGTATGTATGTGAGGTGATGACAGTGATGATGTAAGAGTGTGTGTTTTTTTTGTGTGTGTGTGTTGGGGATGGGGGGGGGGGGGGACAGAAAGGCTAGGCAATCAAGGACATGGGTAGATAGATGGAGGAGAAATCAAAAATAATAAATAAAAAGTTCTATAGAGATGTGCAAAAGTTGGAGAAAGTCAGATATGTGTGTGTGTGTGTGTGTGTGTGTGTGTTTTGACGTGTGATGAATAAGAAAATAAATAAAAGGTCTGCAGCATAGGGAGAGGGATGTAAAAGTGCTAAAAGTCATGTAGGTGTGTGTGTGTGTGTGGGGGGGGGGGGTCATGAGTGCTGAGGAGTGGATGAGTGCAAAGTCAGTATAGTGTGAGTTCAGAGTTGGGAAATGTTTGAGAGTGCTGAGGAGTGAATGTGTGCAAAGTCAGTATAGTGTGAGTTCAGAGTTCGGATGGCCTGGGGATAAAAACTTCTCCTGAGTCTCTCAGTTCTGGCTTTGTGACTACATAGGCGTCTTCTTGATTTCAGTGGTAGGAATAATCCATTGTTAGGATGAGAAGAGTCCTTCAGAATCTTTTGGGCTCTTAGGAGTACTCTTCTGGAATAGATTTCTTGTAGAGCAGGGAGTTGAGTTCTTATAGTACGTTCAGCTGAGCGCACTACTCTCTGCAGAGTACTACAATCTCTAACTGTGGAGTTCCCATACCAGGTGATGATGCTACCAGTTAGAACACTCTCAACCGCTGAAGTGTAGAAGGCCTTCATGATGGATGTAGAAACTTTGAATTTCCTTAGCTGACGAAGGAAGTAGAGTCGTTGTCTGGACTTCTTCAGAACATGTTGAGTGTTAACAGTCCATGTTAAGTCTTCAGTAATGTGGACACCAAGGTATTTAAAACTTGTGACTCTCTCTACAGGTTGCCCGCTGATCATTAGTGGGGTGTAACTGTAGTTCTGCTGCTTCCTTCTGTAATCCACTACCATTTCCTTGGTTTTATTGATATTCAGTGTCAAGCTGTTAGATTGACACCACTGTGCCACCTCATCAACCTGATCCAAGTAGAGCTGTTCATTGTTGTTACTAATCAGGCCCAAGATCACTGTGTCATCTGCAAACTTGATGATGGAGGTATGACTACTGTTGGCTTTGCAGTCATGCGTGTAGATGTTGTACAGCAGTGGACTCAAAACACAGCCTTGGGGAGCACCAGTGCTGATGGTTAATGAATCAGATGTCAGACCCCCCACTCTAACCACTTGTGAACGGTTGGTGAGGAAGTCAAATATCCAGTGACACAGGGTGGTGTTCAGTCCTAAGGCCTTCATCTTTGTGACCAAGGTGAGAGGTACTATCGTGTTGAATGCTGAACTAAAGTCAATGAACAGCATCCTCACATAATTCCCATTCCCCTCCTCCAGGTGAGTTAAGGTGGTGTGCATGAGGTTTGAGATGGCATCCTCTGTAGACCTGTTGGCTCTGTAAGCAAATTGGAGGGGGTCGAAGGAGGCAGGGAGGGATGAGCAGATAATGTTTTTCACAAGCTTCTCAAAACACTTCATCACTGTAGACGTCAGGGCTACTGGGCGGTAGTCATTCAGACATGATGGACTTTTGTTTTTCGGTACTGGAACAATAACAGACTGCTTGAGGCAAGTAGGAACTGTCTCTTGAGTCAATGATGTGTTAAAGATATAAGTGAACACAGGAGCTAACTGAGCAGCGCAGGATTTCAAAATCCTGTTAGAAATTCCATCCGGTCCAGCAGCTTTTCTACAATTAACCCTCCTAAAGGCATTGCTCACATCGACCTCAGAGACACAGAAAGGTGCATCCTCATTTGCTTCACATGCTGCAGCTAGTGCAAGATAGTCTGTGTTTTTCATGTCAAAGCGAGCATAAAAAGCATTAAGTTCATCAGGGAGGTCTTTACTCACATTCATCATAGGAGGGGACTTTCTTTCAAAGCCAGTGATGGTTCGGAGTCCTTTCCACACTCGTGCTGGATCACCCTCCAAGAAATCAGCTTCAACTTTGTCTCTATAGCGCCGCTTAGCATCTTTAATAGCTCTACGTAAACTATAAGATGCTGCTTTGTAATCCGTCATATCCCCTGAAATAAGCCCAGCATTATAAGTCATGGTGCGTGTCTTTAATGCCGTTCTCACTTCTCTATCCACCCATGGCTTCTGGTTAGGGAAGCTTCGGATCTTTACAGTTGGGATGATGGAATCAGTTAGCATATTGATGTAACTCAATGATACTTCCGTAAACTCATTGATGTCAGCAGAGTTCGTCTTGAACATCTCCCAGTCAACGTTGCTAAGGGCGTCCTGTAGCCTGGCTTCCGATTGGTCAGTCCAGCGCTTGACCTCCTTCGTCACTGGGGGGTCCGTCTGACTTCTCTGCTTGTACATAGGCAGAAGGAAAACAGCGAGTGAAAACAGTAGCTCAGTAGCGTAGTGGCTAATGAGCTGGGCTAGCATGCAGTAGCGTAGTGGTTAAGGAGCTGGGCTAGCATGCAGTAGCGTAGTGGCTAAGGAGCTGGGCTAGCATGCAGTAGCGTAGTGGCTAAGGAGCTGGGCTAGCATGCAGTAGCGTAGTGGCTAAGGAGCTGGGCTAGCATGCAGTAGCGTAGTGGCTAAGGAGCTGGGCTAGCATGCAGTAGCGTAGTGGCTAAGGAGCTGGGCTAGCATGCAGCAGCGTAGAGGGAGTTTGTTGTGATGGAACATGTTTGTATTGAGTTGAGGGAGTTTGTTGTGATGGAACATGTTTGTATTGAGTTGAGGGAGTTTGTTGTGATGCTGTTTGGGATGTTATGAAGTGTGTTGTGTTCCAACTTGCTCCTTCTGATTCCTTTATCTCCTGCTCCTTCTGATTCCTTTATCTCCTACACACACACACACACACACACTTTCTCTGTTTCTCTCCCGGTCTTTCACTCACTCTATTGGTCCAGTTCTCTCTCTGTCTCCTTCTATTTGTATGTCTGCTTTCATGTCCATACCTCTCTGTCTGTCTGTCTGTCTGTTTGTCTCTGAGCACCTGTCTCACTCGTTTCTGTCTGTCTGTCTCTGAGCACCTGTCTCACTCATTTCTGTCTGTCTGTCTCTGAGCACCTGTCTCACTCGTTTCTGTCTGTTTGTCTCTGAGCACCTGTCTCACTCATTTCTGTCTGTCTGTCTCTGAGCACCTGTCTCACTCATTTCTGTCTGTCTGTCTCTGAGCACCTGTCTCACTCATTTCTGTCTGTCTGTCTCTGAGCACCTGTCTCCCTCGTTTCTGTCTGTCTGTCTCTGAGCACCTGTCTCACTCGTCCTCCTGTGGCCAGGTGTTCCTGACACCTCTCCCTCTCTTTGTGTCCTTCTGACACCTCTCCCTCTCTTTAAGCGCTTTCAGACATACGTGTAAGACCGGAGGTTCTGCCGATGTTAAACGGTGGGGCCGTATATCTGAACGACATAACCGGTCATATGGAAGTCCGAATTCACCCGGTGTTTATACTACTCCCGACCTAGTATTTCCTCCGGACATTATGTAAATGTGCTGTGTCTGAACGAGGCGTAGAACATGCGGTCAAAATTCACACGTTTCTTTCGTGCGTCCATGTGGTTAAATCTGACTTAAATGCCAGTGTTATGATGGAGTGGCATAGTGCTGTCCAGAAAATCTCCGACCTGGAAAGATGCAGACATCACGGAGCTACTGTCCATGAGGGCATACAACATTTTGATAGAACACATGAAGGGAATGGCACGTTGTAGCCTACAACTGCATGGCAAGGCCAAACGAATTCAAAAGACTGAATCATCATAAGCAGAAGGCGCTGAAAAGGCAGCCTACAGCGACGTCGTTGACGACAATAACAGGAGTATTTAATAAATTGTTAGCCAACACGGTTTTCTGTTAATTGATAGCCTTAGGCAGAATTAGGCTACAGAAAAGAATACATGATTTTTTTCTCTCCCGGCAGTAAAGACAGTAGATTCGTGTTTAAAATGTAAATGAAAACTAAAGATAGGCTATAGGCTAACTATGCATATGACCATCCAGAGGAGGCTGGTGATCTGTCAAAAATGATCGTAAGATACAGATGGTTTTATTGTTGCTGTCATTATTACCACAAACACGAATTGACAACGAAACCATGGCGATCGTGGGTTATATCTTGCCTGCTTATTAGGCCATGCACAGCCCTGTCAGAACTCCGTGTAGCATGAGTAGCCTACTGGCAGTTTTCATAGACCATCACCAACTAGTTCGCACTTTGGATATATCGTTGGATTGTGAAAAGCCCAATTTCGAATAACTACAGTACAACAGATGAGGTAGGATGCATCTTTTGCAATTAGAATTTCGTGTTGGTGAGACCTGTTGCCTATCAGTAGACATGTCATCTCGAGTTCCACGACAGCTTAGCTAGTGCCACCGAAATATGACACTGAAATCCTTTCACTATTGGAGTCGCTCAGATAGAAACAGCTGTAACGTGGTTAGGACACTTTTGCTGTGGAGTGGAGACGCCATAAGTTAGGTGTGGTTTTGACAATCAGAAAAGCAATATACTGAAATAGTTTAATGATGTAAAGTCAAGTGCTGGTCTGGTGTGTGTGCGCGCAGTTTTTATTGATGAGTCAGAGTGGCAGGGGCATTATATAACTTCTCGCTCTTAGGCCTACTCATACACCGCGCTGAAATGGCGTAGCTGTCTAAATTCAAATCATATCATGCTAGGGCAGAAATCGTTGGACATACATTATTTTGTTATTCAGCACCCATGGTCAAAAATATGTTCCCGCGCGCTTGCATGGGGATAGTATGCTTTTGGAAAAAAATAAACCATGAAAAAACGTCACTGTTATGTTAGTATTTTGTTTGTTGCTTAAAAACGTTGTATGATGGCCTTGAAGTCTTTAGTTAGCCTACTGAATTGGCTGGTAGCCTACCATAAAGTGTGTGCATGCTCTCTCTCCAACGCAAACCAGATTCTGGTACATAATGTTGAAAACAGATAAATGTGTTTATTCGAAGCACACATACAAATACTGTATGTGCGCCCTTACGTGACTATCCTACTTCAAGTATTAGCCTACGCACAATGGATTTCTCTTCTTTAGCCTATAATGCATAGGCTACACTTTGTAAACAAAAAGCAGCTGTGACAGGCAGCGGCCGCATATATTCTGCGTCATATCTGCATCTTGGGAACTCTACAAGCCCCCACCCCTCACTCGACAACCACACGGAGATTCTGTAATGTGCGTGTATGTCTTTCACACATACGTCCGTATAAGGTCAGTATTAGGTCCGCAGGTTAGCATCATATCTGAATCATCCGAAGGGTAGGACCTCCGTTTAACTAACCTCCGCATGTACTCCGGAGGTTATATCTGAAAGCGCTTTTTGTGTCCTTCTGACACCTCTCCCTCTCTATGTCCCCTTCTGAAACACTTCTAATGGAACTGGACTGTTACCGGACTGGCCAAGGAGCAGCCTGCTGCCGTCAGAGGCTCTTTATCAGGGTCCGGTGGCGTTATGTAGTTCAGCCATCATGTAGTTACGTTACTTACTAGACCCTAGTATGACCCTACTCTCACCAGCAAACTAGTTGCCAAGGTGGAAAAAACATTCTCATTAAAAACTCCCTCCGTTAGCAGTATACCTGTCAAAAATAAAGGCAAAAAGCTCCAAAAAATCCCTCCTCAGGTAGACATA
>NW_027468848.1:8298685-8311185 GCF_046254945.1 Alosa pseudoharengus
CAGATTAGTGTGTTGGAGTGTCTAAATCCAGTCTTGTGCGAGTGATTATTTTATGAGATGTGACGCAGATTCCATCGTCTGTCTGTGTGGTAAACTGCTGCTGCTGGGCTTTTCCGTTGCTATGGACACGCACGCCGTCTCTCCTTTCTGTCGAACTACACGCTCGAGGAAGCTCGGTCAGCCGGCCGGCCACCTGCAGGTGACACGGGAATGTTACACACACACACACACAGGCACACATACACACACTCACACACGCAGGGCACACATACATACACACACTCACACAGGCAGGGCACACATACATACACACACTCACACAGGCAGGGCACACATACATACTCACACTCACACACGCAGGGCACACATACATACTCACACTCACACACGCAGGGCACACATACATACACACACTCACACAGGCAGGGCACACATACATACACACACTCACACAGGCAGGGCACACATACATACTCACACTCACACACGCAGGGCACACATACACACACATACACTCACACACACAGGGCACACATACATACACACACTCACACACGCAGGACATACACACACTCACACACGCAGGGCACACATACACACGCTCACACACACGCAGGGCCCAGCAGCCTTCCAGGAACTCCACCTGACACCATCTCTGCACTCTGTGGCCCGCCGTGCCGCTCAGTTCCCAGAGTGCCGAGCGATGATACCGACCCCCGCAGCCCCACCCCCCCTTAGTGAGCCGTCCTCGTCCCCCCCCCCCCCCCCACGACCCTCCTCTCTGGGGCCACAGAACACAGAGAGCAGGCTGGAGCCGCTGGGTAGTGGAGATGTTTCACCTCCCCAGGAACCCGGGCTGCTTTTATTAGGGCCAGTGTTGGGTTTGCAAAGCTGGGGGGTGAACATTCTGTTCACTAATGTGAACCTGCAGCAGGGTACGGAGAGGCATTAGGGGAAAGCTAACCTCAAGCTAGCCTAACACACACACACACACTCACACACAAAGGCAAAGAAACGCTCTCCAGAATCTGTGCAAGAGTGTGTTGCTGTGTGTGTGTGTGTGAATGAGATTACTGTTGGGTATTCCTGCCAGTTCTTTAGTTTATTTTGACGGCAGCGCCATGGAGAATGTCAAATCAGTACCGCATCAGATAAATGATTTAAAGCAGCTCTGCTAGTTTTGTATTTGTTTGCCCTGGTTGCCAGTCCTTCTGCAGGCTACACAATGTTCCCTGTAGTAATCAGCATGCATAAACACAGCACAGCCCCAGTTCAAGTTTCTTCTGCCTCCATTGAACAACTCTGAACATTGGGCTGAGACTGCTGCACACCACACAATGATTAAATTTAACAATGCAGCTGAACTTCATTCCCAGCTCTCCGTGTGTGTGTGTTGTGTGTGTGGGAGAGTGTGTGTGTGTGTGTGTGTAAAAGTGTGTGTGAGAGTGTGTGTGTGTGTGAGAGTGTGTGTGTGTGAGAATGTGTGTATGTAAGAGGGTGTGAGAGTGTGTGTATGTAAGAGGGTGTGTGTGTGTGTGTGTGTGTGTAAGAGTGTGTGTGTGTGTCTGTTTACTTGATTCTTCAGTCTCGAGCCAAGCTGATGCACGCCACCAGCCCAGTCATGGTCTCACTGCTCTCTTAACTCCTTGCAGGGACACGCCCCTGGGACAGTGAGCTCCACCAACCAGGATCATTTCAATCCCCCATTCTGTTTTATGTTAAACCTCATGCCCGAGTTGACGGAGCGGAGTGTATTTGCAGGTGCAAGGTGGTAACATGGGAAATGATATAATATTTGGACTTACCGTATTTTCCGGACTATAAGTCGCAGTTTTTTTCATAGTTTTGCCGGTCCTGCGACTCAGGTGCAACATATATATATATATTTATATATATGTTTTTTTCCTCTTCATGAAACATTTTTTGACTGGTGCGACTTATAGTCCAGAAAATACGGTATTCATTTTCACCATCACCATGACACTCACTCACACAGAGCGCCTTCCCTTACTATGCACAGAGAATCACAGGCTCAGTCCCTGCCTCAGTCATTGCAAGCACCTCTTGATTAATCACCCACTATGTGGATACTGTTTTTAGAATTGATTTAGATTAAGTATTAGTTAGTATAACTTGTATTTTAGTATTCTTTATCTTCTACTGTCCTTATTGCTTAGTTGTGTTTTTTTATATTATATACTTTTAATTACTTTTTTCTGCTGTTAGTGAATGTGTGTGTGATGTCTGTATGCTACTGAGACCTTGAATTTCCCCTTGGGAAATTCTATCTATCTATCTATCTATCTATCTATCTATCTATCTATCTATGATCGGTGACAGTAACAAGGCAAATAATAATAATTGAGTTGAATATGAGTTGGTGAATCACTGAAGTAGTCGTCAGTAAGTGACTGAAGAGTCTGTAGAATTTTGCTAGTCAGCTATATGACTTTTACTGAAACTGCATGGCCTAGCTGAACCCCGAAAGCTGAGCATACACTTGACAAAAAACAGTGCAAGTGGATTGGTTAAAGCACTATGGGAGATTTGAGTGCTGTTCGGCAAAACAGAATCTGCTGAATCTGGGAACATTGTCCTCTTTGTGTCTATATGCGGTTTCCTCTGAAAAGGCCGGTTCACGTTAGGTAACCCAGCGATGACCAGGACTGGCCCAGTGAGTAAAAGAGGATCTCAAAAACACACTCTCTCTCTCACACACACACAAACACACACACTCTCACACACACACACTAAGTCCACTCCTGTGGTGGAGCTCATGGAGGAGGGAGCAGGAGCAGAGACTAAGCCCAGTTTCGTAAGACCCTGACTGGGGCATATCCCCCGCTGGGTCCCCGGCATGATCCTGCAGGCTGGAGGCCGGCAGTGCCCAGCAGACAGGTTGGATGCGTGGTGATTTAATGCCCTCGCAACCTGGTTCCAATGACCTGGAGGTGTATGTATGTGTGTGTGTGATCTCTGTAGTGACCTGCAGTGCGTGTGTGTGTGTGATCTCTGTACTGACCTGCAGTGTGTGTGTGTGTGTGTGTGTTAGATCCTGATTAGCTCTGATAATAGCCCAGGAGCGGTTGTGTTACACTATCTATAAGCCTCTTTAGTTGTCAACAAATGTCACAATGCAAACTCTCCACAGTCCCAAGGCTGCTAATGTTGGGTTCTAACTCTGTAACGTTGGGTTGTAACTCTGGGTTCTAACTCTGTACCGTTGGGCTCCAACTCTTTGCTAATGTTGGGCTCTAACTCTGTAACGTTGGGCTCCAACTCTTTGCTAATGTTGGGCTCTAACTCTGTGCTAACGTTGGGTTCTAACTCTGTGCTAACGTTGGGTTCTAACTCTGTAACGTTGGGCTCTAACGCTGTGCTAACGTTGGGCCAGAGAGGATTAAAGCGGAGCGAGAGGTGCAAACGTTCGACAATTTCCGCGTTCGATTATTGCAAGAGGGAGGGAGGGAAATCCCCCTTTATGCATACCAGAGTAAAGCCTCCAATAAATTGGTCATTATGTCTTTCTGGATTTGTTGAGGGTTTTTTGGAAAATTTTGTCATAATCTGTAAGTGTTTGGGATCATTTCAAGCCTAAAAGTGTAATTTTTTTAGTGTTCGGATTTGTAATAGAATAACTTAATATCAGACCATGCTAGCTAGCCTCTTAGCTAAGGTAACATTTTAAACGGAGAAGTGTAATTTCTTTGAAATGACAACTAGCTGAATAACATTACTGACATTAGTTAAAGTGGATAGTTTATACTCAAGTGAATTTGCAATAGTATTTTAACTTTAAGCAAGGTCCTTCAACTACTAGTAACTTGTTAGCGCATAGCTTTATTGCCATAGCTACTCCCATCCACTTGTATAGCATTTCAAGCTAGCGTTAGCTAGCTAGCTAGCTCGGTTCACATGACTAATTAAATTATTCATATCATGTCCTAAAGAATGATTCATTGGTATCATACATTATAGACAATAATACTGTGAACACAATTATGTTTATCTGTTCTTATTGCTTATTAAGAGAGAAAGTTTATTTAGTGACGTAAGGTGACACTCCCACTTATGCAGACCGGAACTGTCCTGTTTTGCTCCCATAGTAACGAATTACGTTGCTTTATCTTGCTAGTAATCAAGGATCTTTGGTTGGGCTCTAACTCTGTGCTAACGTTGGGCTCTAACGCTGTGCTAACGTTGGGCTCTAACGCTGTGCTAACGTTGGGCTCTAACGCTGTGCTATTGTTGGGCTCTAACGCTGTGCTAACGTTGGGCTCTAACGCTGTGCTAACGTTGGGCTCTAACGCTGTGCTAACGTTGGGCTCTAACGCTGTGCTAACCTTATTGCCTGTGTGCTCTGTGTCTGCTCCACAGTCCCGATGCTGCAGACAGCTCGTCCTTTGACGTCCAGCTCGGTGACATCATCCTCACGGCCACAGACGGTCTCTTTGACAACATGCCTGACTACATGATCCTGCAGGAACTCAAGAAGCTCAAGGTGACACACCTTCCCCTGTACTGTCTTTGTGTCTGTGTGTGGAGTGTTATATTGTCTCTTGTGTTTGTGTGTTCAGCGTGTGTGTTCAGTGTGTATGTTCAGTTAGTGTGTTCAGTGTGTGTGTTCAGTTAGAATGTTCAGCGTGTGTGTGTTTAGTTAGTGTGTTCAGCATGTGTGTTCAGTTAGTCAGCAATCATGTACTGTGTTTAGTATTTTGTGAGTTTAGTGTTTGCAAGTGGTATGCTAAATGTGAAGTGGCCTGTTTATGTTTATGTTGTCACGTACTTTGTTGACTCTTTTGCAGTGTCTCTGCAGTCTGTTCTGTCCTTGTCTCTATGTGAAGTGTTGAGGTTGCACTGTAATTTGACCCAGGTCTGTATTTGGTAGACAAGCCTCCATCTTGTCAGGCTCTGATATGCAATTTGTATAACAACACCCTTGTGTGTCACCTTGCAGAACACCAACTACGAGAGCATCCAGCAGACGGCGAAGAGCATCGCCGAGCAGGCTCACGTTCTGGCCTACGACCCCAACTACATGTCTCCCTTCGCACAGTTCGCCTGCGACAACGGACTGAACGTCAGAGGTAACAACCTCCCAACAACAAACAATGAATCCATCTGTTATTGTTGTTGTCCTTTTTTTTTTTTTTTTTTTTAACGACGGGGGAATTTCTGAAAGGGAAACCACTGCCAACCGTGGCCGACTGTGTGGTCGGGGTTAATGACCCATCACAAGGGCAGGTCTGTAGGCATGCCATGCCATGCCATGCCGTGCGAGTGAGAGTGAGAGTGGCGCAGACCGCAGCAGCAGCACGAGGCGGAGGCGCTTGATGATGTCTGACTCATCGGCCTGAAGTGGGTTATTTAGCCAGGCTGGTAGAAGAGCCCGCGGCACCAAACAATGAGAGGCGTCTATGAAGCAGATGCCCTCTGGTCATGCATGGCAGCCTTTTCCTGCCATTGTCTCACACACTGACCCTCCGTCTTGCGTGTAACTGATATACACAAACACACACACCTCTGTTTAATGAATAACACGCATACACACCTCTGTTTAATGTGTAACACCCACACGTCTGTTTTATGTGTTAACACACACACACGTCTGTTTTATATGTCACACACACACACACCTCTGTTTTATATGTAACACACACACACCTCTGTTTTATGTGTAACATACATAAACACACACACCTGTTTTATATGTAACACACACACGCACACATGTTTTATGTGTAACACACACACACCTCTTTTATATGTCACACACACACCTCTGTTTTATGTGTAACACACACACACACCTGTTTTTCGTGTCTTACAACCCTGGCCCTCTGTTTTACGAGTGTTTGTGTGTGTTGTGTCCTTTTCCAACAGGAGGGAAGCCGGATGACATCACGGTGCTGCTGTCCATTGTGGCGGAGTACACGGACTAGCGTCGGTCCGGTGGTTGGCACCAACCCTCGGCTTCCTCCGGGCGCTGGAATGACTCGCTTGGGCCCACTCGACCCATTTCCTGCTGGCAGGATCTGGGACTACTGTTGGTCAGCTCGGCTGGTTCGCTCGCTTACTTGCCCTCGCCGCACTGGTGTTTTGGTAGTGCTTTTGTCTCGGCGCGCCCTCTGTTCCTTTTTCCTCAGTCCACGCCACGCTGCCTCATGGTGTGCCCCCCCCCTTACGCCCCCCTCCCTCAGTAAGGCTCCCTCCTCTTCACCACCACCACCACTGGCATCTCTCGAGTCCCCAACCCAGCCCAGTCCAACCCAGCCCAGTCCAGTCCAACCCAACCCAACACAACTTAACCCAGCCCAGCCCTGTCCAACCCAACCCAACCTAGTGGTGTCTTAGTTCAGTTTTCTTGTTTTTTGACGTATGCAAGATGAGCCAGAGGAGAAGGTTGGGTGGAGCATGGAGACGTCGCTATGATGCCAGAGGATCTGGAGATGGTGGGTGTTGATACGCATCTATGCATGAATGGACAGTGCTGAAAGGGAGATGTCCTCAGATATGACTACTCCAAAATGGCAAAGCCTTGGCTTGTTTATCCTCTACTCTGGAAAACACACACACACACACACACATTGTGGTCTGTGTGGCACCTCCTTGCTCCAGGGATCGGTGGCAAACAGACAAACTGATTAGCACGCACACACACACAGCGCTGCCAGAAGAGCTGATTTGGACAAGGCTTTACAAGCATCCGCTGATGTCTGCCCTGCTTGGCCACGGTAGCCTGGAGGTGGAGGAGGAAGAGGAGGAGGAGGAAGAGCTGAAAGCAGTCCCAAAGTCACTGGATAGTACATAAATGTAGAACCAGCCCAAAAACAAGTATATTGTTTAGATATAACTCTTAACGGATCTGCACCGGACTTCAAGCAGGTCCAGACCCAGAACAGAATGACCTCAAGCGCCTCAGGCGTGGGGTTTGAAGTCTGGGGCACCTGAGCCAGACATGCATCAGGCGTGGGGTTTGAGGTCTGGGGCAGATCCGTGGTCTAGTCCCTTCTGGGAGTCCAGTAGTGTGTCTGACGTTGAGCAGGCAATGCCAGAGCTGCTTCCTCATGACAGGGAAAAGCCTCGACACGACGATAGCAGCGAGCAATGTTGAACGTGTGTGGCGTACAGTCTGTGATCTCTTGAGGACAGTAGAAAGAATGAAGTGTAAAAGTCTTTGGAAAATAAATTGTACATGATTTTATTTTATTTTATTCGATGGCGATTTAAAACAGCATAGTTTTAAAAATCCTGCTTGTGTTGTTTATGAAATCTGACATTCAGGGTCCAGGACGAGGTAACACTTGACCGAGGCGCTTTTGTTGGGACAGGAATGGGATTTTGTACTCTTTTTTTTTTTTTTTTTCCTTCTTTTTTTTCTTTCGTTGTTTTTGTTCTTTTGGTAAGAAAATATTTATAGTGTCAGAAAAGAAGAGGGAGAAAGGAGATGAGTGAAGATAGTCTCCCTGTGTTTGGCTTGGGAGGTGTCCAAGGTCGGACTGGGGGAAAGGGATGACGGTGATTCCCTCCCTCCTGTCAAGCAGTGTGTGAGATGGTTCATATGCTTTGAAGGGTGTTCGTGTACTGTGTGTATGTATGTGTGTGTGTGTGTGTGTGTGTGCTTGATTTGGTAGTTTTGTGATTGTCAATGCTTTTGAGTGGGTCAGAAGTAGAAACTAAGAGGGAGAGAGAGAGAGAGTGTGTGTGTGTGTGTGTAACATCCTTAGCACATGAAAAGAGTAACTTTAATGCAATACAGAGTTTTTGTCTTTTTTCCCTCCCCCCCCCCCCCCCCTTCTTTGTGAATGTTGAGGTGTACACAATTAACGCACAAAGACGAATGTTAGCATCTGTGAATGCTAACCGTGTATATCTGTACTGATGGCTTAATAAAGGTTTATTTTTGCTACTTCCTGGGTAATTTAATCACAGATAGCCACTGCCCTCCTCCCTCCCTCCCAGTTTTGCACTGCTGGTGTGTCAAACTACTCAGCTCTAGCTACCCTTAGCCAACAACAAAGTAAAGTATAACTGCTCTCATTTCCTACCAAGTCAATTATCCCCACGCACTCAGCCCGGGGTACTTAGAGTTAATGTGCCTTCTAATGGATTCTTTCCCACACATTGACGTCTATGTTTACCACCCAAAACCCGCCCCAAAAATGAACGGGCCCCTGGTCTGAATCAGGGGGATGTTAAAATGAATAACTGCTGTTCCTTACAGGAGTTTCGTATGAGCAGACGGGCTTGGCCGTGCCTTGACTAATGCAGTGGACTAAGAGCGCTGTTGTTTTTACTTGTTTTGCTGTCAGACCCCCCTAGAGAGGTCGTTCATAGGTCACAGACAAGGCGAGACGCAAGTCCTGCTCCTCAACCAATCAACACTGAGATACTTGATCAATTCTGCGTTCATATATTCTCTTAAACCCAAATAATCATCAATAACCTTTCCCCCTCTTCTCTCTGTAGAATGCCTTGATACGAAAATCTGAGGCACACTTACTGTACTTCCTGTATACGTGCTGATGCATTCTGGGAAGGGGCGCGTGCAGCACTAACTACTTAGTGACAACACTGGCCCGCGATGTCCTCTGTCTCCGGGAAGTGTGTGTTGTAAAACAGGTGTGGACATACTACAGGGCTCGGGAATCCACACACGCGCGCGCGCAGGCCTCCAGCAGTAAGTAACACCACAAACACACTCACACTGGCCGACCCTCTACACAGCGAATTCAAACTTTCCAACCACACACTCAACCCAATTAAGATAATTAACCTAGTTAATTCTTAGAGAAACCTAGTTAACTCAACGCTCCCTTAAAACAACTGTTTCCTTGGTGAGCATATTTTAGCATCTCTGACAAACATCTGCTTTTTCTTTCACACACTTCCAGAAGCAAAATAGCTATTAGCTAGTGCTGTGAGACCCAATTAAGATATTAACCTGTTATTCACACACACACAGCTAGCCTGCCAGAAGGATCCAGTAATCTGTAATTAATTAAGTACAGAGAGCTACCCGAGTTCTGCCAAAACGAGGAAATTCCCCTTAGAAACCGTTCAGCTTTGGTAGTGTTAGTTTGTGTGGAGCTGAACTTGTGCACAAGTCAAAACTACAGGCTTTGGAATAGAATAGTTTCACCCTTTAACTGAAGTACAACACTTAGTATTTGGTCAAATTGCATGCATTCACAGTTCAACTGGAACAGTGTGCAATGCAACATACTCAGAGCCTGGCCTAAGGGAAACGGGTAGTCCAACACGGTTTAAACTAGTCCCAGAAGACTCCACAGTAGAACCACAAGCCCCTCTCTTTTCTTCTAATGGGGGAAGGTTGGAGCTTTGCAGTCAAACTACTTTAGGCCTCATCTTTTAATCACCCAAAACAAAATGGTGTTTATGTCTGTGTGCGTGTGTTTGTCTATATGAGAAGAGGTATGTGTGAGATTCGTCAATGCAATTTCTGTACATATGTTTTTGATGCTGTATATTTAAATAAAGATCTTAGTATTTATTAAACACTTGTGCTGTGTCTTTAAACACTCCTGTAAATGTGTATATATAATGTGTGTGTGTTTGTGTGTATGAGTGTGAAGTTTGTGGGTTTTGGTTGATGGCACTGTGGCGCGTACACGTGTTTGCGGTACGGTGTGTGTTTTGAGAGCGAGTGTGAAGCCTTGCTGCAAAATAACATGTCCTCAAACCGTAACCACCCACAGGTATTGGCACTGGACCACAAATGGGAGAGAAGGATTGGGAGACACACACACACACACACACGTGCATGCAGGCATGAGTAGGGTGGTCCATTCTGGAAAACACACACCCTGTCCTGTTTTGACAGAGATGAGTCACACTGAGTCTGCCGCGTGTGTGTTTAGGTATGGATGTGTGAGTGAAAATGTGTGTATGTTTAAGAGCACATTCCTCAGTGAAATGTGAGACTCGCTACAGTGAACACAAAACACAAGAAAGCAGTTCATTAAAATATACTTTCGTGCACAGACACACACACACACACAAGTAGTTCTTATGCAACTCCTGAAAATATCCCAGTATGAGTTTGACTGACAACCCCAGGGCCTCTTGAGAGGAGTGTGTGAATGCACTGGTATAAACACAGGCGTTCCCCCAAAGCCATGAGGAAGCACTGTGCAGAGGAACATTGACAATGACACGCAATTAGGGAATAACTTAACACACGTTTAGGAATTACAAAATCTGCGCTTGAGTGAGCCACTAAAAACACAAACCAACATGAACTTGCAGTTGAAGCTTAACACAAGCTTCCCAGTGTCCTGTCCTTTGTGAGGTGTGTGTGTGTGTGTGTGTGTGTCACTCCTCTGTTGTTCGTGTTTGCCCTCTGTCATCTGCGGTGTCGTCTTCAGTGTCGCTGGCACATGCCAGGCTGGGTAACGCCGACGGACTGGCATCTGGGTTCTGCTCGCACAGGGCACCGAACAGGAGCGTGCGAACCTGTAGTCACACACACACACACACACACACACACACACACACACACACACACACAGTCATCCCCCTAACATTATCCACACACTGACAAAAACCTGTTCATGACACCTGTTTCCACAGTGATGTAAAGTACACTCAAACAGGAAGGGCCCTTGCCCTTCTCTTTTTGATTGGTTACTCAAGGACCCGTTTGCTTTGCCCTTCTCTTTTTGATTGGCTACTCAAGGACCCGTTTGCTAACTAAAGCATGCAACTTTCAGAGCGATTTTGAGAACAAAAAGCTGACAGTCAATCAGAAACATCCAATTTTAGATATCACATTCATCATTACGAGAAGAGACTTCTCGAACGCTGGGGTTTGTAGTCTTTTTGGGAAGAACATGGATGCCACCAGAGCAGCAGCTATCTCGTTAGTGGTGGACATTTGTCTAGAACACAAGAACACGCCCCTCACGCTCCCTTGTTGGGTATGGTCAATGAGAATTAATAATAAAAAACTTTTTTTAGTAACTCAATTTCACCTATTTCAATTTCAACAAGTGCTGTCGCGTTTCTCTCGAGCCACGAGGGGCATTAGCAGGCTAGTCATTGTTATTGTTTTGTGCTACATTAGCCTCTTTAGCAAACCGGCTCGAAAACAAATCGTTACATCAAAACCGTGCAATGCATGAATTGGTGACTGGATTGAAGCAGCAATGTAATCTAGTGTGTAAGAGCATTGCACATTAAAATGACCAACACAGTACAAATACAAAGAAAATTCATGTCATCTCATCTCAACTATGGGCCAACTCTGGGTACCCTCAAGAAAATACATGTCATCTCATCTCAACTATGGGCCAACTCTGGGTACCCTCAAGAACTCAGAGTTAAAGGGGCCGTGCCTCCGTGAAATGCCGCAAGAAAGCTGGGTAATTTACACTTTCCAACTCGGGCGGGGGACTTACGAGACAAATGGAAAGACCCCAGTGTTTCCCATGCATTGACTTATTTGTGGCGGCCCACCACAATATCAACATTGACCACCACACAATGATTTTTCAGGTTGTGCTAAATTGTGCTTAAATCTGGTTAGCATCATAACCACGCTGCGCTAATTTGTTAAAAACTGTTGCATTCAAGTTAATTCTGCAAACCTACCAGCACAAATAGAATTCAATTCTGTGGGAAACACTGGACCCATATGGTCTCATCACCTTGGCAGTAGGAGGGGTGACTGGCATAGAGCTGGCGGCCATCTTGGGCGTGGCACAAACAGGCTCTGTCTCCATGTCCTCTATCAGCGTAGTCTGTGCATGCGTCAGGGGAGGTGCCATGGGGAGGTGCCAGGCACACGCCTCCTCGGCCTCCATGTTGAGTGTGGCTGCTACGCACTGCTCCTGGGACGGTGACGATGGCGGCGGTGGTTTCGGGAGTTCCAGAAGCTTCCTGAGGTAGAGCGGGGGGCTGAACACAGGGCTCGCCTGGCTGGATAAGACACGCTCCTCCCCCGGGACTGGACCTCCCTGGGGGGCCACGTGCAGGTTCTCCTCCTCCGGCTCCATCTCGCCCCCCCCACACTCAAGGGTCCCACGGGGAGAGGCGGGGACAGATGGGGCCCCCCCACACCTGGGTGTGAGTTGAGGTCAGTTAGCAGACAAACACATGCACATGCACATACACGCATACACATAGGCATGCACACGCACGCACACACACACACGCATACACATATGCAGCACGCGCACGCACACACATGAACACACACGCATACACATGTGCATGCACGCGCACGCACACACACACACACACACACACACACACACACAATCCCAAAGGCGTCCGTGTGTGTGAGAAAGAAAAGCATTGTATTGTTTAAAATAATCTGTGAAAGCCCTGTGAGTTCAGCTAAGGACAGAGGCTTAGGCCTTCTTAAGCTGCACACAAACTTCAATATGATACTGTGTGTGTGTGTGTGTGTGTGTGTGTGTGTGTGAATGCATGAGTGTGGGTGTGCGTGCTTGAAGCCCCATCTGAATGTGAAAAGT
>NW_027468848.1:8313685-8343685 GCF_046254945.1 Alosa pseudoharengus
AATAGGAGAGAGAGAGAGAGAGAGAGAGAATAGGAGAGAGAGAATTGGAGAGAGAGAGAATAGGAGAGAGAGAATAGGAGAGAGAGAATTGGAGAGAGAGAGAATAGGAGAGAGAGAGAATAGGAGAGAGAGAATAGGAGAGAGAGAGAGTAGGAGAGAATAGGAGAGAGAGAATAGGAGAGAGAGAGAATAGGAGAGAGAGAATTGGAGAGAGAGAATAGGAGAGAGAGAGAATAGGAGAGAGAGAGAATAGGAGAGAGAGAATAGGAGAGAGAGAATTGGAGAGAGAGAGAATAGGAGAGAGAGAGAATAGGAGAGAGAGAATAGGAGAGAGAGAGAGAGAATAGGAGAGAGAGAGAGAGAGAGAGAGAGAATAGGAGAGAGAGAATTGGAGAGAGAGAATAGGAGAGAGAGAGAATAGGAGAGAGAGAATAGGAGAGAGAGAATAGGAGAGAGAGAATAGGAGAGAATAGGAGAGAGAGAGAGAGTAGGAGAGAGTAGGAGGAGGTTAGTGTCCCTGGTGTCCTCAGGACTCTGTCTGGGATTAGGCCTCAGATCCCTCCAGAGCCTTGAGACGATGTGTAATCTGCCACCCACACTGCAGCCCAACCATAGGGTCTAACACACACACACTTGCACACTCCTACACACACACACACACACACACTCGCACTCTCATACACATACACACACACACACACACACACTTGCACACTCCTACACACACACACACACACACACACACACACTCGCACACTCCTACACATACACACACCCCTAGACACACACACGCACTCCTACGCAGACACACACACATACACACAGAAACACACATACACACACATGCACACTCGTACACACACACACACACACACACACACACACACACAGTCATACACACACATTCCTACATACAGTACCTACAACCCCCCCACCCCCCACCCCACCCCACCACACACACACGCACACACACACAGTCTGTCAGTGCATTGGTGTGTGTGTGTGTGTGTGTGTGTGTGTGTGTGTGTGTGTGATTTTCTGTGTGTATTAGGGTGATTAAGGAGGAGGTCAGCGCAGCATGAGCGCAGGTGTGTGTGTGTGTGTGTTTGTGTGTGAGTGTTTTCTGTATGTGTGTGTGTGTGTGTGTGTGTGTCTCCTCAGTGTGAGACTAATGGCCTTCCACTGAGCCAAACAAAACTGTTACAAGATTAAATTAACCAAAATACTGCAAGTGCAGGGCTGTCAGTATGAATAGACTGCTTATGGTGTGTGTGTGTGTGTGTGTGTTTGTATGTTGGAGGAGGGGGGGGGGGGCTCACCTGTGTACTGGGCCTATCTGGGAGGGGGCAGTTTGTGACGGGGGGGCACTAGTGTCCTCATCCAGGGTGGCCAACACCACAGTCGCTGTCAACGGCATGTCGTCAAGGCTGAAGGACACCGGCCTGAAACACACACACACACACATACCGAATCACACGTACACACACACACATGCAGAGTCATCCAGACTGAAGGATGCCTGGGATAGGGCACACAACACACAACATTGAAACACACACACACACATGCACACACACACACACACACACACACACACACACACACACACACACACACACACACACAGTCATCCAGACACAGGGATGCCAGACTGAAATACACACACGCAATGATCCATGCTGACACACAAAAAGACACAAACACACAGTCTTCTACCCTTAAGGATATTGGGCATGGCAATCAAGAACACACACATATGCATACTTAAGTATGCATGCACTAATCTACTCTAACGGGCAGGGTAGAACAGTCAAGAACACACACACACACACACACACACACACACACAGTAATCAAAAAACTTACACACACAAAAACAAAAGTCTGTGTGTGTATGTGTGTGTGTGTATTCTGTTATGAGTGAGCCTTACTTTCCAGAAGAGCCAAAGTGGACACACACAGGCAGACTGTGTGACTCTGCGAATGACAGCAGACCCTAGAAAACAACAACCCACACACACACACACACACACACACACACACAGGCAGGCTGTGAACGACAGTGGCAGCGACAAACTATTCCACATTACACACATACTAGATCTACACAGATAGATACACACACACACACACACACACACAGGCAGACTGTGTGACTCTCAGCTCTTACACGGTATTAATGTGCGGTAGTTAAAGCAACACCAAAGAACTTTCCCTCTGTCGCACGCACGCTATTTGTTTATCCAGCACCGGCTTTGCAAATAACGATGTCCACAGACAAGGTAGAATATGTTGCATGATTTATGAAAGTACGATGTATTGCGACATCAGATGCAAGTCAAATTTGTAGTTTCTTATGTCTCATTCTACACTACAGATCCGCTACCCGATCTGGCAAACGTACATAGTGCGGTTATAGCCGATAGAGGGTCGCAAAGCGACTGCAGAAGTGCTGTTCACCCTGTTACAAGTTGATGAACCACTGAAACGATTTTGGAATCATTATTTTAAGGTACAAAAAACTCTTTGGTGTTACTTTAATACAACCATGTGGACATCTGTAAAATTCTGGGGTATTCTCACTGCATTCTGATGTATTCATATGTTACTTCTGTGTGTAGTATACAACGGGGAGATGTGCATACCATTGTACATAACTGCGCCTTAGGCCTGTGTACCATCAGGATGGTCATACAGCTTGGTGTTTAGGAACATCCGAGGAACATCAGTGATAACATCAACATGCTGTCTCCCTCGGCCTGTTCGGGCTAGTATCTCCATCTGGCCAGAGCCGTTTTTTGTACACTGGTTGGCACCTGCCACGTTGGCATGATTGACGTTTGTATGTTTTAGTATGACATGCTTTGTCTTAGGTTTTGACTCGGAGACGGATCGAGGAAGCGACTCAGGAAGCGTCTTATGCCAAGGCGGTCAGCAGCAGCCCGCTTCTAATACAGTGTTTCCCATACATATATCTTACGCTTGAGTTGATCTGAGTGTAGCTGAGAGGAATTAGTTAAGATATTCATGTGTCTTAATGGAGGCCCGTGAGAGACACGCGCATAGCTATGGAGGCCTGTGAGGGACAAAGTACTAGTTCCAGTGTTTCCCATACATTGACTTATTTGTGGCGGCCCACCACAATATCAACATTGACCACCACACAATGATTTTCCAGGTTGTGCTAAATTGTGCTTAAATCTGGTTAGCATCATAACCACGCTGCGCCAATTTGTTAAAAACTGTTGCATGTTGGGGGGGGGAATAGCTGTACCTTTTCAGCTGAGTTGTGTAGCTCTTCTGCAATAGTGCAAAGGGCAGTCATGTGTGAGAGGCGAGTGTATTGATGTGTGTGAGTGAGTAAGTAAGTGAGTGAGTGTGTGAATGAGTGTGTGTGTGTGTGTTAGTGTGGGTGTATGTGTGTGTGTTAGTGTGTGTGTGTGTGTGTGTGTGTGTGTGTGTGTGTGTGTGTGTGTGTTAGTGTGTGTGTATGTGTGTGTGTTAGTGTGTGTGTGTGTGTGTGTGTGTGTGTTAGTGTGTGTGTGTGTGTGTGTGTGTATGTGTGTGTGTTAGTGTGTGTGTGTATGTGTGTGTGTGTGTTAGTGTGTGTGTATGTGTGTGTGTGTGTTAGTGTGTGTGTGTGTGTGTGTGTGTGTGTGTGTTAGTGTGTGTGTATGTGTGTGTGTGTGTTAGTGTGTGTGTATGTGTGTGTGTGTGTGTGTGTGTCTTACATCCCTGCTGCCCTTCTGGTGGCCCAAGGGAATTCAATCCCACAGTGGAAAGGACAGTTATGAATGTGTGTGTGTGTGTGTGTGTGTGTGTGTGTGTGTGTGTGTTCTCTGTTTGTTGTAACTCACAGTGACAGATTAGAACACTGCTGTAGTGAGTTCTACAGGGAGCCAACCATCTGTCTAAAAGTATCACACAGCTGACTACACACACTCCACCAGGACGCCTTAGCTCTCTGCTGTGTGTGTGTGTGTGTGTGCACGCATATGTGTGTGTGTTTGAGTGTGAATGTATGTGTGTGTGTGTGTGTGTGTGTATGTGCACACATACGTGTGTGTGTTTGAGTGTGAATATATGTGTGTGTGTGTGTGTGCATATGTGTATCTGAATGGGGATGTACATATGTGTATGTGTGTGTGTGTGTGATGCCAATGTATGTAGCAATGAGATACCTTCATCAAGGAGTATCTAGAGGTAAAGTTAGACGTCATGGGAGTGGGTGCATACTGAACTAGTTAAAACCAACCACAAAAATATCCAAAGTGGTTTTGAAAGACGTTGATCATTGTGATTTTACACTGTAGTAAACTGTTCTCTCTCTCTCTCTCTGTATGCAAATGTGCACATGTGTATTTAATCTGTGTATATGTAACGTTGTATATTGTTAATAAAAATAAATATATAAAAAATAATTAACACAGGTCAGGTTCTCAATGTTCTAAAGAGGACAAGGGGAACCACAAATGCTGTGTGTTACACGTTTCCAGACGGCACAGTATTGAGACCACCAAGCAGCACTACAGAATCCCTACTACCATTCAGAGCAGCACTACAGAATCCCTACTACCATTCAGAGCAGCACTACAGAATCCCTACTACCATTCAGAGTCGGTTTTCCACTTTCACTTCCAAATCTCCACTGCTCCCCTCAGCCCTAATAAGCAATTTGGGATAATATCAGAAGCTTACTCTAAAAGGCCCGTCTTGGTGAAATAGGTCTGGCCTGTGTGTGTGTGTGTGTGTGTGTGTGTGTGTGTGTGTGTGTGTGTGGGTGTGTGTGTGTGTGTGCGTGTGCGTGTGCGTGTGTGTGTGTGTGTGTGTGTGTGCGTGTGTGTGCGTGTGTGTGTGTGTGTGTGTGTGTGTGCGTGTGTGTGTGTGTGGCATTATGTTCTTACGGCGCGGCGGGTTACGGTGGCCCAGAGACCAGGCGAAAAACGATAGGTACACTCTCTTCTGAACCTCTAAGAACTGGGCTAGAAATAAGCCTGCCATAAAATAGAAGATGGACACACACACGCACACACACACTCACTTACACACATTTACACAGGCACACACACTGCACACACAACTATGTGTGGAGACGCTAATGCCTAAGCGCAAATACACACACACATAAAACATATTCGGCACTCCCATGTGACAGCAGGGTCCATGCTGTCCTCTACAGCTGGTCACTGAACTACTTCAGACAGAAAATGATTTCTCTCACGCACACTCACAAACAGACACACTCACACACACACACATTCACAGACACACACACACACACACACACACACACACACACACACACACACACACACACACACTGTGCACCAGTGGCGACTCCCAGAGGAAGAAAAGCAAGAGATCCTCAGAGTTAAATAACTTCAGACATGAGAATCTCTGCAACAATAAAACATGTGAAATAAAACTTCAATTAATCATTTCATTCAGCTTTAAATATTCATTATATTAATTATATTAAATATTAGCTGAAATAAATTGGTAAAAGGGCAGAAAAAGCTGGCATTACAGTTAGATTACATGAACAGTAGAATTAGGTTCCCTGTTCACTAAATGTATGCTAGGGTTGCAGGTCCAAAGGTGAATGCTCACTATATACTCACTAACAACTATTTATGATGTGCACAGTACATCTAACATCTAACTTTTATTTCGCAATGCTATCTATTTAATTGTACAATAAGTAAACGTATCTGTGATACATGTGTAACATGGAATTGACTGGACTACACTGACTACACGTGCCATAACAGCACCACCGGCTCCCTCCAGCCCTGATGTACACATTAAAGGGGTGGTTCAGGATTTTGGACATAAGACCTCATTTCCAAGTAAGCAAGTGTGATATTTATCAGTGGAGACCGTTTTCAACACGTTTCATCCAGTCCTTCTAATTGCAGAGTTCGCAGGTGCTAGGCTAGCGCAAGTCAACGGTATGTGCTAGCCTGCCACTAAAGACAGTCTTACCCACTCCAAAGTACACCCGAGGCAAATTCCAGACAATCGATGTAAATGTCTGTGTTGAGAGAATAGTGTGAGAAATACAACTACCCTCGCATCGCGTTGCAATAGTTATACTTTGGTCCCTGAAGTTGGTAGTAGTCATTTTGCATCTCAGCGGCGGACTGATATTACCAAGGCTACTACTAGGTATCCCCATTTACCAAAGTCCTTTTAGACAAGTCCCTCCACTCGGCGGCCATATACCAACGTTTTATGGGCACTCATCGGGCACAGTCTTTGGGTCGAACTGCGCGTGCGCAAGGCTTCACGACACCAATCTTGCTCCAGCGGCGAGATCACAACACATGATTGGCACGATGTCTTCACAACACACCATATGATTGGCTCAATGTATTCACATGTCGACGTTTTGCCGAGGAAGGGGTGGGATATGTGTAGACAACGGCCATATTGGCGTGACAAACTAGCCCCATGCATTTCTATGGAGGATTTTTTGAGTGCTGTGTCTCCTCATTAGAAAGTCTCTGGCTTTACTGTTTACTTTTCGGCGCAGTACTACTAACCGGAGCAAGTATAATTCCGCCGCTGCTAAGAAACTAGTCCCTCAAAATGTAATGCGATCGTTGAAATGCAAGGATAGAGTAACGTTAGAAATAACACTATCAAAACAGACATTTACATCGATAGTCTGGCGTTAGAATTTATTTGCCTCGGGTGTACTTTGAAGTGGGTAAGACTGTTTTTAGTGGCAGGCTAGCACATACCGTTGACTTGCGTTAGCCTAGCACCTGCGAACTCTGCAATTAGAAGGACTGGATGAAACGTGTTGAAAACGGTCTCCACTGATAAATATCACACTTGCTTACTTGGAAATGAGGTCCTATGTCCAAAATCCTGAACCACCCCTTTAATGTTAGGGCTTCAAAAGTGACTGCTGCTACACACACATACACACACACACACATGCGCACGCACACACACACACACACACACTGAGCTTCTGAGTCCACTCACAAACACCTACAAACCCAGAATACAGCTGAAAAGATACAGCTGCTTCAGGCACAATGTGTCATCTGAGTCTACATCCATACACACACACACACAAACACAGAAAGACACACACACAGTCAGACACCAGCAGATATACACACCCTAAGCTCCTTCAGGCAGAAGGTGATGTGTGAGTCTACCCCGACCTGGAAGTAGTCAAACTCATCTGGGTGCAGGCTCATCTCTGTGTACATGACCTTCGCACGATCTGTACACAAAAACACACACACACACACACACACACACACACAAACACACACACACATACACATACAAAAACACACACACACACACACACACACACACACACACACACACACACACACACACACACACACACACACACACACACACTGATGTGAGAGCTGAGATATCTGAGCCACCCTGTTCATTGGCCCCCAGTCGTGAGCAGACAGTAACATTGATAAAGGGTGTGAGTTAACCTATGATTCCCATACTATTCGGTTGTTAGGTCCGACGTTACATGTCGTTTCCGCGCCGAACGGCTCTTTTGTCCAAAAAAGTTTACTAGCCAGCCAGCATGTTTTCACTAGGCCTACTTGGAAACCTTGTCACCATCACCTCCGTTTTAGTGAGGGTAAAAAAAATGGTTTGACTTTAACAGAGTAATTACTGTAGCTGCGCAGCCAGATGATATAATCAAGGGTAACGTCCAAGCCTCCAAAATAGGGTTTTATTAAGTTGAGGCAGCAAGTGAGTAGGAGAATAGCAATTTTCTTGTAGGCTACTCTGAATAGCAAGGGGGAAAAAAATATTTTACTGTCTGTGGAAAATTACGAGCCGCTCTGGGCCCAGTTGGACCCGGAAAAAGAATTATGGGCACATTATTGCATTACGCCTTAACAACCGGATAGAGCACATCTTAACAGTCGGTTTGGTAAAACCTGCTCACCACTCTCTTCCTCGTAGTAGTTCTTCAGAATGATTCTGACGGGGGAGACGGCCAGGGTGATTTCCTCCTGAGAGGCGGGGAAGTGTCTCACGATGTCCCCCAACAGTCTGGCACGCACACACACACACACACACACACACACACACACACACGCACACACACACACACACACACACACACACACACACACACACCAACAACATCACAACTAATTTTAACACCACAACAGACACAGCAACATCACATACAATCTAAACACCACCGAGGTATTCTCACATGGGATGGTATGTGAGAGGCATTAGCCTGGAAATCCAGACCCAAATCTAGAAAGATTTATGAATAATGAAAATGGCCAAACTCGAGGGGCGGCACCAAGCCAATACATTTGAAAATATCATCATCATCTGTTTAGTTTGCCTCTGGCCCACCTATATCAGACACACCAATGTGATTGGTGCAGCTCGGCTCCAAGGGCATGGGCAACTAACTCTCAAAACCTTGAAATGATGTGAAATACATGTTACAAGTTGCTTCAATGTGATGATAATGTATGAGCATATGTAATATTCCCTAAAAAAGAACTTATCTAAAACCCACCAAGGTAGTTGTATATATCTACGTTTACACTTCACCTGGGCCTTCAGTTAATTGGGCAGATATTCTTACTTGGCCTGGGCCTTCAGTACATTGGGGCAGATGTTCTTACTTGGCCTGGGCCTTCAGGACATTGGGCAGAGATTCTTACTTGGCCTGGGCCTTCAGGACATTGGTGCAGAGGTTGGTGGGGAAGACGGCTTGCAGAGCTTCAGATTCCTGGTAGCTCAGGTTGTGAGTTTTAGTAATCCCTGGAACAGGAGCACAGACAGGAGGACTGACTACTGACGCAACCAAACAATAAGTAAACAAAACATCTGTTTATTATTTGTTAACACATTCAAGAACAAACTCCTAATTGCATCTCTGTAAACGAACTGTATCTCTGGTGAATTATGTTATTAACTAGGCAGTCATGGGAGATAAATTTAATTTAAGAGCATTGTGGTACAATGTGAGCAAATTGGCAATTATATATAATCACTGTAGTTGATAATTCTATTGATTATTCCTCTAGCTTCCAAATCACAGAATTACATGACACACACTGCCTCATAGTGGTGAACCTTTGCTATATACTTGATATAATCACATGCATTCATGTATCCCACAGCCGGAAATACAGGCTGCATGTAAAGCCTAAGAAGAGTATCATTTCAGATAGCCTGCACTGTTCTCTCAGCTCACCGTGTCTGCAGTAGAACTGGCATATGACCCGGCTCTCCTCAGTACTGATGGAGATCTCACATCGGTCCACGTTGCGTTCTATGGTGGCCAGGCAGCGGAACAGTGGCAGAACAGACTAAATACCAGAAGAGCTAATATCAGAGAATGTCCATTCACATATACATGCGCGAATCGTTGCACAACAAAGTTAAAATAATTTCAACTTTTGTGGCAACAAGCGGACTGCCGTATATGTGAATGGAGCTTAAGGCGACTTCCAGACGGATGCCACAATGTTTGGGTCCAAAACACGAAAGCCCACATCTTTGTTTGCGAAAACCAAACTTAAAGGTTGTATCAGCGATTTCTGGCCCAAAAAAGGCCCAAACATAAATGATCACATTCATCTAATCTTTTCCAACGATCCGCAAGCTGTCTGACCCATAAGCAGGCCGTCAAAAAAACGCGTCTCTGTAGGCAGCCTAGGCTCCAAGATCTGTACACAAAAACAATTGCTACCAACAAGGGTTGGCAACCTACTCAAAGGCAAAATAAAGTATTTTAACCAATAACAGTCGAGATGCATGTTTAGGAGAGTTTTAATTGCACGGGAGGGAGGGGGAGGGAGTCGCGAGCTAGCTCTCTGTTTTGTTTGAACATCAACAGAAGTGATGTATCCCCGCTATTGCTGATACAACCTTTAAAGCAGCCAGCTAGTCATTTGACTGACTTGAAAAGAGTCCTGTCATGGTTCTGTTCTATGCAGTGATTTTAGAAGAGATCTTGCACACTGTCCATTCCACATGGAAATATTTATTAGAATATAACACAAAATTTCGGTCTCAGACCTTCATCACCTGATGTGGAATGGACAGTGTGCCGGATCTCTTCTAAAACCACTGATTCACGACCCATGGTCATCTCCGACACACTTATCCCCAAAAAAGATTGGCAAGGATTGACACTCATTCTGCCCTTGCCCATCCTCTCACTGCTGGGTGAGTGATTATTTTTTCTGTACAGTGGGCAGTGCTTCGACTTGCAGGGCTCCAGAGTGCGACCAATTTGGTCGCATATGCGACCTAATTTTTCAAAAGTGCGACTAAAAAAAATCGGAGGTCGCACCAGTGCGACCAGCTATTCGAGAGAGGAAAAGGTTTCCGCATTGAAACTCTACCTTTGGTTCAATAACAGACACATATTTGGCCAATATCGTGGTTTAAACAAATCACAGATAAAGAAGGGCGGGACCTCCCCTCTGATTGGCCGTGGCCCAGTGCCTGTGTGTAAATTTGAAAATGCGTGTGCTGCAGAGAGAGAGAGAGAGAGAGGTCAGAGACCCGTCAGATAAACAGAGTGGATGTAGTTGCATTACAGTGTGGTCACATAGGCCGAGATAAATGTACCCTCTCCTCACTGCCTTTCGGCGGCTGGCAGCAGCAAACCGATCAGACGAGCCCGAGATGATTATTAAGTTTATCGTTGCCTACGATAGGCCTAGTGAAACTTCCCTTCACCAAGTTCAGTCCGAAATAATTATTCACCAGAAAAATAGTTTGAACTTAAACCCGACGTACAGGAATGCCACTTGCGCCAAATTTATAGGAGTCATTGCAGATAAAAAGACGTCTTAAAATTGCGAACAATGCATACAAGGCCTTTGCGAACGACAGAGATACAGATATCGCCGAAAAGGAGTGCGTCATTGACTGCAGGTACATGCAGGGAGTAACCCGGTTTTCAACAGCAATATTCGTTTTGCGCGCGAGTTGTGTAAACTCATTCTGATGGCATCAATCAATTTAATCCGGTATTTGGCGCAAACCGAATATCGCTGCTACATTTAAAGCCCGAATATTCCCTGCATGTATAACTGGTCATTGTACGGAGCCCTCCGGGTGACATGGGGGAAAAAAAACATGGGTTATAAAAAAAAAAAAAAAAGTAGTGGGGAAAAAAAAAACATGAGGAAGAAAAAAAAAACGATGCACTTTTGCGGGATCTCATTGCGGGATCTCGCAAAGTTTTGCGAGATCTCGCAAACTTTGCGAGATCTCGCAAAACTTTTTTTCTACTTTTGGAACTTGCTGGGCTTCCTACTTGACCCCAATAGGCCCACAAACCACTACCGCCAGATGGCAATCGTATCATGATACTATGATTGCTCTATCACTGTTGCGTGTTGTGGGTTTTCTGGACACATTACATAGGCCTATGACACGGGAGGGAGAGGGAGACACCTGCGTGCAGACACGCACACACGCAGGCGCGTAGCAAGCGTGGGGGATGTGGGTGTTATAATGTACACAGTTTTGCTGGAACACCATTATATCCCCCACACTTTTTGTCAGATTAAATTGAAAGTAAAATATGGAAATAAACGCTCCCGTAAAGAGTTGGAACCGTATCTATAACGAACACACAGAGACACAAATAGGTCTGTTGATTTGATTGAACGGTCATCCAGCCAATCACACCAAGTCAGGTGAAGAACCAGAGCTGCTCTGATCAAATTCAAAGTGTACGTCTTTCAAGGCTGCTGCTTGGGTCTGCATTGTAACGTCTGCAGTGAGCAGATTTCAGATAGAATTGAAATGATAATTGTTACTGCATTATGCTAATTTGGTAAACCAAAATTCACTGTCTGACTGACAGTTTTTGCCACAATGCAGGGAGTCAAAGTGAAAGCGGGGTGCGTGCACCAAGGCACCTGTTTCTGCAGGAAAACCTTTGGCTACTGTTCTCAGAGCATTATGCTTTCTCTGCCTATGATCTGCAGCTTTTCTCAAACTATGGGCCTCCTCAACAATGAACCTACTACTGCTCCACGTAGCCGCGAAATTAAGTTATGCCCGGTGCTTCACACATCTGCTCATTTGCAGCATACTGTAGTGAATGGCTACTTGCGAACGTTGTGGATTACTTGCGAACATTGTGGATTACTTGCGAACACTGTGGATACTTGCGAACTCTGTGGATTAGGCTACTTGCGGACTCTGAATTATCTCTGGACACTTACGGTCAGTCTCATAACGCTCCAGGCTGGAGCTGCTGTACGGACTAAACCAGTACTTTCTCAAAGCCGGTCATAGGACCCTGTGATCTAGCTCAGTCTATTGATTGCCTTGTTATTGCAGTCTAGTGTGGCCTACTGTGTGTGTGTGTGTGTGTGCGCGCGCGTGTGTGTGTGTGCGCGCTTTGAGTTTAGCCCCCGACCGGGGTTAATGGCCAGTCCCTTCCCCTAGTTTAACTCGGCCATAGAGAGGGCTAGTTTAAGCGGGTTGTATGAATGCGGGGTGGTTGTGTGTGGGAGCCTGGGAGGTAGTGGTGTATTAATTAATTGTTGTGAATAAACTGTGAAAAGTAAATCCCGAGTTGTGTGTGTGTGTGTGTAACTCCTCCGACTACCAATAACATAATTACAATACTTATTCATTTGGTGTCATCAACTATATAGACATAGCCCAGTCAGCACACATACAGTACGTCTCCAAGACGCTTGGAAAGGAACAGCTTAATTACATCGCATTCCATTTAGAACGTTTTATTTGATCTGATCTTACAAACGGCGGCGTCAAGACACATTTGAGTTCTACATCGGAGATAGAACGCTTATGATCGATCATGCAATGTGTGCGTCCCTGCAGCAAGTGAAACTGGAGGTAACGTGGGCTAGAAGCAACAATAGTTTAAACAAAACGTGGCTTCCTGTAACTATCAATGGAAAAATGCATAGAAACTGCTAATCATAATCTTTAAATTGACATTAATTAAGCTGGCTATATGCAACACAATTTATATATATTCCCTTTGCATATGTTTGGGTAGACTTCAAACGTTTTTGAATTTGAGCTTACAGTTATGTGTCCTTTACATTTATTTAATAGGTATTAGTGATACCCAGGGTGCGATTTGTGTAAAAAACAGAGGGGGGGGGGGATTTTGAATATGTTTGTAACCCCCCCCCCCCAAAAAAAAAAAAATGAACGAACGAATAATTTCATAGCTAATAATAGCCTATATTAATTTTGCCAACTTTGTAACATTTACCTTTAGCTTAGTTTTAGTTTACCGTTGTGTATGACTTTAAACAGCGAGTGTGCTCAGCTCCTCTAATGCAGGGTTGGACTACGTTTTGAGAAACATACAAATTCACCTTGTTCTTGACCCATCTGAAATGACTACTCCTCTACCTTTGCTGCCTCCATCCTTTCTGTATTTGTTATGTAAAATGTTGTATATGATGACACTGAAGTCTTGAGTTAGTGAATTGGCTAACAGTGTTAGTTGGTATACAAATAGCCTACACATTGCGCTACACGCTGCGTAGGCTGCGTGTATTCTCTCTCCTGCTGATTTGCGTTCAGTAGCCAAGTGCGTAATATTGTAAAAGTTGAAAAAATAAATTTGTTTATTGAAGCCTACAGAAAATAAATAGCTTACTATCATACTGTCAGTTAATTGGCTACAGTGCAGTGAAGAGTTTGGAGAGTGAAGTTATAGGGCAACTTGAAGTTTTATGAAAATAATTTACGAACCAGAACATATGGGCCATAAGCTTCTATTTCTTGCAGCTGTTAAAACACCCGCTAGATAGTTTAAATACCCACCAACATTTGTTTTTGCTGTACAGATTATTTCTGTAAGTTATTTGTCTACTAGGCCTAGCCTACTGGCTGATTTATCAAACGAGTGCTTTCTCGTTCGTCCTCCGCAAACTACTAGGTGTTTAAAGTAAGACGATATGCTGCTCTGAGCGCGTTTCATGTTTGGTTCAGCGCTGTTTTCCCTGCGGAAGTTCCCGCAATAAAATGTTGAGAGGGACTGAAAATGTTACAATGTTTTTGTGTTCGATGACGTTCAGAAATATGCGCCGTCTGCCAGAAGGCTACTGAATAGCCTACTCTGATGTATTGACACTGAAGATCGCTAGATTTCAAGAGTTTAAGTAGGCTAGCAGTTAAGTTGCATTCATCGCTATCAAGGGGTTTAATCCTTGTCCCCACCGGAGATAAAAAATAATTTAGCAGAGGTAGGGATAGGAAAACCAGAGTTGGGGAAATCCTCACCATCCCCCCCTACAAATCGCACCCTGGTGATACCTCGAAATTAGGCTGCTGTCTGTTAGGCAATTTATTGTAGCCTGCTGTGTGTGCGTGTCTGCACGCAGGTGTCTCCCTCTCCCTCCCTTGTCATAGGCCTATGTAATGTGTCCAGAAAACCCACAACATGCAACAGTGATAGAGCAATCAGAGTATCATGATACGATTGCCATCTGGCGGTAGTGGTTTGTGGGCCTATTGGGGTCAAGTAGGAAGCCCAGCAAGTTCCAAAAGTAGAAAAAAAGTTTTGCGAGATCTCGCAAAACTTTGCGAGATCCCGCAATGAGATCCCGCAAAAGTGCATCGTTTTTTTTTTCTTCTTCATGTTTTTTTTTTTTTTTCTAACCCATGTTTTTTTTCCCCATGTCACCCGGAGGGCTCCGTATCATTGTGTACGGTGAATTGAATGGACACATTTAGATCGAGCATGGCAAGTCATTGCAATAGCCTATAATAATAGGCCTACCATTTCGTTACTGCATTAACCATAGTGATGTTCTTATTGAAATTTTAAAAATACTAAAATTAAAAAGTAAATTGCATTGTGGGACTGTCAAATGATTATTGCAATCATTGCAAAATCACATAAAAATCCCCCAGGCTACTTGGAACATCTCTTTAAATTGTGCTCAAATACATTTCTATAGAAGATGCTAGCATGGCGAGCTGGTTTAGCCAAGGCCTAAAGATCATGAAGGATAGTATGTAAGACACTGAGCCATGAGATGTGAGCGTCCGGTGTTCGATTCCCTGTTTGGGGCAGCCGTGGCCCACTGGTTAGCACTCTGGACTTGTAACCGGAGGGTTGCCGGTTCGAGCCCCGACCAGTGGGCCGCGGCTGAAGTGCCCTTGAGCAAGGCACCTAACCCCTCACTGCTCCCCGAGCGCCGCCGTTGAAGCAGGCAGCTCACTGCGCCGGGATTAGTGTGTGCTTCACCTCACTGTGTGTTCACTGTGTGCTGTTTGTGTTTCACTAATTCACCGATTGGGTTAAATGCAGAGACCAAATTTCCCTCACGGGATCAAAAAAGTATATATACTTATACTTATACTAAAGGACAGTAATTAAGGAAAAAAAGTGAACCTGCTGCGATGTTAAATGCGATGTGGTTGAAAATTTGGGTGCACCTAACTTTTGTGTTGGTGCACCTAAGAAAAAAAGTTAGGCGCACCAGTGCAACCAGTGCAAAAAGTTAGTCTGGAGCCCTGACTTGGCCAGCTTCCCTCGCGGTCTGCGCGCGAGATCACGCGGCATCACGTGACTTTAATTTGTATTTTTCCAGTGACGCTGCAACGACGCTGCAACAACCGGCAGAGGTCTCAAGTGAGCAGGGTGTCTCGTAAAAAAAGAAATGGAGCTGGAAAACCCTACACAGACTTCAATACAGACTTTAGCAGACTGGTTTAGAAATAATTTAATAGCCAGAAATATGTCTGCCCGAGTGAATCCCGTTTTCAGCCGTAGAAGAAACGCAGGACAAATTAAACATTCTGGTTTTCTCCGAGTGCAACGATGATAGACAGACATCATTTGGACAAAATATAGAGCATATTAACCTCCGTTGCTCAGCCAAATGCCTTCCTGTTACGTCCTGTTATCACGGAGTTACAGGCGATAAACTATTTTTGATGGTCACAAGTTTACTTCATTAGCGTTTATTTCTTTGATTATTAAAGAGTGTTTTTCATTTAAAGGCTTGACTTCGTGCTTATTCAGAAGAGCATTTAGTGCTCTCCCCAAACCCAGACGTTCACATTGCATGTTTGTTTGTAATGGATGCAACCGCGAGATACGCTTGTCATAGGCGCCGATACCTTGGGTGCTCCGTCTCTCGGGCACCCACTGAAAACATCGAGCACCCACGTGTGCTAGCTTACAGTCCCGGCTAAATTTACATTAATTTAAAATCAAACATCACAGTTTATGTTAAATTCAGCATCTCTCATAATGTGATTGGATATGTTGCTGTCAATTCCCTACTTCAAATACTAACCACCAATGAGAGCGTCTCTCGTATGAAAATTCCTGACACTTCCCACCTGAAGAATTAACGCAAGGCTTTGTCGGGTCTTCAGCCCCGAATTTTTAAAATGTATATAGCCCTGAATATCATTTTAAAAGTAGTCTGACAAAGCTTATTGTTTTGTGACACAGCTAAACACTGGTACCTCATAGAACGTCTATAACATAGCCTAGGTGGTCGCAACTCACAAAAGTAAAGCAGATAGAAAGAACTCACGCAAATCTAGCCTACAACACGCAGACAGCTTTATGCGCAGGGGAGAGAGCGCGCGCGCGCACTGTGCTTTATGATTGTGGCCTTCTGATGGTATCTTGCTAATTCACTGAACTGCATTAGGTGACACAAATGGTATTGCCTTTATCTTATAACTCCTTGTCTAAGCGACTACTAGGCCTATGGTTTTTAAAAGTCAGATGTTCCCTGACAAAGACAGAAAAATTAAGAATGTTTATTGACTTGAAAAATACACTAATTTTTGCAAACTCCCCTCATTCAACCCTTGAAGACATCGCGGTCTTATTTAGGTCTACTAGGCCTACAATAACGTCATCACCAAATACATCTTTTATTTTTATTTGATCAACCACAAAGAGTAGCATAGGCCTACTGTGCACAGTGCACTGACGACTGTAGCAGCCCAAGGTAACCAGTTGTTGTAGATGAGAGGCAACCCCTTGTTTCAGATAGCCTGGACAACATGTTACCTGGGTGTTGCCTACGTTATTAATTAATGGTAGCCTACAATAGTTAAATGATTCGCGTAACATATTAGTTGGCTTAAAGAGTAGGGAATCAAGATGGAGAGAGTCACGCATGTGTTGCTTTTGCGGGATCGAATCCAGTTTAATGCTAGTTTTCAATGTCTTTTGTCCGAGTGGCTGTAATGTAGCCGAGCGTTCATGGCGTATGAAAAGCGACTTCAAACCGCCTAAAACAACTTGTTTGTGAAAGTCTGACAACTGCTGCAGCGCATGCACGCGCAAGGAAACCAGTAGGTGGAGAAACCAGAAGGCACACAACACCGGAACGATTTTAAGGCTATGTATGTGATTCTTGTGTGTGTGTGTGTGTGTGTGTGTGTGTGTGCGCGTTTGTCTGTATGCGTGTGTGTGCTTGTGTGTGTGTGTATATGCACGTGTGTGTATGTGTGTGTGTGTGTGTGTGTGTGTGTGTGTGTGTGTGTGTGTGTGCGTGTGTGTGCGTGCGTATTAGTGTGTGTGTGTGCGTGCGTATTAGTGTGTATGTGTGTGCGCCTATGTGTGTGCGCCTGTGTGCGCGCGTGTGTGTGTGTGCGTGCGTGTTTGTGTGTGTGTGTGTGTGTGTGTGAGGAATGCTGGCTGACTACCTTCATGGCTAGTTTGCATTTGACGGGCGTGCCGGGGCTCTGGGTGCCAGGGTGGAGGGAGTAGAGCTGGAAGAAGAGAGGCGAAAACAGGAAGCAGGCGTACGCCGAGTGGGCCGAGTTCACCGCCCGCAACGCCAACTTCACACAGATAGGGACAGACAGACAGACAGTCAGTATAATGTAAACAGAGGCTACCAACTACATCACTTACTTACATCACTAAATATCCACCTGCAGTACATGTCCTCATGAACATCACCACCACATTCATTTTCAATTACATCAAGGTAAGATGTAGGATACACCTTTTCATAAGGGTTAGCAATGTAACGTTAATCATTTTTCAAAGCTCCCAGTGTTAATTCGATAGATAGATAGATAGATAGATAGATACTTTATTGATCCCCAAGGGGAAATTCATTCTGAGACAGTGAAAAAAATCCTGCAACAGGACAGGATTGAGGTAACAGCAGACCATAAAGAACATACCCCCTTCTCCAGAGGGTCCAACCACAGGTCCTCTCCTATTCGAGACAGGGCGTGGACCGCCTTTCCAAATGCTTTGCAAAACATATCCGTTAGAATAGACATCTCTATCTTCTTTTTACATGAGGTAAAATGTATTACTTCAGCTTGACTGAGTTTTCTTGACCCATCACCCCATGACATACCACTGATCAGCTGTGAAATAAACTAGACTACATGGAAATAGTTATGTTTTGAAAAATGATACAAAAGTACACCAAAGATTTTAGTTAACAATACAACCTATTACATCACTAGCCTCGATCCTGTTGCTACTCTCAAAATGGTTATCCTTCTCTAATGTTAATTTCGAGTCAAACTCGTTTTTTCTTGACAGACAAAGTAACTGCTATCTGCAAGCTAAATAAACTGCTATCTGCAAGCTAAATAAAGCACACAGAAGCAGCATTGCTAGCTAGATGCTAGTTCAATAAATGTTAGCATGCATGTTCACTCTCAATTACGTAAAAAGCCCTTTAGAAACATGTCTAACAGAAGGAAATATATTAGATAAATAGATAAACATATTTCAGTTCATTAACTACACATATTCCCTGAATAACCGTAAACACCTTAGGCCTACGTGTTGTCCTTTTATCTAAGAAAGGGAGCTATCCAGCTAGCTTGATAACCATCGCGAGCCACCTACCCTTCACATTACTTCCCTCGATGGCACATTTCATGTCGAGCTCCTCTGGTGGTTGTCACTTAAAATATACTAGATGACTTGTAGATGATCGCATAAAAGTTTTACTGCAGACAGTTACAGATGTGTTGACTAGCGGTGGAGTTTAACTTCAACTGGAAATTGTTCAGGTTGTAAGCTGTTTGAGAGCAAAACAAGTGCGCCACCCTATGGTGAAAATTATGTAGTCTACCAATGGTAGGCTGCAGGCAGGGCCACTATAAATTGGAGATGTTGGATTTGGAACTATTTTTTGCCAAATCACCACCATTACCATTCATCACCACCTACCATTAATTATTCAAGAAAATATGTAAGAATCGGTGAAGAAAGTGGTGTGGGCCTTTGTTATTCCTGCTTACAAATGCTATGTTAACCTCAGTACTGATTCAATCCCTTCCAATAGAATGAAACAATATTATAAAGCTCTACAAATTCAATCAAGAGCACAGTAAAGAAAGGTTGTTTGTTAGCATCATTTACAAATAAATGTATCAGATAATCAATAGATAATTTAAGGTTAATCATCTGTTTCAACAACATTTTAAAAAAACATTCTGAGATAATCACTATATTATGTCATTCAATGTTTAATCCAATTCAGCAATAAAAAATCCTTAAAACACTGTACATTCATTCCACAAACATTCAGTCAACATAAAAGGCAGGATATCATAACATTGCTCAGATAATTAAAGTTTGATGTTTACTTTACTGAGTTAAAAGGTGAACTGTGATAAAATGCTCTGGGGTCATGTGAGGAAGTGACAAAACAGCCGTTATTCAGATCGATCAGCACAATGTCCATCTCCTCCTCCAGAGAGAGGGAACTCAGGTTTTCCTCCAGGTCTTCTTGCTGGTAAGGAGTGCATCTCTTTGTTCCTAGGAAATGTTATAATTTGAAAATCATTTAATGTTGAATTAATGGTAAAAAAAAAAAACACAATGTGTCAAATGTCATCAAATGTGTTTTTAATCATAATGTGTCATTTAAAATTACCTTTGGATGATGCACGCTTACTGGACTTCACTTTTCTGTGACTTTTACTATTTGGTGGATAAATAATATTGTAACAAATACATGTCATTATCACCCAATCTAAAACATTTTGAAACGATGACTGCAGAGTCAAAGTGTGATGTCTGCCTGCTCACCTGTTCTGGCTGGTGATTTGGGGCAGAACTAGTTTGCCAGAGTGTGCCGTGTTATTGTGCCGCTCTTGGATGGTGTTGGTCCCGGTGAGAGTTGGGGGCCCTTCTCCGCTGTCCACAGAAGACGGGTGGCCTCTGAGGTGAGCTTTCACCGATGACCCTCTGTGTCTGCCTGCTGATCTGTGACCTGCAGCTGAAAGCAGAGCATGCCGGCGTGTTTACACTCTGCAAAGGGTTTTTAAACCTTAAATCCTTTAGGAGCTGCCAGGGGCTCTGCTTCTGCTCAACTGATCACATCTGTTTATTTACAATTGCTGGGTGAAATAGTCCTCCTCTGAGGGATAAGGTTGGCTCTCTAATGAAACCCATTACTTTAGCTGAAAGAGGGAACAAACAGAAGCGCACACACACACACACACACATATATATCTAGTACGTTTTAAGTGTGTGTGTGTGTGTATGTCTGATTATCTGGCCACGGGATCAGCATCTGCTCACATTTCTCCCCCATCTCAACTGGTCTGAGTGAAATCAGTGAAATTGAAACACTCTTTCTCTGTGGCGGATGTGTTCTCATAATGACATGTCTCTACAAGTTTAACACTTCACTGGGAATACAGCACACCCTCAGGAAGACATGTTCTTCAAATCAATATTAAAGAGAACACCTTAAACTCAAAAGTGCAGTAAACCTTTTAGATCAAATCATTATGTCAACAGGCCTACATCACAGATCTGACCAAATGTAAGTATTTCTTAGCCAGCCAGGGGCATCGGCAATTTTGCTCATGCATGCTAACCAGGCAGAGTTAAGAAACAGGTAGGGAAGTTGTCGAAGGTCGGGGCATAGGGCCCAGTGGTGGCTGCTGGGGGCTGAGAAACAGAACTGAGACTCGCTGCATTCAAAGTCCTTTTAGGGAAGTCCCATCACTCGGCGGCCATCTTGGTAACGCGCTTTGGGCAGTTATCAGGCAGCTATTTTCCTATTGAAGTGAATGGGGAGGCATACAGGAAAGGGCAGGATATGTGTAAACAAATTAAACAAATACCATATTATTGGTGTTACGAACTGACCCCATTCATTTCTATGGAGGATTATTTGAATGCTGTGTCCCCTCATTAGAAAGCCTCTGATTCTAGGCCACTCTGTCTGTCCCACCTGTTGCAGCGCAGCTCCTGAGGATGCTGATGTAGTGTTGGCGCATCTGTCTGCGCAGGTGCTCTGTGCTGTACACACTAGCGATGCTGCACAGGTACCTCTTCTGCCCTGTAGACAGACTGGGGTGCTGGAAGGAAGGACATGAACATCATGCAGGATTTAAACACTGTCTACATACATTTAAACAACTTTGGTTCCAGTTTCACTTCAATTGTCAACACAATTAAAACGATGCACTATTTATTACATAATATATTATATAGAATATATACTGCTCAAAAAAATTAAGGAAACACTTACAGTTTTCCACAATTGCTAAAACACAGTTTTTGAAACCTTCCACCCTTTTCTCCATTCTCAACTACAATCACAGAATGTCTGACAGTTCTTGCAAAATAAAACACTCGCCTCAAAAGTTTTACTTGTGCTCAGAACCAAACAGTGTCAGAGTACCGATCCAGTGTATGATTCAAGTGTTCCCTTATTTTTTTTGAGCAGTATATTTACATGATAATATAATATGAGATACACACTTCATCATAAGTGTACCTGTAAGAAAGGTGCCATCATCATTGACTTGGGAATGTGAATGGTTTTCATGCGCTGGATTTCTGCTGTTTGTTGTGGCAATGGTTTATACGGCAACGTTTTGCCAGTCCTGTTGTTTTGATTATTGCTTTCATCAACTGTGTGAAAACATTTACAAGTCACATTTTAGCTGTATTAAGAACTTTAATTACAGCTTAGCTTATCATTGTTAACAATTTGGCAGTACATTTTGCATTGCAAATGGAAGACAGGCCTATTAGGCCTGCTAAGTCAGTTTTCATCCAAGCTCTTCGACTCTTCTCGTCTCTTTTGGGCTACTGACAGTCTTCACCCCTGTGGCCTTTCTCATTTCGTGTGGGTCGTGTTTCAACTGAGAAACTTAACACCCGTTTCAACCGCTCTGTGAGCCAACGAAAAGGCCCTGGAGTGAAACATACCGTTCAAATGGATCGTGGATGCGTGTGGAGACCCCGCAGACCTACAAGGATACAGATCATCAGCGACTACGAATACCTTTCTTTCTTTAATGACTATCCATGACATCAGAATCAAATGCCTTTGCTCGGTACCCTAGAAACGTCCACAAAATAGGTTCACATAAAATCCAACTCCTGGATAGCTTACCTTGTTGGCATGTACCTACTGTTCCCATGTTGGTTACGCTCTCTGTTTCCCTCCTCCAAGAAGGTAACCTGCTTTCTCATGGTTGATTTTGTATCTTAGCCTATGTACGCAAATGCTGTGGATGCGTTTCTTGTTTCTGTGACTGCTGCGCAGCGCTGCCTGATGTTGTGGAAACTCGTTTCGTAGCACAGACGCGTGATTGACATGATTGGGTACTGGCAGAAGCGGACTATGCGCAACACTCTTATCTGCTGCGCTTGCGTGTCCAGAGACCGTTATCAATAGCTGAAGGGTAAATATTTTGAGATGGTTAACATCTGTGTTTGTTGATCTCATAGACTGCCTCTTTCTCAGTTTTTTTTTTTTACTGGCTCACTGTATTTGTAGGATGTTACCACCTCTAGACAACAAACACACCAAAGACAGTCTACAAAAGGACAGACTTGAATGTTTTTTTTTTTTTATGAAAAAGAATCTTTATTTATTTATTGGGCTCACCTTTAACACACAATACACAAAACGAAGAGCTGTAAAATATCTACGGGATGATTAATGGAGTGATTTACCTGAAAACACATTTGCATGGTACTGGTACTGGAGTGAATAGTATTGCTTCATGATCTCACGTGCAGCGTCTTGGGGGCCAATACAGCGCAACACCAGTCTGGCCATTAACTTCATGAGATTCTCCAGGGTTTGGAAAATAAACAAGGAAAATGCACACCACAACAGAGCCATCTTTCATCCTCCTGCAGACCTGCCTTCAAACTGCTTGATCAGTGCTTCAAGTCTATTTTTGGGGATGTCCTTACCCCAGAAGATAACATCAGCATTGACGCACAGAGCAACTAAAAGAAAGTGTCCATTTCAGCTGCTGCCATTTTAACACCAACATTATAAGAGAAAACTGAAGAAAAAAAAAATCAAGTGGTTACAATTGCCACCAAATGTCAATTACTTAAAATGGCATCCTTATCCTACAGCTAGCTTTTTAAAAGGGAAAATCCATAATTCTGTGAATCAGATGTAAGATAGACCCTTTGTTTTGTTTTGTGTTGTGATGGCAGCCGTTTTCTCTCCTACACCATCACCCCCTCTGTTTCACACTGACCCATTTGAAACCAGCGAAACGCAGATACACCATTCAGAACTGTGAATTCTCCCTTCATCAAATAATGTCCAATTTTAAAATATACCAATTTTTATTCATTAAATAAAATTACAAGCATGCTACATAGACATAAAAACATTTTTTTACACATGCATTGCTGAGATGTACGTCCAATTAAATCTTATCATATTTCATGTAAACAACATCGATCAGCCACACTGCCACAGAGGTATGTGAAGGTTCCAGTGCATTTTAAGTCAGTTAACGTTACACAGATCCTTGGGCGTGAGTGTCAGTGGTCACGCATCAGGGGAACAGGGCATAGGGACGATAGACATTGCTGGACACGGACAGGGGCCAGTGGGTAGCCTAACACATACGTATGTGTGTGTGTGTGTGTGTGTGTGTGTGTGTGTGTGTGCGTGCGGTGTGTATATGTGTGTGTGTGTGCGTGCGTGGTGTGTGTGTGTGTGGTGTGGTGTGTGTATAACTCCAATGTGCGGCTATGCCTAAAACCCCATAAACACACTTAAATGACTCCCGCCTACAGCCACGGCCAAAATATTCAGGAAAGAGCAAAAAACAAACATAAGGCAACAGTGAGGGGGAGGGCATTGAGAACACAGGTCGATTGGTACTAACAAGAGCCATCATAATAATAATAATAATAATAATAATAATTAATAATAATAGTTATATTACAACAGTAATTATGATTGTGATGACAATTCTGGCTTCCGAGGGCATCATAGTCCATAGAACCACAAACATCCACAAATTGCATAAGAAACCTGATACAAAGTAGAAACTGTTCAGCAGCAATAAAAAAAGCGAGATATTTTACAGTAGAGACATATCTTACATCGTCATTTCTTAAATAAATAGAATGAAATATACACTTCCCGGTAGGGGAGGGGAGGGAAGGAGACAGAGGGTGGTTTAGCTGGTAGGTCTCTCTGCTGGACCCTCATGGGAGAGAGAGCACATGCCAGAGATGGACCTCAGGGTACTGAAGTGCTTGGCTGATCTCATCTCTTTATTTACAATTGCTGGGTGAAATAGTCCACCTCTGAAGGGTAAGGTTGGCTCTCATGATACACATTAGTTTAGCTGGAAGAGGGAATATACAAACAGAACCACACACACACATGTAATGAATGATACAGTAAAAAACACTGCAAACAGATTTTAACTCTCTGTGTGTGTGTGTGTGTGTGTGTGTGTGTTTCCTTACCATGGGATTATCCACAAAAATGGGGAGAGACCGGGGTTAATCGAATGCCATCTCTTGGCTCTTTCGTACACAGCGGGCCACCTTCCTCTTGAACTCGCCGTTTGGGTCCTCCCTCCACTCTTTCTGTGGACCAAACATAAACACGATAAATCAATACACACACACACCCACAGAGAGAGAAGAGATGGAGGAGGAATCTTCGAGCAAAAAGGGATTGATGTCCTTGGGAGTAAAGGACTGGTGTCCTTGGAGTATGAGTGACCCTTACCGCTGCGTCGACGTTAGCGGGCGAGTCGCTATTGGGGTCAGCCAGCATGGAGATGACGCTGATCATGATGGTCTCCACCGTGTGGATGGGCAGCCAGCGCTCCTCCGGCTTCTCGTAGCCAAACTTGTCCTCGCCCGGCTCATGCAGGATCGAGATGCACACGTCACCGTTTTTGGCCACTGCAACAGGAGGGATGAGGAAGGGGAAGTGAATAAGGAGGAGGAAGAGGAGGAGGAAGAGGAGAATAAGGAAAATGTGGAGGAGGAAGAGAATGAGCAGGAGAAGAAAGAGGAAAATAAGGAAGAGGAGGAGGAGGAGGAAGAAGAGGACAATAAGGAAGAGGAGGAGGAGGAGGAGGAAGAGGACAATAAGGAAGAGGAGGAGGAGGAGGAGGAAGAGGGCGTGGATTCAGGGAAGGACAGGGGGGTGGATGAATGCATGAGACACTGGCCAAGGGCATAAACTAATTCAATGTGGCTGCACTTCATCACTTAGTTATATCTGATAGACCAGAGCATTTAAAAATAAAAGGTTGTATGAGGACATATTTTTGTAAGCTAATAATAATAATAATAATAATAATAATAATAATAATAATAACAGGCGTGCTTTTGAGCAGAAGCAGAGTGCAGCAGGCAGCATAGTCAGACTGAGGGTCCATGTCTGACACATGACGGGGAGAAATGGTCAATACATGTAGAGCATTCCGTTTCTATTAGACACATTCTATTAGATTCCGTTTCTATTAGACACATTCCGTTTCTATCAGACACGATGACGATGCTTGGAAGTCCCCACACAATTAAACTAGTTATACATCTGAATACGGTGTTCATAATTATTTCCTCTAAAAAATAACCAATGGGTGTTTTTCTAGTGGAAAAAAAACATTACCAGCTGTGACTTAGTATTGTGATTACTTGCTGAAGAGAAAATCAAAGCAATAAACAAAGTTGGATGCTTGGTGCTCTCTATAGGCACACCAATTAATTCATGATTTATTTCCCCTGTCAATATATGCAAATCTCTCAAGGGTGATGGCGGCAGCAGCACCGGGGTGTGTGTGTGTGTGTGTGTGTGTGTTGGGATGGATTACCGTTAGGGTGCCAGATCTCAGTGATGAACTTCATCTTTGGCGGCCGTAGAGGGTAGTCATAAGGGAAGGTCAGGTATGCTTTAAAAAAGCCTCCTTCACTGTAGGGAGACACTGTAACAGTCAGAGCCCGTCTCTCAGCGCTGCCGCAGCATGATTGCCATGAGACGGCCTGCAAGCAGTCATAACAAACACGGGAGAAACTTACAAGAGCGTGTCCTGTGGGCCGATGATGACAACCTCCCATTTATAGATGTCGTCATCGTCTATGAGCCCAGCAGAAAATCCCTCGACAGGGTTCTTGTTGAGCTCTGAAAAAGGAAGATTGCACTAGTTGGCAAGCAGTCCAGACCCACTTCACAAAGCATGGGGACAAACAGACACACACACACACACACACACATACTCTAAGTCCTAAAGCCTGATGAAGCAGGGAGGTAGTAACCCCATTAACCACTTTCAAGCAATTATCCAACCACCTGATTCCTCTAATCACCACTGCTTGTTCCAGCATATCTAGGCCTAGACCTACCCCTTCCTGTTGGGAAGCCGATTTCACAATGGATAGACATGATTTTGCAAGCCATTGTGGATAACTGCACTCTGGGCTAAGCGCTTTTATATGTTATGTTATTTATTTATTAATGTATTTGTGTGTGTGTGTATATATATATATATATATATATATAATTTATTATTATTATTATTATTATTATTATTATTATTATTATTATCATCATCAGGCCTACTAATGGGTTGATATATTTTCATATTTGATATTCTAAATGGGTAGCCTAGAAATCTAGGCTCGTCAGGCTACTAAATGGGAGACATTCTCTCGCAATGTCAACAGAGGCTAACAACAGATGGATAGAAAGTCCAGCCCAAATGGACCCCACGCTATGGAACCCTACATCATGGCCATAGCGCAACAGCTAGAAAGCTGCCTTATGTAGGTTAGCCTATTGCATCCTCAACATGGTGCTGTGGTAAGGCTAGATCTGCGGATAACAACAATCCTGGGTACTGTTATAATAAAAAGCAGGACGAACACATGCGTCAATTTCATCTCCATACGAGACAACACAACCAGCTTATGCTCTGTATAAGCCGCCTATACAACTACAACAGATGGAATATGGCAACAACTGACAACATCGAATTTATGAAAGCACCCATAGCCTAAGTTAGGAACATATCAAATACGAGTCGCAAATGTCACAATCATAGAGGATCGTACAGTTATGGAATACATAATTGCAGATGGCACCACAAATAAGGACAAATAGCTAAGACAAGGGAGCGGATCGTTCCTTTGTTCCGATTTGTTAGGGTGACAATACAGTGAATATCAAACGTTTGCAATTCGACAGATGACTGTCGTGTTCAAAATACTTTCTCCCAAAAACATTTTATTGCAAAATAGGGAACATAGGTCTGAACTACAACTGCTGTATGTTGGCCATGTTAGCAACTGCACAAATCGCAGCTAGCAGGTAACGTTAACTCTCTTGAACATACTAATGAACCACACGCTAGCAAGGGCAGCCAACTGGCTAACAATACCTCTCAACCCTTAAATCAGCTGCTAATGAAGTAGGCATATCAGTTGTGTTTTCAAAGATGACAACATACACATTTGACTTAATCAAAAAAATGCGACACACATTATTAAGACGGGGATGCCTGACCCAACTAAGCAAACTGCTGTTGTAAACAAACAGCTTCACTGTCAACAGTCTTTGAAGCCAGCCCGGGGCAGAGAGAGAATGGAACCAGCTCTGGAAAGCTATGGCTTGCTATCGACAACAAGCTCGACCATTTCGGATTAGCTACCAAATATAATACGATTTTTTCCCCCTCACCTGCCAGCTGTTTTCGAAGAAGTAATGCGGATTGTTCAGTCATTGTACTTTGTAAATCAACAGAAAACTGAACAAAACTGTCGACAAACGATACCGTCAAGAAATAAAAAAGAGAGCGGAGTGCTTCCAGCCCCCAGCCTCAGCTGCCACAAATAATCAGATATGAACGCATGCGCAGCTCATGGAGGAGTCCACATACGTTTCCTGAATAAAAAAAAATGGTAAAATGATGAAGCATTAAGCTCCTTCTGAGACACAAGTATTGTAGACATTATTATTTCACAATTATCTACTCGTATGTGATAATACAACAGTTTGTCATCTTTAGTCTATAATTTGACATTTTCATAATGTTGTATTTTTTTAAGAAAGTTATTTTAAAATGTTTCATTTCATTTTTAAGCCTGGGCCGACGTATCGTCTTGGTTCAAGATGTTGTACACCTGAATCAGCTTTTCCCACTGTTTGCTTTTTCCTTTAAACCCAAGAACCGATTTGAACTGTGCCTAAATCCCGCCCTTCCCCTTCCGGTCCATGGGACCTACTTCGGGGAAAAATATGAACGGTAGTCAATGTAGAGAGAGAATTTTTTTTCAGTTACCTTTTGAATGATGCCATGCTTATCACATATGACATTTGTCAATTTAAAATAATAATAATAATATTTTTTACTCATACATTTTACAAGTCCACCGGAAAGGGCGGGACTTAGGCACTTCTGAGGGGCCCAGGGGCGCCATGTTTGATAGAAACAGTTTTGGACAGTGATCACAACTTCTGTGCCACCTACCTAACGTTAGCTCGTAAAGCAACGATTTCTGTAGAGTTATTTGACAAAATCAAGGACCTATCGTACAGTTGCAAAAATGAATGTTGTAGATCATGTACGGGACATGGCAGCGGCAGGACTACATTCCAATGTCCGGATTATGAGCAGTTTGTTGTTGACAATGAGCACAAACAACCCGTAAGTGTCTACTAGCTGCATGCTCATATCTTGTAACGTTAGTTGTCTAGTTAGCTATTGTGGGCAAAATGTATTAGTACTAATATGTTTGTGTTGAATGTTATGGTGTTACGTTAACGCCATCAGTACACCATTGAATACAATGTGAATATGGGCATCCTTAGCGAGCCTGCTAGCATAGCATAATACACTTCGACTAATGTTACTGGCTGCATTGTATGCTTGAGGGCTTGGTTGGTGGCCAAATATCTAGGCTGATGGCTAATGTTTGTCAGGCATCGGTATCTAGTTGAGGATGTTCAGCTAAGACAATCTTGATTCTCAAATTCAAGTACATTTGTAAGAAACATGTTAATATGAGCTGCGTGTGCATGAGCTACTTATTGTCAATCAAGGGGTGTGACGCAGTGTATCTTTTCTCGCAGAGAACTTTTCTCACCGGCACAAAAATACCAGTTGCTGGTTTATCATGCCGATGCAATCTTTCATGACAAAGAATACCGCAACGCAGCTTCCAAATACAATTCCGCTTTACAGCAGAAGAAGGTGCTAAGCAAAACCTCCAAAGTACGGCCCTCCACTGGTGGGACTACATCTTCAGTCCAAGCTCAGGTAAGTAAGCTCCGAACAACGTTTGAATCTAGACTGTATATATAGAGTCTATGGTTTGATTGAATAGCTGTTGGACTTGTTACGTGCATGTTAGAATGTGTGTGTATATGCTTCACCATCTGAATTTCAAGTGAGTTGAATTCAAATATTGTATTCTTTTCAGAGCTTGCCTTCAGAAATCGAAGTGAAATATAAGATAGCTGAGTGTTACACAAACCTGAAGCTGGACAAAGATGCTATTGCAGTTTTGGATGGAATCCCATCTCGGCAGAGAACTCCAAAGGTAAGACTGTTGGATTCTTTATTGTCACCTTGTTATCTGTAGCCTCACTTCTTGCTCTGGCAGTCAAATCCACATTTCTGTCCCTCTCAGATCAACATGATGCTGGCGAACCTCTACAGAAAAGCCGGCCAGGAGCGATCCGCCGTCACGAGCTACAAGGAGGTGTTGAGGCAGTGTCCCCTGGCCCTGGATGC
>NW_027468848.1:8348685-8363685 GCF_046254945.1 Alosa pseudoharengus
TTGGTTTTGATTTTCTAATTGGATTAAGTGTTTGTGACAACACGTCATGATAAATATGATAATGTTTGATCGCTGTTTTGATATGAAGCATCTTTCACATAATGAATCCGCACTCTAGAAAGTGAAAGTAACCTAGGCCTACTATGTGCTCCGTGTTCCTCAAATGGAGAACACATTCATGTTCCCTTACGTTCCTCAAATGGAGAACACATGCATGTTCCCTCGCGTCTCATGGCCACTCTAATCCTTCTGTGTTTGCAAAATTCCTGATAGTTCCTGATCGGTAAGCTTTCGTTTTCCTTTCCTGGAGAGCGCACCTGCAAGGTGGTTCTGTGCGTGTGTGTGTGTGTCTCTGCATGGGGTTACGTTTGGTTCAAGTCAGAAGTTGGTCCGTCTGGTCCTGCATTCACGCTACTCCATTATTAGATTAATGTTATCAGACATCGCTGTAAAATGTGGGCGGGAATTTCTTGCATTATGATGGCTAGAGTTGCGGGATTTGAATAAATCATTGCGTTATACCCGCAATCCCTGAAATTTAGGCCCTGTGACATTGGCGAACATGCAGGAATTTGGTGACTCTTTTTATTTTTCCTGTTATTCTTGGGATCTACTGGGAAAGTCCCAAAGATCTACAGGTCGACCGCGATCGGCGGGTTAGCGACCCCGGCTTTAAAGGAACACTGTGTAGTTCTTTCACCTTTTAAAGGATCTCTGTGTGGTTCTTTCACCTTTAAAGCAATGGCTTATCTCATTATGATAGTACACTGATATACTTATAATAAGGAGAATGGCCTTTCTGACATTGCCAGTCAGCAACAGCAACAACAGTAGGGTGTCCACTACAGCACACAGGTGTTACCAGAGAATGTCTAATAAGGGGAGAACTGCCACTCTCGGAAAACTTCCGGTTTCTGAACTGGTTGCAGTTCCTTCTGTGGTTCCACATGAGGGCGCTCGTCCACGAGTGCAGAATGCATGGAGGTCTATGGAGCTGTACCCCTCAAAATCCACTTTTCTCTGGATATAATTTTTTTCCAAGTAATTTGAATATTGTTTTCGAAAGGGGAAGCAAAGAAAATACACTTGGTGGAGTATTATATTTTTTTAAAGTCACTTAATTGTTCTAAAAAGCCTTTCAAACGTGTCAATGACGTCATTCATTAGCACAATGCTAGCGTGTTATGGGCAACAACGACCCAACCTGTAAGAAATCAAAAGGACATAAGTACTCGTTCATTCAACTTTTGACCTATAACCCATGTTGAAGTTATACAAACTACAATCAAATCTGAGATTTGTCAACGACAATCAGGTGAAAGAGGCAAATTTAGCCGTCTAGCTCCATTGACTCCCATTCATTCTGCACTCATGGCGATCGCCCCCAGTGGAAATCTAGTTGAACTGCAACCAAAATTTGGTACAATGGGACTTAATACGGAGTAGACGGGCTCTGGTGTTACACATCTATAAAAAAAATGATGTAACATCACCTCAGCAGGTACCATCTGCTCTGGCCCCTCTTATAAAGTGTAGCAGTGTCGTTAGACCAGTCCAGTTTACTGTTGAAGTGAACACCCAGATACCTGTAGGATGTCTCCATCTCAATACCCTTACCCACTTGAACTTGAACCCAGTATGTTAAGCGGTGTTCTGGACGAGTGTCTGTTCCTGCACAAATCCACTCTTCGGTTTTTCCTCGCGTTGATCTTTAGGCGGTTCCAAAGGTGGTTCCAACGGTTACTCATTCACTCATTTTCTCCTTCACTTTCAGGTCGGGAACAGAAGTACGAAGAAGGGATCACTCTGCTGCGGAACACGCTAGCCAATCAGAGTGATTGTGTGCTGCACAGGATGCTGGGAGATTTCCTCTTTGCGGTGAACGAGTATCAGGAGTCCATTGATCAGTACAGCATCGCACTCAGGTAATCTTCTGTTGATCAGTACAGCATCGCTCTCAGGTAATCTTCTGTTGATCAGTACAGCATCGCACTCAGGTAATCTTCTGTTGATCAGTACAGCATGGCACTCAGGTAATCTTCTGTTGATCAGTACAGCATCGCACTCAGGTAATCTTCTGTTGATCAGTACAGCATCGCTCTCAGGTAATCTTCTGTTGATCAGTACAGCATCGCTCTCAGGTAATCTTCTGTTGATCAGTACAGCATCGCACTCCAGGAAGTTCCTGCCTCTGGGTCGGACTAGTGACCATAACGCCTCACTCAAGACTCCAATTTTTTAAATCTGCACCAGCCCGTGCCTAACCTGACTCCGCCTAGCTCCACTTATCTATCTGGGATCGCTCCATTGGAGAGGTGTTTCAGAAGGCTGGGCCTTGTCAAAAATCCTTGCATATGATTGGATAAGCCACTTGTCCGTCATCTTTATTTGAATAGCTACTTCAACCACTCACATCGAAGCCAACCTGTGACGCTGATGAGCGTTGTCTGAATCAAAACAGTCTCACAGTTGCTTCTCCGCTACGTCACATCTATGAAACTCCTGCCCTGCGTCCTGATTGGCTCTAACACAAAATCTGGTGCCGAAATCACTCACAACGGAAGCGATCCCAGATGGATATGAGTGGAGCTAGGCAGAGCTAAGCGGAACGAAATTCATCTGGCGAGTTAGGTTAGCCCGTACCCAACATACTTAAAACCACACCCGACCCGTTTTTCCGACTGCAGTCCAAGTTCAGCCAACTGCAGCCAAGTTCAACGTCAGCTGAAGTTAATAGAAAGACTAGCCTACATAATGAAAATGTAGGCTACCTACCACAATGCAACACTCTGGAGTGATAACATTTTACTAGTCTTCAAGCAGATGCAATTACAAAATTGTATCCAAGTATCGCAGTTACCTCTGGATCAAACAATTTAGGCTTCAAACAACGCCAGACAGCAGTGTCCAGGTGGTAGCCTACATTAAATGAGTGGTTCGGTCATTGTATGCAAATAAACCTGTTATAGCCATGCAATAAGTATAAGTATACTCTTTTGATCCTGTGAGGGAAATTTGGTCTCTGCATTTATCCCAATCCGTGAATTAGTGAAACACACTCAGCACACAGTGAACACACAGAGGTGAAGCATACACTAATCCCGACGCAGTGAGCTGCCTGCTACAGCAGCGCTTGGGGAGCAGTGAGGGGTTAGGTGCCTTGCTCAAGGGCACTTCAGCCGTTCCTACTGGTCGGGGTTCGAACCGGCAACCCTCCGGTCACAAGTCCAAAGCGCTAACCAGTAGGCCACGGCTGCCCCAAATGCAATGCAATTGTCCTGTTTTCTTTGAGAGCAAGATTAAATGTGAGTAATTTTGGGACTGTCCCGTTTTCTACACAAACAATTGCGCTGGCTACATACACCGGCAATGCATTAGCCTATTCAACTTTCTACAATTAGGCATACGACATGGGACTGATGCATTAGCCTATTCAACTTTATACAATTAGGCATACGACATGGGACTGATGCATTAGCCTATTCAACTTTATACAATTAGGCATACGACACGGGACTGTCCTGTTTTCTTTGAGAGCAAGATTAAATGTGAGTTATGTTGGCCTACCTTTTCCCATGCATATCCAGCACAGGAGAAATTGCGTTTGCTTGCAGCGTTGGATACAGGGATAAGTATAAGTATATATACTCTTGATCCCGTGAGGGAAATTTGGTCTCTGCATTTATCCCAATCCGTGATTTTAGTGAAACACACAGCACACAGTGAACACACAGTGAGGTGAAGCACACACTAACCCAGAGCAGTGAGCTGCCTGCTACAGCGGCGCTCGGGGAGCAGTGAGGAGTTAGGTGCCTTGCTCAAGGGCACTTCAGCCGTGGATGTGGGCATAGGAGAGCAGTGCTCAACCACTTTCCCCGTCCACATTTTTCCTACTGTTTGGGGATCGAACCGGCAACCCTTCGGTTACAAGCCCGAAGCCCTAACCAGTAGGCCACGGCTGCCTACCAGCTGCCTACTGGCTGGGATCTCGCAGTCTGAGCAATATTAGGAAATATACAACCATCCACCATGATCCCCTATGATTTTTAAATGCTTTTATCAACTTGAAATGCAGGCATATTCTTGTTGATGTGTTACTAAAATATGTAGGCTTATATATTACATTTTTTACGCTTGCATGTGATGTTTTTGAAATGCTAATTGCAATTTAGATAATTATACTCCAGCAAAAACAGAAAAGATGGACACAAGGATTTATTTGAAAACACACCGAAAAATTAATGGCCCACAATTTTTCCTTTTTATGTCATTGTTTTGAACAACAGGCATCTGCTGGTTGTTAAAATTATGCTGCAAGGGTAGATAGATACCGTAGATAGATATACTTTATTCATTCCCAAAGGGAAATTACAGTGTTCCAGCAGCCACAACACAGCACTCACATATACGTATTAACCTCATCGCTGAAGAAATTTTGCAAATCAGTGTATAAACTGCGGCTAATAGTTGGGAAATTACGGTACACATACACATGCATACACACATGCACATACAGTACACAGTACACATACACATACACACACACATACACATGCATACACACATACACACATACACATACACACACACACACACACACACACACACACATACACACAGTACAAGACACCGCCTGAGAGAGACAGGGACACCGTGGTACGGTGGTGCCTAACACACAGCTGTTGTTCTAGAACACCGTGGTACAGTGGTGCCTAACACACAGCTGTTGTTCTAGAACACCGTGGTACACAGCTGTTGTTCTAGAACACCGTGGTACAGTGGTGCCTAACACACAGCTGTTGTTCTAGAACACCGTGGTACGGTGGTGCCTAACACACAGCTGTTGTTCTAGAACACCGTGGTACGGTGGTGCCTAACACACAGCTGTTGTTCTAGAACACCATGGTACGGTGGTGCCTAACACACTGCTGTTGTTCTAGAACACCGTGGTACAGTGGTACCTAACACACAGCTGTTGTTCTAGAACACCGTGGTACGATGGTGCCTAACACACTGCTGTTGTTCTAGAACACCGTGGTACGGTGGTGCCTAACACACTGCTGTTGTTCTAGAACACCGTGGTACGGTGGTGCCTAACACACTGCTGTTGTTCTAGACCCCACTTTCCCCAAACCCATTCTAAGTCCTTACTCCCCTCAAACGTTAACAACTAAATCAAGCAAAAACTAGAAAGCAAAGTAATTTGTTTTATTTACTCCATATGAACAAGAACCAAGAAAACCAAACAATCACGATTAAACAAGTGTAGGCTGCCGCCATATCAGATCAGAGTGCTATGTGCGTAGCGCGCGCGCACACAAGCACGCACACACATATATGCAGCATTAGGCCTACAACGTTACATTAATTATATTTATGGCGATAACAATAACAGTATTTTTATATTTTTCTTTTCTGGTTTACTATCTTTAACAATTTCAATGGGAAAGGTGGGCATGCTTCCGTGAACATAGCAAGTTAATTCTAGGAGGAATGCTGCATACGGCGACACGGAGATTTTCCTCCACGGTGCTGAGCCGACATCTGTATTTTGAGATGTCGTTTCATTTTGACAGGTTTTAAGCTCTCATTCGCCAGAACATGGCCGCAAATCACATATTGTGGGTGGTCGAGGTTATCTTTAACTTGGCAAGTGAATGCATATTTCAAAAATTATTTCTGATAAAGCCGATGCGCCGTTTGTTCTTTTTTATTCTCACCGGCCTGTAGACTTGTCCCATCTGAGGATCACGGAGGAGTAGACGCACTGGTAGATGGCACTTCCGAGCTTTTGTTCAATTTTTTAAGCAGCCACCTGTCCATTTTGGCTAGTAGGCTACCTATGTTTTTTATTTTGTTTTACTTAAAATAGTGGGAACAAGTTGAGTTTGCCTAGTGGGAGCAGATTGTTTCTATCAGCGGACCAGTAGCCCATAGGCTGAACCAGATCTCGTTGAAAGACGAAAACATTTCTCTCTCTTCTCTTACTGTAACTGCGTGTAAATAAGAAAAAGGCAGAAAAGGCCAATATTATTTTCCTTTGTTTCACCTAATAATAATTTCAGACTGAATACAGAAAATAATTGGCGACCCCACGGAAGTTTTTGGCGACCCCATTTGGGGTCGCGACCCCTAGTTTAAGAATCACTGTTCTAGGACACCGTGGTACAGTGGTACCTAACACACTGCCGTTGTTCTAGAACACCGTGGTACGGTGGTACCTAACACACTGCCGTTGTTCTAGAACACTGTGGTACGTTGGTACCTAACACACTGCCGTTGTTCTAGAGCACCGTGGTACAGTGGTACCTAACACACTGCCGTTGTTCTAGAACAACGTGGTATGGTGGTGCCTAACACACTGCCGTTGTTCTAGAACACCGTGGTACGTTGGTACCTAACACACTGCCGTTGTTCTAGAGCACCGTGGTACAGTGGTACCTAACACACTGCCGTTGTTCTAGAGCACCGTGGTACGGTGGTACCTAACACACTGCCGTTGTTCTAGAGCACCGTGGTACAGTGGTACCTAACACACTGCCGTTGTTCTAGAGCACCGTGGTACAGTTGTGCCTAACACACTGCTGTTGTTCTTCCCTCCCGACTCAGCCTGGACCCGAATGACCAGAAGTCCCTGGAGGGCATGCAGAAGATGGAGAAGGAGGAGAGTCCGATGGACGCCACGGTGGAGCTGGACGGGGACGACATGGAGGGCAGCGGAGAGGACGGTGACCTGGAGGGCAGCGACAGCGAGGCAGCGCAGTGGGCCGACCAGGAGCAGTGGTTCGGCATGCAGTGACACACACACACACACACACACACACACACACACACACACACACACACACACACACACACACACACACACGTACCCACGCAGACAACCCCTCTGAACCAGGAGCAGTGGTTTGGCATGCAGTCACACACACACACACACTCCCTCTCTCTCTCTCTCTCTCTCTCTCTCTCTCACAGATACAGATACACACACACACACACAAAGCCATCCACAACGATATGGGTTAGTAGCTGTACTTAGACACACACATACCAGCCGCCACTCAGTTCCTGGTGTGTGTGATGTGGCGACCTGTCCAGATCAGTGTCCTGTCTGCTCCAGACTCCACTGATATCAGGATATTACCACCAGATTATCAGGATATTATCTCCAGATTATTGAGATATTACCACCAGATTATCGAGATATTACCACCAGATTATCAGGATATTATCTCCAGATTATTGAGATATTATCTCCAGATTATCAGGATATTATCTTCAGATTATTGGGATATTATCTCCAGATTATTGAGATATTATCATCAATGGACTATTTAACCCGCCTGACTATAAGGGCAACTATCCCGATCTTTTGTTTGTTTGTTTTTTCACTCGGAGCTTCTGTTTTTTATAAGATATGGAACAGAATAGCGTTTGGTTTATATCATCATGTTAAAATAACTAAAAATCAAGGAGGTGTATGGGGGTAGTTTGGTTTTTAACTGCCCCCTGCTATCCTTTAAAGCCCCTAGGCCAGTGAGGCAACCAGTAACTGCCCCAAGAACGGCCCTCAAACTGACTTAACAGAACGTTACAAACATGGATGAACAGCTTGTTTGTAAGGTGTATATTGCTTCTCTTAAGTTCTTCTCTGATGCCTTGCTATTACTGTCTGTGCCCGCTCTCTTTTTTGCCTGTGCGAGTGGGTGCGTGTGTGTGTGTGTGTGTGTGTGTATATATGTGTGTGTGTGTGTGTGTGTGTGCGTGCCAGCGCACGTTAAATCATGCTGAGGCCTCTTGTGTGCACATCGTAACCTGAACCCAGAGAGCATCTGGCTCCAGCTGAGATCCGGTTCATCCACCCTGACTCCCTTCAGAATAGCCGGCTCCGTTCAGAATAGGGGTTCTGTTCTTTAAAGATGGAGCCGGCTCCGTTCAGAATAAGGGTTCTGTTCTTTAAAGATGGTGCGGGCCCAATCTGGTACAGACCTCTGCCTCCTCTGGCCCAGGCGTGTGTGTGTGTGTGTGTGTGTGTGTGTGTGTGTGTGTGTGTGTGTGTGTGTGTGTGTGTGTCTATCTGTGTGCCAGTCATCTGCCCTCTCTGCTTCCTGTAATGGAAAGTATCTGACTGTAAAACACCAGCAGGGGGCGCCATGTTGGATAGCTGCAGAGAGGGGTGACTGAGATTGGTCTAAATACCGGTCCTTGAGGTGATGCCTACTCCTACTCCTTGGGGTATTGTTTTTTTTCCCCTTTGGTTATTTTTTTTTATTATTATTATTGCAGATGTTTATAACATTGTATTGTGAACTGTACAGAAAAAAAAGAGTTTTGAATGTCAGAATAAAAATCATGTGTAATTCTAATTGCCTGGAAGTGAGTTTATGTCCACAGGAGCGTTAAACAGTGCATGTGCATTCAAGCTATGCAAACAGCAAACTTATAAAGTGTCAATCATGGCATATTTCCTACATACTGATTTGAATACTATGTACTTATACTATATAATATACATTGCTGATGATGATGATGAGGAAGAGGAAACACACAAAGTGGTCATGTAGAATCCCTTTATTTGACCTGAAACCACATGTCAACGAGATTTTGAGTACAATCAGTACAACACCAAGACAAACTACAATTCTCCAGGTATGCTTAAGTCACACACACACATACACACACTTCCGCCAGTTCTAGGCTGAGCCTGAGCCCCATCAGTCCTGGAGTTGGCTGTGGTGTGTGTGTGTCATCGCTGGAGATGCGCATTTGTCTCAGCTTGGTTGACACCGCCCCCTGCCTGTCGGTACACACACACCTGCCAATAACAACTCGCACATCACTGTGCAAAGCCAAAAAATAAAACAAAATAAAATAATAATAGTTATAATAATATGATAATTTACACATCCCCACAAAGATTTCCTTAGGAAAAGAGGTGATTTTTTTTTTTTTGAGCTTATTGTACATGAAAGACGTTTTGCTAAGAAATGAATGGACCTTTCCTCCCTCCCTTTCTAGGTGGTTGAAATGGAGCAGTATTGTACAGAAGCAGGAATCTACTGTAGCGACGGAAAGGCCATGCACCATGGAGTAGACAGAAACCGTGAGCTATTGGGGAAATGTACGTTTGCCTTTCTCTGTCCGAAATACATTGATGGGGAGGTGAGGGCGCGGGGTCGGGCAGGGTTCAGGGTTCAGGGTTCACTGGGGGAGAGGGGATGGGTCACTAAAGAAAATTGCTGATTTGCTTTCTCTAATATTGCATCCATTCACTCCAATTTTTAAGCACAATTGTTTCTTCTCTTTTTTTAAGATCAGCCATTTTCGTTTTTTATTTATTTTTTACTCGTTTATTCGTTCCCTTTCTTTTCTGCTTTCTAGCTCTATCACTCTTTAGTTTCCTACAAGCTGATTTTTTTGAAACATGCAGGTCTTGGAAGATGGGCAGTGGATCAGAACACTCATGCACTAACAGACCACTAAAGACACGCCTCACAGGGCGCACAGCCTCACAGGGCGCACAGCAGGAGGGGACGGCCTTACAGTGCCGGCGCTGCAGAGGGATGGAGGGAGAGAGAGAGGGATGGAAGGAGAAAAAAGAAAGAGGAGGGCGAGAAGAGATGGGGAAGAGAGACCGAGGAAGAGAGAAAGGAGGAATAAAGGAGAAAAAGAGAGGGAAAGAAGAGGGGGAGGAGAGAAAGAGGAGGAGAGAGGAAGAGAGAAAGGAGGAATAAAGGAGAAAAAGAGAGAGGAGGGAAAGAAGAGAGGGGGAGGAGAGAAAGAGGAGGAAGAGAGAGGGAGGAGAAAAAGAAGGGAAAACAGTCAGAGCATGGAAGAGAAGCAGAGAGAAACTTACTATCTTATCTCATTCTTAGTAATAAAAAAAGAAGTAGAATATGAAATAAATATAATAACATTTTAAATAACATTTAAAACTAACTGATAATTTAAAATAATCTTTAAAACGTTAAATCTAAAACTCACACAGCATTAAAAAATATATAGTTTAATAGTGGAATATGTCATTGTGAGTAGCAATCACACTGTCACTGGTCAGTGCTGGAATGTTTCATGACTATTTTAAAAATGTGTGAGGACCATGAAACACTCACACCAGACTTTTGGGGAACCTAAACCCAAACCTAACCTAAACGTGTGTGTGTGTGTTGTGTGTGTGTGAGTGAGAGATAGTGTTGGGAAGTTGGAATAGGTGCTGATTATAGTTATGAACACACATGCAGTAAGTGTACTCACTCTGTGGGGAGGCGTTTGGAAGGCATTGGAGGAGGAAACAGCAGTTAGGGGGGGAAGGGACGTTTTAAGGACGTTTTGTATACATCTCAGCGCCATGCAATCCACCGTACCCACCAATGTGCCTGTCTGCTCGTCTTCTCCAACTTACCTCAACTACGAATAGTGTCAAAAATATGAAGCATCTAAAACGTATCCCTAAAATGAAATCTCTTATACACAGGAATAGTGTTTTGTGCTATGTACAGATTTATATAGACTTCTCTCTATCTGCCCACTGCCCTAAGTAAGGCCCGGGCCTACAAATCCCAGAGTGCATTGCTCCAACATGGCCACGAGCGATACCGTCGGGCCCACCACAGCCTCTCTTGTGCTCTATTCTTACAATCAGCATCTATGTGTATTCAAGTACAGTATGTGCACATTGACGTCGGGTGAATAGAAATAACTAATAATATGACCAAAGAGGCTTTGTTAAAAGACAAGAAGATCTAAAAAGTGGACCTAAATTATACATACAAAATAACTGCATGAAAAACAGTACTATTAAATTCAAGTAAACATGATCCTTGACCTTTGTGTCAAACAAAAAAAAACCTCACTTCAAACATTCAAGAGCAGTGAACCGGTGCACACAGACTTTGAGTGGGGACCTTAATGGGAAATGGTTCCTGAACCAATCTGGCTTGAATCAGGAGACAAATCTGTCCCAGAGTACCCCAGCTCTCCAAACGTCCCTGTGCTTTGAGCGCGTGTGTGACCCCTTTTGGCACGTCCAGCACACACAACTACAGACATGAAGCGAGAGCACCACAGACTTGAAGAAGCTGCTCAACGTTAACAGTGCATCAGTTACATACTGGAGATATCTCTAATAAGGCAGTAGCTGTTTGACCATCTGCTAATCAGACAACTCAAAGCTAAGCTAAGATAAGCTAAGCTGAACTAAGCTAGGCTAACAGTATGGGCTTCGGGGATTCATTATTAATCCTAACTCTCATCTGGGCCGATCACTGACCACACCTATCTGGTGGCGTAAACTTATCAATTTCAAAAGAAAAAGGAAATCCTAGCATGATGACCTCTGTAGGTTACCACCTACCACCAGAGCACCTGACTAAACTCAAACGGGATGCACCTCTGAGGCATTTAAGGGCCGAAGTCCTCAAGGGGGCGCTGTAGCTCTGAAGCTCAAGCAGCTCCACGCTTAAGTAATCTGAACAGCAGCTGGCCAAACAGTCCCTACATTCTAAGGACGTCTAAGATGAACTCAAGAGTGAGAAATGTATAAAACACAGTGAGAAACTATAAAAACCACAGGCCAAAAACAAGCATCTGTTATTACAACAAACAAAAAAATATTTGTGTCCAATTGTGCCATTGAGAACATGCTCGCCGTATACACAGGCATCGACATAAAGAGTCTAGAAGTTGAGTCTCTACTAAGATACAGTACTATCAGTCAGCAGGTCTACAACGCCTGCTGATTCCAAGGGGCGATTCAGAGTCCTGCGAACGCCCCCCTGGACTCAAACACCTACGAAGCATCGCTATACAATATAGTGTCGTGTCTCTGGGGGCTATTCCAAGTACGTGATTTAGTGACAAGCCTGGGTACGTTAACTCAGTGTAAGTGGTAAACCTCCTAATAGAAGAGCTGTATGGCTTCATTCTCCTAACACAACAATGTGCCATATGGCTGTTGTTGTAGGAGGTTTACCACTTACTCTGAGTTAACTTACCCAGGTTTGTCACTAAACCACGTACTTGGAATACCCCCCCTGTACTGGTCAATGTGTAATAAATATGTCCTTCTTAAAGCGCATATAGGAAATCCAAACAAAACTGTCTGTTCAATAGGAATTCAGTTGTACAACGTACTTGAAAACGAAGAGTGAAGATTAATGGAATGATCATGGAAGTCATAGACCAAACCAATACTACTACTACTAATAATAACAATAACATTAATAATAATAATAATAATAATAATAATCATTATTATTACCATTATTATTGTGTAGGACAAACTGTTCATATATGCAAGTAAAACTTCGGTTAATACAGCCCCTGCTTGGTCAAATCTCTCTTTTTTTCTTCGTTTTTTAATTTTAAATTCTGTTGAGAGGTGTGTGTGTGTTTGTTTGTGTGCGTGTGAGAGAGTAAGTGTGTTAGTTTCACTCAGGTGTTTGGGGACAGGATCATGGGTAGGAGTCAGTCGGTCAGTCAGTCGTTGAGCCAGGCGGCCGCTTGCTCGTTGCCTCAGGAGGACACCATTCCTGCGGCGGTGGCAGCTGAGTTAGTGTTGGTGGTATACAGCCACACCACTAGGGGGAGTATGACCCCCACGAAGGGCCAGGAGATGCCCTCCGTGCAGCTGGCCAGAGACCAGCCCTGCTCCTGCGGCGGCTTGTCCAGATCTTTACCCTTTTCCAGGTAGTTCCTCGCCACGAACTTAAGAAGCTCGTCCAAGAGGATGACTGGGATGGAGATCTTCACCACGATGACCCACTGTTCCACGTTCAGGGGGGTGATCTGGAAGATGACCTGTGGGCAGACACACACACACACACACACACACACACACACACACACGGGAATGCAGTGAGGGACTCAGCATCACAAACTCTTATTGTGTGTTAAAATATCTAAAACGATTTGTCTATCCATCCATCTATCTATCTATCTATCTATCTGTTTGTCTGTCTGACTGTCTGTATCTAAATCTAGAAGTGACATTGGTTTTTCCAATGTTGATGATGTCCTTGCATTATCCCCCCCACTATTTCACACTAAAAACAGCATCACTAATGCTTCAACTTGAACTCTCCTGACATTTTGCCAGTGATTTTTCTACCATTTCAACCCTTCCCCACAATTTCAACCCCCCCCCCCCACACACACATACACACACACACACTGTGTGTGACGTACTGGCAAGGGCTCGACGTAGAGGATGAGGAAGTGGAGGGACATTGAGAGGGCCATGGCGCCCAGCAGCCAGACGTTCTCCCAGGGGGGCATCCTCAGCAGGGACTGGTTCTCCGACAGGCTGCAGTGGGGTCAGAGGTCAGAGGGGACACCAGCAGGCACCACCACAGTCAGCACACAATACTCACAACAAGTACAGTGGACTGTGTGCCAGTTTCAGGCAGCACGTTTATTTCCGGTGGAGCGTAAGAAACGGCCCACTCCGACACTACACATCTTGTTTATGCCCGACAGTGCAACTCTTTATTCAACTTCGACACACATGCATAAATCCTTCAGCATTGTAACATGCTCATTCACTAGGTATAACACCCATGTAAACAGGTATGCTAAAACAATGCAGTTGATGGTCAATCTCAAATGTTTGTGAGTCCTCCAGGAAGTGTGTGGCATATATACGACGGAGTATTAGGGCCACACATGAAGAAAAAAAAATATTTTTGCTATGGCGAGATTAAACTCGACATACAGTTAAAACATAGCCTACAGTTTAAGCTGTAGCCTACACTAACACACAATATTTGTCTTGTTGTTATGTGTCTTGTTTGTGGAGCGCTTTGGGTTGCACTCTGTGCATGTTAAATGTGCTTTAAAAATAAAACTGACTTGACTTGACAATATGTGACATGAATAATAGGCCTACTTCAAATAGGTGTTATTTCAGATAGATTGCTAGATTGCAGATAGATTCAGATAGATTGCGTCTTGTCAGTTAACTACTCATTGCCGTCATTGTGAAGCGCTGTATCTCGCGGTTATGGAAATACCATGCACTATGCCATTTATATAGCTAGAATTATACACGTTTCCAATGATATACCGTTTCGGTAACACTTTCTATGAAGGTTGTATTTATAACACCCTATGAATGCATTCATAATGTTTTATAAAGTGTCTATAAAGCATTGTAATGCTCATTATTACCATCTATATGTATTCACAAGTCGTCATAACCAACTTCATGATGCATTATGACAGCTAATTATGAATGATTATAATTTTGATCTGAATAATGAATTATAAATATGTCAAGATCTGCCTACTCACTTGTCAGTTTTATGATGCATCATAACTACTTTGCTTTGATAAATGAGTATAGTGATACATACAGAGTTTTGACTTCTACTGTAGTCCTATATATAGCTATAAGTATATGTAATAAAGTTATAATAATTTATACATCTTCCTATAGCACACAATTATAAACAGCTATGCAATATCATAAGTGTTATTTGTCAGCTCTAAGTAAAGTGACAAGAATATGACCCTATTATCCTACAATGAAATGAGGGCCTGGACAGTAAAGATAAAAGGAATGCATTTAGTTCACTTTATTTTCATTTAAACCAAAGCTCTATTTTGATTCGAACGATCTTTCATAATGACCCAAGATAGATTTCAGTGGCATTGTGAGTTTTATTCCAATAATAATCACCACCACAAAATATAGGACCATGCCGTGCCACTTTTTTTGGCCTGTCTCATTGTGTTTGTGTAATGTGCTCAGTGCATTGATAATCAGTCTGATTATGTGTGTTGGTTTAAATGAAAATAAAGTGAACTAAATGCATTCCTTTTGTCTTTACTGTCCATGCTCTCATTTCATTGTGCCTCATATTTGTTTATAATAACCTTATATCTATTTATAACAACACCTCATTTGCTCTACTTTACCTAAAGCTGACAAATAACACCTATGACATTAACATAGTAATTTATAATATTGTGCATATGGGGTAAAGATGCTAGCCTAGGTAC
>NW_027468848.1:8373685-8376413 GCF_046254945.1 Alosa pseudoharengus
TGAGCTAACCATTGACAACATCAGCAAACGCACACTGGACAACAACCCCCAGTGAGGCTGCAGTATACAGAGCGGCCAGAGGGTGGCAGTGTACACCACTGAACCCCCACAGCAGCAGCAGCTGCACGCACACACACACACACGCACACACGCACACACGCACACACGCACACACGCACACACGCACACACGCACACACGCACACACACACACACACACACACACACACACACACACACATACACACACAAACACACACACACACACACACAGGAAGGCGAACACACTCAGCTCCAGCCCCCGATATAAACACAGCAGACAGAGATGGAGTGGCAGATAGAGACATATGGATGAACTGAGACAGAGAAGGACTGAAAGAGAGAGAGAGAGAAAGAGAGAGAAATGGGGCTGATGAAGAGGTTATCTCAGAGTAAGAGAGAGGGAGCGAGAGGAAGAGAGAGAAGTAGAGAGTATCTCAGAGGAAGAGAGAGAAAGCGAGAGACAGAGTGCTGAGAGCCTTGTGTTACTGAGAGACGAGTGTAGTTATGTGCCTAATGGCCTGCGCTCCATGCTCAGTGTTTAGGCAACACAACACAAACTAATGCAGATCAATAAGATTTGAACTCAAATAACAGGAAAAGGGAGAGACGAAGCAGCAGAGAGCTAGGAAAAGGAAGAAACAAAGACGCACACACACACACACACACACACACACACACACACACACACACACACACAGAGATAGGGGGATAGAGATAGAGAGAGAGAGAGAAAGAGAGAGAGAGAATGCTCCGGAAGAAAGGACTTCCATCCTCAGCAACTGTACACATATACACTAGCAAAAACAACATAAACGCCCGCCCACACACACACACACACACACACACACACACACACACACACACACACACACACACACACACACACACACACACACACACACACACACACACACACACACACACACACACACACACACACACACACACACACACACACACACACACAGCATCTCCCACATCCGACTCCCAGTCTTACATAAACAGGAGAAGAACACGCTAGCCCAGCTAAAACAAACAACTCTGACTGCATGTTCTCAGAGAGAGAGAGAGAGAGAGAGAGAGAGAGAGAGAGAGAGAGAGAGAGAGAGAGAGAGAGAGAGAGAGAGAGAAAGAAGAGACGGAAGATGTAGGGAAGGGTTGATGTGTGTGTGTGTGTGTGTGTGTGTGTGTGTGTGGGAGAGCAGAGCAGAAAAGCTCTCCCTCAGCAGACTTCTCAACTTCAAAGAGCAGTGACGTCATGCAGCTCAACTGAAGAAGAGAGGAGGAGAGAGGAGAAGTGGAGGAGAGAGGACGGGAGAGGAGGGGAGAGGAGGAGAAGAGGAGGAGAGAGGAGGGGAGAGGAGAAGAGGAGGAAAAGAGGAGAGAGGAGAGGAGGAGAGAGAAGGGGAGAGGAGGGGAGAGGAGAAGAGGAGGAGAGAGGAGGGGAGAGGAGAGGAGGAGAGAGGAGGGGAGAGGGGGCATTCCATTGTGTCTACGCCCTCCTTCTTACCAGCGGGCTGCACTGCAACCATCTGTGTGTGTGTGTGTGTGTGTGTGTGTGTGTGTGTGTGTGTGTGTGTGTGTGTGTGTGTCAGGGCTACAGCTGGCCATTTGGGTGACCTAAGTGAAATTGGTTTGTCCCACTCTCTCTCACACACACACACACACACAAACACACACACACACACACACACACACACACACACACACACACTCACCCTAGAGACGGACATCTGATTGGTGGTGAGGGTGCCGGTCTTGTCGGAGCAGATGACGGAGGTGCAGCCCAGGGTCTCCACGGAGGGCAGGGAGCGGACGATGGCGTTCTTCTTGGCCATACGACGGGTGCCCAGGGCCAGGCAGGTGGTGATGACGGCGGGTAGACCTGGAGACACACACACACACACACACACACGCACACACACACACACACATAAATACACACAACGAGAGAAAGGAGCGCCTGAGCTTTGAGGGTGTGCAGTACCCAGGTAAGATGAGTAATTAAGTAAACTGTAATTAAATGAGTAGCTTTCAGGGTGTGGCAGACTTGCTCTCTTTGTCTGTGTGGAAACTCTTTAAACAACACAAATCAACATGGAAATGAGGGTGGAGATGGACCCACTCATTTGTGTGTGTGTGTGTGTCTGTTTGTGTGTGTGTCTGTGTGTGTGTGTGTCTGTGTGTGTGTGTGTGTGAGAGAGAGTGAGTGAGAGAGAGAGAGAGATGGACACAATAATTTGGTTGGGAGCAAAACAGTGAGGGTGTGGACAGCTTTGATGTGTGTGTGTGTGTGTGTGTGTTTACCCTCAGGGATGGCGGCTACAGCCAGGGCGACGGCGATCTTGAAGTAGTAGACGGCGCCGCGGATCCAGGAGCCTCCGTGGACGGGATCGTTGAAGTGGCCGATGTTGATCATCCACACGGCGATGCAGATGAGCGAGATGACCTTGGACAGCTGCTCGCCGAACTCGTCCATCTTCGCCTGCAGCGGGGTCTTCTCCTGTTCTGTGGACGCCATCTCGTCACGGATCTTACCAATCTCTGTGGACACTCCTGTCGCCACGACAACACCAGTGGCCTTACCGGCAGCCACATTGGTGCCCTGTGGGGATGGGGGGGTGTAGTAAACTTCAATTAGTAAACTTCAAATAGACATAGAAATGTGTAGTTACCTGTTTAAACAA
>NW_027468848.1:8376608-8386608 GCF_046254945.1 Alosa pseudoharengus
TGGGCCTGGGCCCGGTAGGCCTGTGCAGTAATCCATCCCTGACATACATAGCGGCAAGCAGACACACACTCAAGCTACAGTAGCATGTGTGTATAGACCAGACCGGTAGCCATCAGATCGGGACATCAGACTCGATCTCTCTGGATAGCTGGCTCAAGTGGTGATCACATCACATACAACACCTGAGACATACACACACACACACACACACACACACTTACCGGTCAGGATAGACTGGTCTATTCTCAGAGTGGTGGACTTGATGGAGCAGATACGGATGTCGGCTGGGACCTTGTCTCCAACTAGGTGAACAAACAAGAAAGAAACGACACACACACACACACACATGGTCAATGGTGAAGGTAACTTTAATCATCAAAAAGGCAATAAATGCTGTTAAACTGCAATGGGGAAATATTAATGACTGCATCAAAACACAAAAGGACTGTTTAAGCATAAAAGATCATTTTCCAACCATAATTCAATAAAAAACATTTTCCACTGATCTCAAGGCTGTCACTCTATACTGCTTTGATCTTACTAAAACTTGCTTGATGTGGTAAAAGAACGCAATTCTGCACTGCACATTGGGTGACTGAGGGGAGAGGCTACAAAGGCAAGTTTTTCCGATGGGGAAAGATCATACATGAAAACGCATTACAAAAATACAATATAATACACTTCCTGTTTGGCTGTTGATGTATATTTAATGTGCAGCGCGGTACATGGTCAGCTTGTGCTGATGTCTAGATGACGCTCCCTTTGATTAGTTCCATAAAGTATGCTATGTGGTGAGTAGGACACTGGGCAGTATGGCACTTCATCAGGACAGAGAAGATGGAGATCTACAGGTCAGGAGAGGAGGAGAGAAAGAGCAGAAGAAAGAGATGGATTATGGAGAGAAGGAGAGGAGGAGAGAAAGAGCAGAAGAAAGAGATGGAGCATGGAGGAAAGGAGAGGAGGAGAGAAAGAGCAGAAGAAAGAGATGGAGCATGGAGGGAAGGAGAGGAGGAGAGAAAGAGCAGAAGAAAGAGATGGAGCATGGAAAGGAGAGGAGGAGAGAAAGAGCAGAAGAAAGAGATGGAGCATGGAGGGAAGGAGAGGAGGAGAGAAAGAGCAGAAGAAAGAGATGGAGCATGGAGGGAAGGAGAGGAGGAGAGAAAGAGCAGAAGAAAAAGATGGAGCATGGAGGGAAGGAGAGGAGGAGAGAAAGAGCAGAAGAAAGAGATGGAGCATGGAGGGAAGGAGAGGAGGAGAGAAAGAGCAGAAGAAAGAGATGGAGCATGGAGGGAAGGAGAGGAGGAGAGAAAGAGCAGAAGAAAGAGATGGAGCATGGAAAGGAGAGGAGGAGAGAAAGAGCAGAAGAAAGAGATGGAGCATGGAGGGAAGGAGAGGAGGAGAGAAAGAGCAGAAGAAAGAGATGGAGCATGGAGGGAAGGAGAGGAGGAGAGAAAGAGCAGAAGAAAAAGATGGAGCATGGAGGGAAGGAGAGGAGGAGAGAAAGAGCAGAAGAAAGAGATGGAGCATGGAGGGAAGGAGAGGAGGAGAGAAAGAGCAGAAGAAAGAGATGGAGCATGGAGGGAAGGAGAGGGGGGGAATGAGGGATACAGTGGAGAAGACTTCTGAGCCTTAAAAGGCCTTCCCAGAGGAGAACAGGGCCAATTTGGGCATCCCTGCGTCTGAGTGTGTGTGTGTGTGTGTGTGTGTGTGTAAGTGTGTAAGAGAGAGAGAGAAAGAGAGAGAAAATGTGTGTGTGTGTGTTTGTGTGTGTGTGTAAGAGAGAGAGAGAGATAATGTGTGTGTAAGTGTGTAAGAGAGAGAGAGAGAGAGAGAGAGAGAGAGAGAGAGTGTGTGTGTGTGTGTGTGTGTGTGTGTGTGTGTGAGAGAGAGAGAGAGAGAGAGAGAGAGAGAGTGTGTGTATGTGTGTGTGTGTGTGTGTGTGAGAGAGAGAGAGAGAGAGAGAGAGAGAGAGAGAGAGAGAGAGAGTGTGTGTATGTGTGTGTGAGAGAGAGAGAGAGAGAGAGAGAGAGAGAGAGAGAGAGAGAGAGAGAGAGTGTGTATGTGTGTGTGTGTGTGTGTGAGAGAGAGAGAGAGAGAGAGAGAGAGAGAGAGATAGAAAAAGAAAGTGTGTGTGTGTGTGTGTGTGTGTGTATGCTGCGCTTGAGAGTGACCCCATTTAACTTCCTATTTGTAAATAAGCGCCGGGGCCTGGGGGAAATGGCCTGGTTGGTCAGAGGAGCCAGGAGAGAGAGCCGTGGAGCAGTGTGGGGGAGCAGGGGCGCGAGCCGGCATTCCTCCCAGACAAACCTGTCTCTCGCTGGGCCGTGCTCCTCCACAGAGCCTGCCTTCCATGGTCATCCCTGCGGCAGATTCCTAAACAAGCGTGACCCCGGTGGAAATGGATTTTCCTTAAAAAGTGCACTTCCAAACACTGGAGCGGGCGGGCAGGCAGGCGGGCGGGCGCCGGGGTCCCGCGAGGGGCCGGAGAGGAAACACGCTGTTCGTCCAGCCCCGGAGCCGTCCCATTAATCATCATCACATTAGGATTACAGTGCTCCACTCCGCTCCGCACGGGTAACAAGAGCACACACACGCACACACACACACAGTAACGCACGCACGCTCACGAAAACGTGGCCACAGATAAACTCACTGGCCATTTATTAAGGGCTGAAAAATGTCAGTGTGTGCTGGCAATAAAAGGCCAATTCTCTCACTTAATGAGGCAAAGTGTTTGTCCCAAAAACACTCTTCAAACAGTGGAAGTAGTAAAGCAGTAAAAAGGCAAATTGAGTGTGTGTGTGTGTGTGTGTGTGTGTGTGTGTGTGTGTGTGTGTGTGTGTGTGTGTGTGTGTACAGAGGTGGTCATTACGTAATGCTATCTCCAACCTTGAACAACCCATTAGTGACCTACAAGATAACATGTGTGTGAGAGAGACAACAAGAGTGATAAAAGAAGAGAGAGAGAGAGAGTGTGAGAGTGAGAGAAATGGAGAGAGAAAGAGTTAGGGGAGAGAGAAAGAGTTAGGGGAGAGAGAGGATAGAGAGAGACTGAGAGAAAGGAGAGAGGGGAGAGAGAGGGGGGGTGAGAGAGAAAGAGATAGAGAGAGAGGGGAGAGAGAGAGAGAGAGGGGGGGGAGAGAGAAAGAGATAGAGAGAGAGAGGGGAGAGAGAAAGAGATAGAGAGAGAAAGAAGGGAGAGAGAGAGAAAGAGATAGAGAGAGAGAGAGAGAGAGAGGGGGGGAGAGAGAAAGAGATAGAGAGAAAGAGATAGAGAGAGAAAGAAGGGAGAGAGAGAGAAAGAGATAGAGAGAGAGAGAGAGAGAGAGAGAGAGAAAGGGTCACGGGAGAAGAGTTAAAAAAGAAAAAGAAGAGGAAAACCGCCGTGTGTTCCCTTTTGAGGATGGAGAGGAGAAGAAAAGAGCCAGTAGAGAGGGGGGGGGGGGTACGGGGTTGAGGGGGTGCCCTTGAGAGGAAAATAGCCTGGGAGCCACTATGCACCGGGCCAAACATGGCCAAACTATTTCAATACGCTCGCTGATGCACCCTGATCAGGTTTAAATGTGGACACAGGAGAGCAGCTGCAGAACACACACACACACACACACACACACACACACACACACACACACACACACACACACACACACACACAGAGAGACACACACACACACACACACACACACACACACACACACACACACACACACACAGAGAGACACACACACACACACACACACACACACACACACACACACACACACCCAGAGAGAGGGAACAAAGGGATACCGGTTCATACCGCTACACTATTAACCACCTTGAGCATGCATGTGAATGTGTGTGTGTGTGTGTGTGTGTGTGTGTGTGTGTGTGTGTGTCTGTGTGTGTGTGGCTGTGCGTGTGTCTGTGTGTCATCCCCAATGATGGGCATCTGTAGCCATGACCTTGAGTAGAGCTTTAGGCTTCCCCCGGTCATTAGACCAGCATAACAGATCCGAGAGAAGGTCCTAAAGAACAGCAGTGTTAAGATCTCAGGTCTTAAAAACCTGTGGTGTTAAGATTCCTGGTCCTAAAAAGCAGCTGTGTTAAGATCTAGTTCTAAAGAACAGCGGTGTTAAGATCTCTAGTTCTAAAGAACAGCGGTGTTAAGATCTCTAGTTCTAAAGAACAGCGGTGTTAAGATCTCTTGTCCTATAAAGCAGTGGTGTTAAGATCTCTGGTCACAACATCCCACTAGTTGGGTAGGAGGAAAGAGGAGAGGAGAGGAGGAGAGAACAGGAGGAGGAAACTCAGAGGAGAGAAGAGGAGAGAAGAGGAGAGAGCAGACACAGGATGAGTGAGGAGTGGAAGGGAAGTCCTAACTCCTAAAGAGTGCTCCGAGTGGTGTCTCTATGAGATGTGGATGCGCCTGCGCCTCTATCTGACCCCTGAACCCATTGGCCAGACACCACTGTACAGGTCAGACCAGCTGAACCCATCGGCCAGACACCACCGAACCCATCGGCCAGACACCACCGTACAGATCAGACCAGCTGAACCCATCGGCCAGACACCACCGTACAGATCAGACCAGCTGAACCCATCGGCCAGACACCACTGTACAGGTCAGATCAGCTGAAGCTGCATTGTCACCGTATCCCGCAGCACTAAGGCCTGATGTGCTGCCACCAAGGATGCATACCCCCCCCCCCCCACTGGGGATTTACAGGACACTGGCCCCCCAACCCCCCCCCCCCCCCGTCCTCACAACACACACACACACACACACACAAACACAGACCCATGGTGTCCACAGCCTGTGACTGCTCTTCCCAGAAAGACTTTGTGGAGCTCAATGGAATCCTCCGACTGTCTAAATGTGGAGTGCCACATACACTCATCACAAGACCTTCACTGCCACCGCAGAAGGTCACGCAAAACACCTGACCAACATCCTCTATGGAGAGTTCTAGAACACAAGCAACAATGGGGGGACCTCTATGGAGAGTTCTAGAACACAAGCAACAATTGGGGGACCTCCATGGAGAGTTCTAGAACACAATCCACCAAGGACATGGCCAGTTTACCTACTGTATTCACCTTATTCCGCGCGCAAACATGGGGGCGCTAGCTTTGCCCACATTGTCTCCGAACTTCCGATTGAGCAGTACATCCATTGCGATACATTGAGATAGCAGAGCTCTATCGAGATGACTGGCATCATATATTATGGGTCATCCTAAAGTTAGGAACGTTTATTTAGGATTTTGGTGACTTAAGACATTTTCTGTTATACAGCTTTCCTATCTGAAGTTAGGAAAAAACTGACTTTGGAGCGGTTGTTCTGTAATGACTTTCTAAACTAGTTACCATAGTTACCAAACAGATAAGGATTTGCGAGTTTCTCCATACGATACAGCGGCCACTGCCGCATCGTCTATCCACTCCGTAGGGGTGAATAGCCTTGGGTAGCGAAGTACAATATTGCAATCTGACCTCCTGATGGCATTTGTCGTTTTCCTCCCAAGTTAGCCTCTCTATCCTCTTCTGCCGTGTTATCCCAATGAAGCTAACTAGACGTAGCTAGCCGACCGGAAGTTTAAAGACAACGTGGAATTTAAAAAAATGGGCGGGGCTGAATAAGGTGAATATAATACCAAAATGAAATGTGCAATGTTCCTATACAATATAAAATGTATACCTATGCAATACCAAATTTATACCTATGCAATGCTCCTATACAATAGCAAATGTATACCTATGCAATGCTCCTATACAATACCAAATGTATACCTGGGTATTTCCCAGAATTGGGGCCTATTTCTGTCCACAGGGTGTAATTCTATTAAAAACACATTATTTCTAATAATGTTTAGCATCACTAATTAGTATAAAGAAAAACAAGCCTAGACTTTTTTAATGGTTGCTCCTACTCATGATTTAGACACATTTTATTGGTATTTTATGGTACAATATCAGTGTTTTGGTGTTGTCCGAAACCAGAGTTTTCACATATTGTGCCATATCTCAAACATTGTTTATCAAAAATAAATTTAAAAAATCATGCTTATGAATTAAATGTTATCTGAACTAATGAACTGCATTCACACATTATGCATATATATGCATTTCCTGCTTTATTTTGCTTAATGTTTGCCTGTCCCATGGTTTAGCCGTCATTACCAGCACACTCTACATAAATGCACTTTGCTACTGTTTTTTCATCAAAAAATATTTGGTAACTATGGTCACCTAATATCACAGTGGAATACATGGGTGTCAAGCAGAAAGATTGATGCCTTGATGTCCAGAAACATAAGAAAATCTACTCTTTATCCCTCGTTTTGGGCATGTACACTTATTATGTGTCATTACCATACGCATTGTATTTCTGTATTTTTGAATATTCCTGAAATTTTAAAATGACTTTAATAGTTTAAATGATGTAGTTTACATGTAGAAAGCTAGCTATACTTGCATGGTGATCATTTTTGCTTCTCAGGGTAGTTTTTCGGTATAAATGTCATCACCAGCACAGTCATTACCAGCACATTATAGCTTGAAATGTAGTGGTAATGACGACTGTGTTGGTGATGACATTTTTGCAGATACATTTAAAGTACTCTTTTTAAAAGAAATACGTTTTTTTTTTCAAAAAGTCAGTTCAACTTGGGTTTCTAAATTATAAAAATTTAATTGCAATAGATTACGATCAGTGATTTGTCATCACCGCAACAAATGTCATTACCAGAACTGCAATGTCATCACCATCACCATGCATATTTTTGCCAATAGATTATGTATAAATTACAATAAATCACATTAATTAGATATTTTTGACAATGTTGGACAGTCTAAATTGCCACTGGATGAAAACAGATATGATATATGGCATTTATTTCAAATAAATGAAATTCCAAGCCAGGGTCGAGTGAAAAAATCAAAAAATAAGATACTTAAACGACTATAATTCATGTTGTAAGTAAAGTTCAACAATTCTAATAAGTTCAAGATAAACTATACTTCATGTGAAACCATAATTGATCATTGATTGATCATTGATTGACTATTTCATCTTTAAAATGTACATATTAGATGATGTGATGGTAATGACATTTACCTGAAAAATGACAAAAAATCATAAATTCCCTTATATTGTGGTCTCAACCAAGCTCACAAGGTTACTCCTATCAAAATGACTGATAACTTGATGCATACCAATTAGTAAAATTTTGAATTTTATTTTTCAAAATTTCAGTAACCCAAATAGGCCCGAAATCTGAGAAATGCCCACCTATGCAATATGCTCCTATACAATAGCAAATGTATACCTATGCAATGCTCCTATACAATACCAAATGTATACCTATGAAATGCTCTTATACAATACCAAATGTATACCTATGCAATGCTCCTATGCAATAGCAAACATATACCTATGCAATGCTCCTATACAATAGCAAATGTATACATATGCAATACTCTGTGGCTGTTCCTGTGGATAAAAAGTGTCTGCTAAATAAATGCAAACACAACATTTTTAATTGGCTGACCACGCCACACACTGTCCTACACACACACACACACACTAAGACCCTGCTGGTAGGAGGGAATCAAAGTTATCTGTAGAGCCCAATTAGACTGATGTGAAGCTGTGCTGGGTGGGAAGGCCTCTGTAAGCAGATCTGTGGGTCAGAGCGTTATTTCATAAAGCACATATCCTGCTCTTGCGTCCTACTACCCTCTCCCTCCAATCAGAGCGTTATTTCATAAAGCACATATCCTGCTCTTGCGTCCTACTACCCTCTCCCTCCAATCAGAGCGTTATTTCATAAAGCACATATCCTGCTCTTGCATCCTACTACCCTCTCCCTCCAACCACATGCTAATAACCACTAACCACACCACTAAAACAGCCATCCTCCACCTCCGGCCCTCCCTATCCTTAACCACGACACACACACACACACACACACACACACACACACACACAAACACACACACACACAGAGCCATCCTGCACCTCCGGCCCTCCCTGTACTTTACCACGACACACACACACACACACACACACACACACACAGAGAGAGAAAGTAAAAGTAAAGTCTGACCACATATTTGTTCTAAACACTAAGTAAACAAGCTAATTCTTATTAGCTCAAGTCTTCAGCAGGTGAATGAGTTCATTAGTGACATCACCTGTAGACCCAATACGTGGTAGGGCTGGACATGACTCAATGCAATAGCATCCTCCCTACAGCTTTCCAAACAACACCATCAATAAACTGCCCGCCTGCTCACCTCCACCTACCATCCCTCTGGAACGCCTTCCCCAACCAATCAGACGATCTTCCATCACTCTGGAACGCCTTCCCCAACCAATCAGACGATCTTCCATCACTCCGGAACGCCTTCCCCAACCAATCAGACGATCTTCCATCCCTCTGGAACGCCTTCCCCAACCAATCAGACGATCTTCCATCCCTCTGGAACGCCTTCCCCAACCAATCAGACGACCTTCCATCCCTCTGGGAAGCCCTCCCCAACAAATCAGACGATCTTCCACCCTTAAAACAGGCCCTGAAAACCCACCTCTCCAAACCCAAACTTGCTGTTTCCTGTTGATCGTCTCCGTCAACACCTCTAGTCACACCACTCTCATCGCCACCATGCTAATTTCTATGCCTCTTGTGCAGTAGAAAATACATAGTGGACTCCCCAGACTAATGTTCAATCTTAAAAGATTGAGCTTGGTCTGGTGAAAGCCAGACGAGCTCATTTCTCCTCTGGGGCTGCGCATCATGTGTGGGTTGCTGAGACACCCGCATACAGGCCGCTTGAAACCCCCCAACAAAGAACAGCAACATATTAAGGCCTTTTCATCTCCTGTAGGTGCCAACATGGGTATGTGTGTGTGTGTGTGTGTGTGTGTGTGTGTGTGTGTGTGCGCATGTGTGTGTGCGCGTGTGTGATAAGTGTGTGTTTGTGTGTGTGTGTGTGTGTGTGTGTGTGCGTGTGTGTACAGTACAGACAGGTAGAGCACGGTGTGAAGTGTGTGTGTGTTTGTGTGTGTGTGTGTGTGTGTACAGTAAAAACAGGCAGAGTGTGGTGTGAAGTGTGTGTATATATCATCTGTTCCTTTGTGTCAACATCCTACTTGGTTCTCTTCCAACGGTCTCCACAAACATTCCCACATCTCCACCAGTGTCTCTCCTTGACACACACACACGCACACACATACACAAACACACACACACAGGCGCGCACGCACACACACACACACACACACACACACACACACACACACACAGGTGTGATGTGAGTGTGACACCCCACCAACACCCTAAAACATCAGACACTCTAAATTATACAGCTACACAAAATCATTTTAACAGCTTCTCGTCACACACACACACACACACACACACACACACACTGTCAACACACTCACACTCCACTAGCGGCGTGTCAAAGCTTACTTAATCCCTCTGTGTGTGTGTGTGTGTGTGTGTGTGTGTGTGTGTGTGTGTGTGTGTGTCAGCAGACTCATTAGTGTGTGTGTGTGTGTGCTGTGGTTGCTGCTGAGTGTGAGGGGAGCACTAGGCTGAGTCGTGCGCAGTGTAAACAGCAGCTAACGGGACACGGCCACTTTCAAAAACATGTCTCCCAGAGTGGTTTATTAACAACGTTTCGACCAGAAGTCTCCGTCAGGTATCCTTTGTTGCCATTATGTTTGTAATGGCACATGATATTATTTACATCAACAATCTAGTAGTGCTTGGGACAACACAGTATAGTTTAGTAAAGCATGACTTTCCATACATAGCACAGTCTAGCAGCATACAGTGCAGTTCAGCACAGTATAGTACTACTACTACTACTACTACTACTACTATTACTACACACACACGCACACACACACACGCGCACACACACACACACACACACACACACACACACACACACCACACACACCACACACACACACACACACACACACACACACACACACACACCACAC
>NW_027468848.1:8394108-8396608 GCF_046254945.1 Alosa pseudoharengus
CTTCTTAATTAGCCAAGTTGAGGAAAACAGGAGACAGGCTATGTAGCTTAAAGAATTACATAATCAGGCTGAATAGAATGAAACATGTTCATTAGCCTAACTTACGTAAACATGCCTAACAAGATCTAGCCAGTATTTATGTTTTCATGGACCGCAAGAGTCTGCTTCGTTCATTTTTTTAAAAAGGCTACGTTGTTTGTTGCTGCTACCCACGTTATCTCCAGTGGTTCCACTGTTTAACTTGCACAGATGCGCGCACACAAGAATGAGCGCTCACACCACTACCCCCTAGGCTATGCCTCTTTATTTGATAACAATACATTAAGAAATGTTTCCTATTCTGGGAAATGTTTAGTTTCTTTTTCTTTCGGTCCGCGGTTCAATGATACCGTTTAATAGACCTCTCCAGAATAAGTCCCGCCTTCTAACTTCCGTATCCATCCAACCTTCGGTCGTCAAATGTCTATGGGAAATAACATGGCGTTTTGAAAGATCGTACCTGTCAAACTATGTAGGTGACAAAGTAGAAAAAGCTGGTGGGCAGATTGGCCTACACACTTCTGCCATCTAGTTTCCACTGGATTTTTTGATTTTCGGTGCCGTTTAAGTAGTATAGTCAATAGTATACTATTTAAACGGCACCGACAATCAAAATATCCAGTGGAACCTAGATGGCAGAAGTGTGTAGGCCAGTCTGCCCACCAGCTTTTTCTACTTCGCTACCTACAGATGTTTTACCGGTGTTCCAGTTTAGATGGTGAGCAGTTTAACTGGTGATATTTGCATAAAATCAGTGAATATTCAACAAGACCCTGCCTACTTCTTAATCTGCTCTGCCTCCGATAGTGCAGGTTTATATTAGGCTACATTTTCACAAAGTGTTTGCAAGTGAGACAATATAACGGATATCGCTGAAAACATCACCAGTGTATGTCAAATACATGTCCGTTTAAGCATTATCCACAAATATGACACATACTGAATTAATGGAAAAAAATAAAACTAGCGATCTAGCTGGGATTCGAACCACGCATGGACAAGAAAGTTGATTGGATTAGCTTCTACATTGTCTATACCACTACACTACAAGCCGCTGAAATCGATGCCAGATTTCTATTCTAGTAAAAGTTAACACAGGTTAACATAAGTGAGAAATATACGCCCATGTTAACTGGTGCCATCACAATTTAACATGGGCATATGCAAGCCTCAAAACAACAAAATATGTTCATCTTTGCCTCACATACCAAAACCTAACTGATGTACAACAAACTGGCATGTCCCACTAACACTTTATTCCGTTTTGGGGGTTAATAATATGAAATACGTCAGTCATGTGCAAAAATTATCATAACTTAGTGTCATGTCTCGGTGAAGTTATGCAGTGAGCTGTCTAATGATTTGAAGTGAACACATGAAACTTATTTTCTCCGAGTTAAATATTATTTAATTTGTTGGTCCTAATTTGATGACACAAAATGGTTATCATGGTAGCATATATTACAAAACTTTGATGTAGCTAGAGAGTTTGATGACAGATGTTGCTGTTTCAGATTCCTACGTAGCCTAAATTAGAAAATAGTTTAGCCTACTTACTGCTCGTTCAGCAGCTGTTGCAAAACATTCACTTAGCCTAGATGTTTGCTATAGCCTAATGAATATCTTGATCGATTGACAAATAAGCTGTCACAAGACAACATAGACCTACATTCATTTAATATGAAAACCATGCTATTGCATAGATACAAAATAACCAGTGGTGCAATTGGTTAGCAGGGTGGACTATTACTGCTAGCTTGCTATTTTAGTGAGCAGTTCGAGGCCCAAGTGATCTTCATAATTTTTGCGCATTATAATCACGATATGTGTTTCTGCACAAAAAACGAGCAATGTCTGATGGGGTCATTTGTTACTGTTTGTGATGCAAAATTACTGAGGCAAAATTAATCTGAATTATTCAAAGCATGCATTCGCTGTGTTTGCTCATGTTATAGGCTATCACCAGTTAACATGGACATCAGGATAGCTAGTAAGCTAGTAGACTAGTCTAATAGACTAATGACAAGCGTTGCTCTCTGTGGCTTAGTGATGATAGTGCTTACTGCTTGGAACATTTTGCCTCAGTGAGACTCATGTTCGAAACCCAACAAAACCTTCGCTGATTTACTTTGACACATTTCCTGTTTGCACAACATTTTGTGTGGATGCTTAAGCAGACATGCATTATACATAGCGATTCCCGCATGTTTTCGGCAAGATCTTGCTTCATATTCTGTCACGCACTGTAGGCTTGTGAAAATGTGAATCTCCAGCACTGGAAGGGCGGAGGCAGAGCGTTGTTAACAAGTAGGCAGGGTCTTGTTGAATATTCACGGATTTTATGCAAATATCACAAGTTAACCTGCTCACCATCTAAACTGGAACACCGGTATGATATTTCGAAACGCCATGTTATTTCCCATAGACAATCGACGCCAGGAAGTTGGATGAATACGGAAGT
>NW_027468848.1:8401608-8426608 GCF_046254945.1 Alosa pseudoharengus
GAAATGACAGGAAGAACGATATCATTGGTGATCACTTTCAGAGCTATTTTGAGGTCGATAAAAAGCTGATAGCCTATCAGAATCCATCAAAGGAACTTTCCTTATCGTTGGTCAGTATGGACGCTTTCATCGTTATAGTTGTAGTTATCTTTAGCAGTGTTTCCCACAGAATTGAATTCCATTTGTGGTGGTTGGTTTGCAGAATTAACTTAACACAAGTTTTTAACAAATTAGCACAGCGTGTTTATGATGCTAACCAGATTTAAGCACAATTTAGTACAACCTGGAAAATCATTGTGTGGCGGTCAATGTTGATATTGTGGTGGGCCGCCACAAATAAGTCAATGTATGGGAAACACTGTTTAGAATTATTGTTCCTGGTGTGAACGAGCCTTTCCACCGGAGACTGTGCGAGCTGCTGAGCATGACTGTGTTATTTCGTGTCCCACAGCAGATCCTCCTCAGAGGGCTGAACACATTTCTCTGTGCAGAACCGGTGAGTTAGCGCGTCTGGCAGAGGAGGTGGACTCCACTGCCGTCCTCTCCTCGACAGAAATAACCGGTGAGTTAGCGCGTCTGGCAGAGGAGTTGGACTCCACTGCCGTCCTCTCCTCGACAGAAATAAAAGCCAGAACACTCTCCGGGACGGGCCTCTGTTGAGCGCCGGTCGCTGTTGAACATGACCTCGCGCTGTTACATAAGCAGCGTGCTGCTAACACACACACGCACGCACACACACACACACACACACACACACAGAACAGAAAAAAACTCAAAACTACTCAGATAAACTGGGAAAACAAAACAAGACAGAGCTGTTGCTCAGAGCCATGTTTCGATTCGGAGTCTGTTTTAGCCGTGAACATGCCGTCTTTCTCCCACCCACTGAAAGCTCGGGGGGGGGGCTTAAGGTTACTGCTGCCCAACAGCAAAGGCATCCAGACAAGGCGAGCTATCGCAGCGTGTTCCGGCGAGAACCACAGAGGACAAAAACGTGAGCGGAACACGTTGTGATGCCTGGTGGGGGACCGTGACACAGTGAAGGCCTGGGGGGGGGGGAGGGGGGGGGAGGGAGGGGGACTGGTGCCTGCTTTAACTGGTATCCTCCCACTGAGGGTCCCAGGCAGACCTAATTTGGCCAGGAGACATGCCCTCACCTCTGGGCCCCTGCGCGCGAGCTGTCAAACAACAGACACCAACACCTCCGTATCAGCCAGCTGGGCATGGCATACCTCTCTCGGGCCCGACCTCACCAACCCCTCGCCCAGTCTCCACCCCGGAGCCCCCACCCTCCACACCACCCGTTCCAACCCCTCAACCAGTCTCCACCAAAAGCTCTCACCCCCCCCCCAACCCATCACCCAGTCTCCACCCAAAAGCTCTCACCCCCCCAATCCCAACCCATCACCTAGTCTCCACCCAAAAGCCCCCCCCCCCCAACCCCTCACCCAGTTTCCGCCCGGTCTAACCCCCCCCCCCCCCCCCCCCCCCCTCACCTAGCCCAGGTCCTCCCCCTGTGCTGTATGCACTCCTTAGGACGCTCACTGCGGTCTGTTATCTAATGTGTGTTCATTTCCTCATCTCTGCACCGCTCACCGCTGTATCCTTTGTGTAGCAATCTGACTACATTAATCAAGTAGGAGAAGAAAAAAGCACACACTCTCTCACACACACACACACTTAACACTGCTCTAATTTTAAGCTTACGCTGGCAATTAACACGGGCGGCCTCTGAAACCAAGTGGAAAGCCTTCAGCCCTCGAGCCTGCCAGGCTGCCAGACTTCACATTAACGTCTTGTTTGGCAGATTAGTGACAGCCACCCCATCCCAGCGACTGCTGCGTTCATCATTCCTAAGGAGTCGAGCTTTCTCAGCTGTTTGCCCCCTTTGCTCTGGGTGTGTAACCCCAGCCGACGTGTAAAGACACAAGATGCTTATGGCCTGTCCACACTCTCCCTGCGGCCTGTGCCAGGCAGGCCACTTAGGGTGGGAAGCATGCCTATTAGCGGCCTCGTTCACTTGGGGACATGGGGCCAAGGCGTTTAGGAACTTATGCCAAACAACTTCTGAGATGCCTGAAATATATGTCCATTCTCAAACACCCTCAAGTCATTTAGCAGCCACTTACACTTGTTTGAGAACCTCACAAGGATTAAAGGCTAAATAAATGTATCTGTGGTCGTTCCTCACCCACACAACTGCACTATTTGTACTGCATTTAATCTGTTAAAAAATGAGAAGTCATAATTTCATTAATTTAGTAAACTTACAAATGAAATGCAGGCTGCCAGAAGAAGAATTCGCACCAGCAAGTCTTCAAACTGTTCCATGATAAGCTCCCATATGGATTTTCCTGTGAGACAAATGAACAAACCTTAGACTTTTTTCCGAACAGAAATTAAGATGTGTATTTGTATTAGAGGGCAAATCTGTATACCTTCCTCAGCGGGCAGTTCTGCAGGCGAGTCAGTCAACAGACATCAACACAGATACAAGAAAGAAAAAAACGAGACATTATTTCAGGACTTATTTAAACACAAACAAGACATCATAAAAAACGTCAGCATAAATTAGGCTACCAGTCGTACAGTTTGTAACATATTATCTTATGTACGATGCGTCATCAATCAAAATGTAACAACTACATTGCAACACTGTATCATTCTTATAATTATGGTTTGACACTTTAGAGGGGGACGGTGTGGCAAATCGACACGATTTGAACAGAAAGGTCACCTTGACTTGTCGAAATGAGCAGACAGCAGCTTACAGCGTCAGAAAGACTATTTTACATGTCCAGTTAAATAAGAGATTTTAACAACTTAAAGCCCAGACGTGGGCCTTTAACCATAACGGTCCCCGGCTATTCCGAGCTTCATGACCAGGGAGAATCCCACAGTAGCCTACACGGCCCCTAAGAATAGGCTACTATTCCTGAACAGCAGCTACCTCCGAGCGTCACCGTCACAGTGTTATCATTTTAAGACAAAAACGTGCTTCTTAGCCACAAACCCAGGAGAAGACATGAGAATGTATATGATGACGTCAGCCTTTCAGACGCCGGTTAATGTATATGGCTGGTGCACAACTGTTAACCAACACATCGCTCCGGCCTGTGACAGACCGCGCATGCAATGCATATCAGCAGGTAGACAAGCGAACGTTGCGAAACACCTACCATTCGGTCCATACTTCTCCCTCTGTCGTTTCACCTGGTCTAAGGCAAGTCCGGTGCTCTCGTTGACGTTAAAATAGCTATAAACTTCCTCAACACTCTTTATGTGAGCGCAATCCATGATTACTGATCGCCCTCTACGGACACTTCAACTTTGTTAACAAAAGAAGATCCCCAAGTGTCAACAAACCCCCTTTTCAACAGACGCAGGAGAATGCTAAACGTAAGATCTGCATCTATATTCAGAAGACGTGCGATGAGGTAAGGCTGAGCACATATGGAGAGCAAAACTTGGTAGGTTGAGACTCGCTACCCAAGATGGTAAAAACCCTCTTTTCCTCCAGGTATTTTCCCGACCAAATGCAAAAAGGCAAAATACTGCGACAGGCAAGTCACACTGCGGTTTCTTCTTAAGTCCCAAACCAGTGGGAGCGGGATGTGATACCAATCGCCCCTGCTCAGAACATTACATTCACACTATCCAAGCCTATTGCGCGGCTGGAAGGTGACGGTCTGCCTCTCCGTGGTGCAGCTACCGGCCAGTGGTAACTTAAAGCGCCGTTTATTCTTGTTTTATCGAATGCGCCTCACTACCGCCTCTCCTGTCCAGAACTGCGTATGGGCTGCGCTTATTGGATGGCCATCCAGAACGGGACAAAGCTTATTGGGCAGCTGTCCGGAAACATATTTGCCTTCCTGCACTCACAGACCTTTTGGAAAGCCGCGATCAGTTCGTTTGTCTGTATAGGCTTCCTCTAGATTCCCCAGGCAAGTCCTTATGAGACAGGCTGTGCTGTTTCTAGTCTGACTCTGAGACTTGACCAAGTGCCAAGAGGAAACTGAAATGTTCAGCTAGATTTCAATACATGTATTTTGCCTTTCTGTTGCATATGGCAATATGGAAAATCCAAGTTTATAGTATAATATACTCTCTCTATAGGCTAATTGCCTACTTCAGCAACTTAATAACACAGGTGTGCTGCTACATGTGATTTAAAGTACCAGAACACATCTGTGAAAGTTAATTAAACTATTATTATTATTATAAGATGGTCTCTTAGATAGGCTAAATTGTGATTTCGTAAATTACTGTTTTCTAATGAGCCTCTGGAAAACGCTAGGTGCCTACCTTTCAACTGCCTTTGCGAAATGCAAACGTAGCCTTCATGATGGAAATGCCTAATGGGGGGGGGGGCACTGTTGCCCTAATCTCAAAAGTATACTGCTTGGCTGCCACATTACATATCGACATATCGCTGGCCAGTGATGGGTCCCCTGTAGATTTTCCTTAAGCTTAGACTACAGATCAGCGCGCAAATTCTTTCTCTGTGCCAGAGTAGAGGCCCTGCTGACACCTGCAGTGGGCTACCTTCAATCCTGTAAGGACGCGGAGATAAGGTAGATAACATCGGCAACCTTAAACCTGCTGTGTGTGGGCTGCGCGACATCTACAGGCTTCCAGAAAGGCAAGCGCGTCTTCCCCGGGGCGATGTGAACAAAACATTTACATAACTACAACAGTAGGCTATCCATCTCTTGAAACCACACAAAACCCACAACACGCTCTGTGGGATGTGGGGTGGGAGGAGCGGGCCTGCACCCCCCAAGTGCAATGAGGGCCCTGGGAAACTCATATAACATGTTGAAAGAGGTATGATGCTCACAGTAATACTCAACTTCTTCCACAAGCCAATTTCATGTCTGGTAAATAAATAAGCGCATAAATCATACGGGTGTACTCTTACAAAGGACATCTGACGCGTGGGATAGCTGTGGCTTGAAGCCTACCAATGCGGGGGAGGCCTGCCTGCCTGCACCTCCCCTGGCCTCAGGTGCCGATCAAGCCATCTCTCAGTAAGTCTAGGGGAAAGGAGGAAGACTAGGCCAGACAGACACCTGCTTGAGGCGGGTCATCGGGTTAAGACGCTGCCAGTCGGCGAGTTAATGAGGGCAGCACTTCCGTGACCCTTCAACAAGACACGCCAATATCATCTGTTAACGCGCCCTAATAAGACCCCTGGTGCGACACCCCGTCTTCCCGGGCGGCGAGAACCTGAGACAGCTCGGGGTTGAAGGCGAGCTGCCTCCGAGAGAATTCACCGGCCGTTCCAGCTGGCGCACCAATCACCAACCGCGGCTGTCAACGGGAGATTGAGTTACGCATCACAGAGAGAGCGAGAGTGTGGAGGCGAGGCCGCCGGGGTGGAGGCCTCCTAAATTTACCCAAGCTTGCACGCGGGGAATGCGTAGCTCGTGTCCCGGCGGCGTGTTGCGCAGTTAAAGTTTACATGGAGCATCGATCAGTGCATGCTGAAAACCCGCGCTGCCAAAATTAGGCTCTTCAGAAATGGCTGAAGATCCTCGCTTTTGTCAAAGATCTCAGCAGATCGCGGGCATGAATCCGTGACGTGTACTACGACAGTGAAAACGCAGTAGTAATGTATTGTTATCATGAGTAGGTTATGTTGAAGCACACAATTATGCATGAGAACACGGAAATGAGTAGCCTAATGAACGGATGTTTCAGGCGCTTGAAATAAGAATTAAACTTAATTAAAATGCCTTATAATCGCCCACACAAAATGCATTAGTAGTGAACTAGAATAAGCTTCTGTTTGAGAGATAGCCTTTACTGCTTCTGTGTAGGGAAATGAAAGAAGAATAAAAGAACAGACAATTATTAATAGGCCTACAGTTTTGGCACTGGATTGGAAATGAGCAAGCAGTCATGCCACTGGATTACTTGTAAGCTCTTTATTTGATAACTGTTTAAATACAAAATATAACATGTTCATGTGTGTTTGTCTGGCAGAAGTAATGAGAGCAGTAGTATTTAATTCAGGTAGGAGAAAGAAAGAGAAAGAGAGAGAGAGAGAGAGGGGGGGGGGGCAGAGAGAGAGGAGGAGGGGGGGTGGTCATCTCCAGGCCCTCTCCCCCAAACTCAGAGTCCCGCCAAATTCCAAAATTGGACAGCTCCTCTTCCCAAGGTCATCACTGTTGTTTCCCAAAATAGCCTGCCGAGCAGCTCTGCTCCGCGCGTGTAACACTTTGTTGGCCATTATCTGTAGAGACAGCGACTGCAGCTTTGCTCTTACAGATGTGTGTGTGTGTGTGTGTGTGTGTGTGTGTCTGTGTGTGTGTGTGTGTGTGTGTGTGTGGCCCGAGGTGAGCGTCCAGCGAAGGGTTAACCCACTTATCCGGCCGACACCTCCAGAGGCGGCCTCTCCCCGTCTGAGCGTCACGCGGCACCTCGGCCGTATCCGCACCGGAAGGACTCTCCAGAGCACAGATAAAACCGCTCCCTCCCCCATTTTCTCTCTCCCTCTCTCTCTCCCTCTCTCTCTCTCTCACCCCCCCCCCCCAATTCCCTCCTTCATTCACGTGTGCAAAACACCATTTCACCAGGAGGGCCTTTGTATAACACAACGACGAGACGGGAAACTGATAAATGCTTTCATAGAACAGAATCAAAAGTGGATGGAGTGGATTACAACTGATAAATAAACCATGGCCATGTTAACTGTGGCAGGCGACAGACAGCAGCCATCAACAACCCCCCCCACCCGTTGGGCACAGTGCTGGGCTGGCGTGGGGTGTGTGTGTGTGTGCTCAGAGCACCAGGCGGTCCTCTCCTCCCTCCTGGATGACCTGTCCGATGGAGGCCTGGCTCTGCGCGCGCAGGAAGCAGTGGCGTTTGCACTCCAGCAGCTGCTCCAGGTCCTTCCACATCTTCACCTGCTTCATGTTGGGGCCGTGGCTCTCACGCACCACCTTCTGCTGCTCACGCAGTTTCTACAGGAGAGGAGAGAGAGGGAGGAGAGATGGAGAGAGAGGGAGGAGAGAGGGAGAGGGAGTGGGAGAAAGAGGGGGAGAAGAGAGGGAAAGGAAATGAAATAGAATGGAGGAAGGAGGAGAGAGAGGGGGAAAGAGAGGAGGAGGAGAGAAAGAGAGGAAGAGAGAAAAGGAGTGAGGAAGAGGAGAGGGGAGAGGGAGGAAGAGGAGAGGGGAGAGAGAGGAAGAGGAGAGGGGAGAGAGAGGAAAGTTAAGGACAGTTACCGGTAAGTAACAAGTCAGTCAAACCATCTGTCAGAAGAAAAAAATTCAGTCACACTTTAAATACCCACGGACATCTGTCAGAAGAAAACTGCAGAGTCACACTTTAAATACCCACGGACATTTGGCAAACAAACGCGAGATTACATTTGCAAATGTTCACAGGTGCAGCTCTAAGCAGTTTCTGTCAGTCATGGATCACTTCAGCTACCTGAAGTACTGCAGCTGATTAAACACATACTGTAAACCACAGACCGATACCAATATGAAAATGTCAAATTACGGCGACTGAAAAGAGTTCTTATACCACTAAGGTTCTCACAGTATGAAAGCTTTATATCACAGGGCCTTCATATTACAGGAAAAACAGCTCCACCACAGCCACAATTCATTACCTCCCCCTGCTTCACCAGCGCTTATGAAAAGCTAACGACGAGGAAGGAGGATGCGATCACTTTAAGTGCTTTATATGAAGAGGTTAAAGGGTCAGACATGTGACACGAGAAGCCTTCACAGAATTAGGAGGCTACAGGTTCAGCATTGAGGAGGCTAACCAGATTAAGCATTAGGTGTTGAAGGCGTGTTTGATGTGGGAGTTGCCAATGGCAGGAGGACGAGGGGAGAAGAAGCAATGTTTTTACTTACGCACAATTCTATCACTCTATTCCTTCTACCTTCTATAAATCTATCACACCCACAGCATTAGAAAAAAGTGTACTGTACATCCAATTCCCCACAGGTTCGTCCTTTTCTTGTAAAGCAGGGCAGAGGACGTTAATTAGTCTGTAGGGACAGCCATGATAGATCATCTAATGGCATCTACAGCAACAGCCATCGCTGGCAAGACAAGCGACAGTCAACTTCAGAACACAACAAGACTCTCCTTCAGCATAGCTATCATATCTTCTAAACTGCCCACTGGGTTTAAAGTACTGGTACTTTGCTAGTGGGGAATGACTACAACTATCTCCAGGAGGCACAGGGGTGACATATAGGGGTGAGTAAGGGCAGAAACAGGGGTGACATATAGGGGTGGATAAGGGCAGAAACAGGGGTGAGTAAGGGCAGAAACAGGGGTGACATATAGGGGTGAGTAAGGGCAGAAACGGGTGAGTAAGGGCAGAAACAGGGGTGACATATAGGGGTGAGTAAGGGCAGAAACAGGGGTGACATGATTTGGGGGGGGCAGAAACAGGGGTGACATATAGGGGTGAGTAAGGGCAGAAACAGGGGTGACACGTCGGGCTGAAATGGTTCTATCAGTAGCAAGTGGTGCTGAGGGCTCTGATCCAGAAGGAACTGGATCCCGCTAGTGTTCCCCGGACGAGGGGATTGGCTCCAAGAGTCCCTTGTGTTACCCCCCACACACCAACACCATGGCATGGAGCAGTGGGTCTCTGTTACACTGACGACTCAAATGGTTTAGCAGGAATGCTGTAGAGAACAAGCCCTTACCACACACAGATCAAACCAGTCCCTTGGGTAGGTGTGTCTCAGTCAGTGTGTGTGTGTGTGTGTGTGGTTATGGTGTGTGTGTGTGTGTGTGTTTGTGGGGGTTTTGGAAGAGAGCTGGTAAACACCCTGTGCTTAAGAGGGATGCACAGGGAAACCCAGAGATTGGCGCCAGCTTACCTTGCCCAAGGACTCCTGTTCCGTTATGTGCTTCATGTACTGGTCCCTAAAAACAGCACATCAGATCACAGAGAGGTCAACACACACACACACACACACACACACACACACACACACAGAGACATGGGCATGGAGGGACGTATAACACTCGTGAAGCGCAGCCAAATGAAACTCAAAACTCAGGGCAGTGAAGACAGGACAGGCAGCTGCATGCTAGAACAAAGCAGCTGAGTGCCTTCTGGGTGAACTCTTAACGAGCATGGGGTCAGACTGACAGCCAGTCTGTGTAAGCCAGAAGTGTGTGTGTGTGTGTGTGTGTGTGGTAAAAGAAGTTTCTGGATTGGATGATGTGTTAAGTAACAGGAGTTTCTGGATATTTCTGTTTACAGTGAGTATCTTTTTGTCTTATTGTAGGTGTGTGTGTGAGAGAGAGAGAGGGAAAAAAAAGAGTGAACATGTAAATGTAAGGGCCTGTTTGGGCCTGTGTGTGTGTGTGTGTGTGTGTGTGTACCTGAGAGTCTTCCTTCTCTCCTGAGGATCGGAGGAGACATATGCCTTCATCTCATCAGCAGCTCTCTGCAACTGCACCTCAATTATCTGAGAAAGAACGAGAGAGTTTTTATCTGCATTATTATACCAAATATGTAAGCTTTGGCAACACAATATTATTGTCATGCCAATAAAGCTCATTTGAATTTGAGAGAGAAAGAGAGAGAGAGAATGAGAGAGAGAGAATGAGAGAGAGACAGACAGATAGAAAGAATGAGAGAAAAAGAGAGAAAAGGTTAGGGCAGGTATAGACAGGTGTAGTGGGCAGGTGTATGCAGGTAAAGGTGTTGGTAGGTATAGACAGGTGGGCAGTTGCAGGTGTATGAAGGTAAAGATGTTGGTAGGTATAGACAGGTGGGCAGTTGCAGGTGTATGCAGGTAAAGGTGTTGGTAGGTATAGACAGGTGGGCAGTTGCAGGTGTATGCAGGTAAAGGTGTTGGTAGGTATAGACAGGTGGGCAGTTGCAGGTGTATGCAGGTAAAGGTGTTGGTAGGTATAGACAGGTGGGCAGTTGCAGGTGTATGAAGGTAAAGGTGTTGGTAGGTATAGACAGGTGTAGTGGGCAGCTGCAGGTGTATGCAGGTAAAGGTGTTGGTAGGTATAGACAGGTGTAGTGGGCAGCTGCAGGTGTATGCAGGTAAAGGTGTTGGTAGGTATAGACAGGTGTAGTGGGCAGCTGCAGGTGTATGCAGGTAAAGGTGTTGGTAGGTATAGACAGGTGTAGTGGGCAGGTGTATGCAGGTAAAGGTGTTGGTAGGTATAGACAGGTGGGCAGTTGCAGGTGTATGAAGGTAAATGTGTTGGTAGGTATAGACAGGTGTAGTGGGCAGCTGCAGGTGTATGCAGGTAAAGGTGTTGGTAGGTATAGACAGGTGTAGTGGGCAGGTGTATGCAGGTAAAGGTGTTGGTAGGTATAGACAGGTGGGCAGTTGCAGGTGTATGAAGGTAAAGGTGTTGGTAGGTATAGACAGGTGTAGTGGGCAGCTGCAGGTGTATGCAGGTAAAGGTGTTGGTAGGTATAGATAGGTGTAGTGGGCAGGTGTATGCAGGTAAAGGTGTTGGTAGGTATAGACAGGTGGGCAGTTGCAGGTGTATGAAGGTAAAGGTGTTGGTAGGTATAGACAGGTGTAGTGGGCAGCTGCAGGTGTATGCAGGTAAAGGTGTTGGTAGGTATAGACAGGTGTAGTGGGCAGCTGCAGGTGTATGCAGGTAAAGGTGTTGGTAGGTATAGACAGGTGTAGTGGGCAGCTGTATGCAGGTAAAGGTGTTGGTAGGTATAGACAGGTGTAGTGGGCAGCTGTATGCAGGTAAAGGTGTTAGTAGGTATAGACAGATGTAGGTATGCAGGTGCCAGTCTGGACAGGTAAGCGTCTGATGTGTCAGTGATTAAGGTGTAGACGGGTGTACACAGGTTTAGTCAGGTATTCACCTCCTTCATGCAGTTGATGTAGAAGTATCGGTTCTCCTCCTGGTCCACCTCCTCTCGTAAAGCTCGGACGTCCTAAGACACACACACACACACACACACACACACACACACACACACAACATATATGAAAATAAAATGATGTAAATACTCAAAACACTCACATGGAGCATGAAATCACATTCTTCCATCTATTGGCTTCTTTATCAACCCCTTCATCAGAACACTGAGTCTGTTGATTAAGTGGACAGTGTGTGAAGGAAATAACGTTTCCATAGTAACAAGCTTGTAATTAATTAATGAATCAACATCTTGCATCCTCGGGACAGTGGCCTATGAGTTAATGCTTCCATTTTGGGATCCGCAGTTTGGACAGGCCCAGCACGACCTGTCAACACTTCACTTCAGCAGTTCAACTCCTCTGGTCTGGCTGCTGCCCGCCCATTCTGCTTGTGCGTGTGTGTGTGTGTGTGTGTGTGTGTGTGTATGTAATGGAGAGTACTGTGGAAAGACTGTGTGGGAGTATGCGTGTATTTTAATCTTAACAAGAGGAGTGGTTGTGTGTGTGTGTGTGTGTGTGTGTGTGAGAGAGCGTGTGTGTGTGAGTGTGTGTGTGTGTGTGAAGCACCTGTTCTAGTTTGGACCTGTTGCTCTCCAGACCGGCAGCACAGGTGTCATACTGGCCTTTCTTCTCCTCGTACTCCTGAGTCAATTCCTGTACACAGAAACACACACGCGCGCGCGCGCACACACACACGCACGCACACACACACGCACACACACACACACACACACACACACACACACACACACGCACACACACACGCACACGCACACGCACACGCACACGCACACGCACACAGGCATGCATGCACACACACACACACACACACACACACACACACACACACACGCACACGCACACACACACACACACAAGCACACAGATCATGCTCATCTTCATGCTTTCAATATGTGGAATGTAAAATGTACACATTGGATGAGTGTGTGTGTGATGAGAGTGTGTGTGTGATGAGAGTATATCAGAGTGTGTCCGCTGCAGCACTGGGCCCTGTGGCATCAGAGTGTGTGTGTGATGAGAGTGTGTGTGTGATAAGAGAGAGTGTCTGCTGCAGCGTTGGGCCCTGTGGCATCAGAGTGTGTGTGTGATGAGAGTGTGTGTGTGTGATGAGAGTATATCAGAGTGTGTGTGTGATGAGAGTATATCAGAGTGTGTGTGTGATGAGAGTGTGTGTGTGATGAGAGTGTGTGTGTGTGTGATGAGAGTGTGTGTGATGAGAGTGTGTGTGATGAGAGTGTGTGTGTGATGAGAGAGTGTGTGTGTGATGAGAGAGTGTGTGTGTGATGAGAGTGTGTGTGTGTGTGATGAGAGTGTGTGTGTGTGATGAGAGTGTGTGTGTGTGATGAGAGTGTGTGTGTGATGAGAGTGTGTGTGTGTGATGAGAGTGTGTGTGTGTGATGAGAATGTGTGTGTGATGAGAGTGTGTGTGTGATGAGAGAGTGTGTGTGTGATGAGTGTGTGTGTGTGTGTGATGAGAGTGTGTGTGTGTGTGATGAGAGTGTGTGTAATGAGAGTGTGTGTGTGTGATGAGAATGTGTGTGTGATGAGAGAGTGTGTGTGATGAGAGTGTGTGTGTGTGATGAGAGTGTGTGTGTGTGATGAGTGTGTGTGTGTGATGAGAGTGTGTGTGTGTGTGATGAGAGTGTGTGTGTGTGATGAGAGTGTGTGTGTGATGAGAGAGTGTGTGTGATGAGAGTGTGTGTGTGTAATGAGAATGTGTGTGTGATGAGAGAGTGTGTTTGTGATGAGAGTGTGTGTGTGTGATGAGAGTGTGTGTGTGTGATGAGAGTGTGTGTAATGAGAGTGTGTGTGTGTGATGAGAGTATGTGTGTGATGAGAGTGTGTGTGTGATGAGAGTGTGTGTGTGTGATGAGAGTGTGTGTGATGAGAGTGTGTGTGTGATGAGAGTGTGTGTGTGATGAGAGTGTGTGTAATGAGAGTGTGTGTGTGTGATGAGAATGTGTGTGTAATGAGAGTGTGTGTGTGATGAGAGTGTGTGTGTGTGATGAGAGTGTGTGTGTGATGAGTGTGTGTGTGTGATGAGAGTGTGTGTGTGTGATGAGAGTGTGTGTGTGTGATGAGAGTGTGTGTGTGTGATGAGTGTGTGTGTGTGTGATGAGTGTGTGCCCGGTGGCATCATGGACTGACCTGGCACTGCTGCCGCAAGGGTCTCAGCTCCTTAATGAGGGGAGCCAGGGCCGACTTCTTCTCCACGATCACAGAGTTCAGCTTTTTCACCTGCAACACACACACACACACACACAGGAGGCATGTCACAACACACACACACACACATACACATACACACAGAGATGGTAATTTTGATACCATAGATTTAATAGAGACCCAGTCAGACCAATAGTATGAAAAATCAGGAACAGAGTTTATTTACAATGATGCGCATCAAGGGAGAGACAGCATGACTTCACCTAAAGATCCATCAGCTGCTCTAACTAGACAAGGAAATAGTTAGGGTTTAAGTATCCTTCCAGGCTGACGGGAGTTGGTCATCCCATCTCACGTGGACTACACTGAATCAGACCCTGATTAGTGGCAACCTGGCAATCCGGAGCAGATAGCTACTGACGCAGCCATGCAGAACAGTGAAACACTGCAAAGTCATAATATTCCTGCTTATCTCTAAACAGTCACACAGAGATATACACAGGGACAGTACAGATATCATACAGTCATTACATAGAATCATACTTTTAGTATCAAAGTGACCCACTAATGAGAAATGCAGAACATTAAACCATATATTGGAATATTGGACATAATGCAGAACATTAAACCATATATTGGGATATTGGACATAATGCAGAACATTAAACCATATATTGGGATATTGGACATAATGCAGAACATTAAACCATATATTGGGATATTGGACATAACAACACACACTCACACTCTCTGTACTTCCCTTTGATGTGACTGAGGGCTGGTTTTACTAGGCCACGCCCCTGTATCAGCACTGCACCCTGTTCTAGAGCTGTCATGACCACAAGAGACAGGGACGCACACACACACACACACACACACACACACACACGGGTCTCCTGAGGCAACGCCAGGCCTGGGCAGTGCTACCAACATCTGCCCTTCAGGAATGTGCACAGGAATGCCCAAAGGAGCGCCCTCACCCCCGTGCCCGCCCAGCGTAGCTGGACACTACAGAGGCACCACAGACAGATTCTGCCCTGTCCTGACGGACCGGCACGCTGGGCACTGGACACAGGCCTGATGGCACCACAGAGAGGTTCTGCACTGTCCTGACGGACCGGCACGCTGGGCACTGGACACAGGCCTGATGGCACCACAGAGAGGTTCTGCCCTGTCCTGACGGACCGGCACGCTGGGCACTGGACACAGGCCTGATGGCACCACAGAGAGGTTCTGCACTGTCCTGACGGACCGGCACGCTGGGCACTGGACACAGGCCTGATGGCACCACAGAGAGGTTCTGCACTGTCCTGACGGACCGGCACGCTGGGCACTGGACACAGGCCTGATGGCACCACAGACAGATTCTGCCCTGTCCTGACGGACCGGCACGCTGGGCACTGGACACAGGCCTGATGGCACCACAGACAGGTTCTGCACTGTCCTGACGGACCGGCACGCTGGGCACTGGACACAGGCCTGATGGCACCACAGACAGATTCTGCCCTGTCCTGACGGACCGGCACGCTGGGCACTGGATACAGGCCTGATGGCACCACAGAGAGGTTCTGCCCTGTCTGAATGGACAATGGATACGGGTCTGATGGGCTAGATAGATAGATATATACTTTATTGATCCCCAGGGGAAATTCAAGCTGTAACTGGTTCTGCTTGTGTGTCTTGGCTAATGGGAGGTGTTGTGTAAAACCCGAATGCTGTTTCTCTATTGGGTGAAGCCCTGGTCCTTACAAGCCAATCACACCCTCTATTTACACACATCTCAGCACAGAGTCGGTCAAGAAGAGGGCCGATAGAGGGATAGAAGAGGGGGATAGAGGGATAGAAGATAGAGGGATAGAAGAGGGCCGATAGAGGGATAGAAGAGGGCGGATAGAGGGATAGAAGAGGGCAGATAGAGGGATAGAAGAGGAGGATGGAGAGATAGAAGAGGGGGATAGAGGGATAAAAGGGGGATAGAGATAGAAAAGGGGGATAGAGGGATAGAAGAGGGGGATGGAGAGATAGAAGAGGGGGGATAGAGGGATAGAAGAGGGATGATAGAGGGATAGAAGACAGAGAGATAGAAGAGGGCAGATAGAGGGATAGAAGACAGAGAGATAGAAGAGGGGGATAGAGAGATAGCCACAGGGGAAGATACAACCAAATTCAAAGCTCCTCACTCACCAACAGCTTAAATGTTTTAGGCCAGTTTACCAGTTGAAGGTTAAGGCAAATTACAGGCACACTACAAAACGAAACACAGTGTAATGTTGCACTTGGATTAAGACCAGGCCCAGACTAGACTACTAAACACAGTGTAATGTTGCACTTGGATTTATACCAGGCCCAGACTAGACTACTAAACACAGTGTAATGTTGCACTTGGATTTATACCAGGCCCAGACTAGACTACTAAACACAGTGTAATCTTGCACTTGGATTAAGCCCAGGCCCAGACTAAACTACTAAACACAGTGTAATGTTGCACTTGGATTAATACCAGGCAGAGACTAAACTACTAAACACAGTGTAATGTTGTACTTGGATTAAGACCATACCTTTAGCTTTCCAAAAACGGGAGATTTTTTTTTATATTTAATACGTTTCATACACGTGTTTCAACACTGCATTTCGGTCGTTGCTTTTACCTTACCATTACCTTACGCATGCCAGTTATGTATCCACCAGCTGCCTGCCTGCAGCCTACTTCCAAAACTCCAAAGCTGCTTGCTGTCAGATTTGGTTCCGAGGGAACAAGTTCAGTGTATCAACAACACTCAATAACAGTTTATGTGATGTGTTAATCAATTAAATTCCCAACAATTTCACAACAGCTAGTTCTGGAGTAGGCCATTCATCTAGCCCGCTTGCTTACGACGAGACTCAGGCTGCGCAGTTGGCACCCGCTTCCTTATTTAGGTTGCCAGGTTTTAGCCTATGGCAAAACGGTTGAAATTGAAACTAAGTGATCGTGTACTGTATGTGTAGGGTGTATTTCATACACAATCTGGCAACCTGAATGGATCAATGAGTTTAAAATGAAGTTTGATGGCCATTCAAATTACGGGAGTTTTCCGGGAGAAATAACAAAACGGGAGGGTGCTGGGAGATGACCTTGAAATACGGGAGAAACCCGGGAAAAACGGGAGTGTTGACAGGTATGACCAGGCCCAGACTAGACTACTAAACACAGTGTTATGTTGCACTTGGATTAAGCCCAGGCCCAGACTAAAAGAGACCTTTGATGAAGATCTCCGCTGAAAAAAAAGTATTCAGTCTCGGATTAGGCTTAATCTGTGTACGGGAAACCAGGCGAAAGAGTATTAGTGCGTGATGCTGACCATTTCAGACATGTCGTCCAGGGTGCGTCCCTTCATTTCGTCCAGCTCGCTCTTGATGGCCGAGACCCTCTCCAGCTCCTCCTGGGTGTTGCTGTAGCCCGAGATCCCCTTCTGGGCCTCCACAGACTGCTGCACTCACACACACACACACACACACACACACACACACACACACACACACACAAACACACACACGCACACACACATACACACACTCACACACGCCAGAGAGGAGAACAATCAGGGTAGAGAGACAACAAAAGAGGTTTGCACTTATACTGCTGGTACGGGCCACTATAACTTCTATACTTCTATATACTTCATAACTTCTATACTTCTATATACTTCAAAATAACATTTGATAAATGAGTGAGTGTGAAGCTTTTCCCACTGTGCAGGGAGGAGTCCTGAACTGACCCTTATGAGCTTCTGCATGCATTTTAAATATGCTGTGGAGCGTGGAGTACACACACACATCATCTCTTTCACATAAACACACACCTCTCTTTCACACACAAACACACACACACTTGGGGAAGAAACAAGTGTTTGGAGGTTGGTAAGCTGAATTAGTGCTTGTCTTGATTAGAGACCCTTCAGAGTCGTTCATATTCACTGGATTGACGAGGAGACGTCACATACTAACTCAGTTAGGAGTTACTCTGGAGGAGATGCCAAAAATGTGTGTTTGCATGTTTTTATGTGTGATTATGAGTGTGTGTGTGTATGTGTGTGTGTGTGTGCATGCGTGATAGTGAGTGTGTGTGCATGTGTGTGTGTATGTGTGTGTGTGTGTAAAATAGCGTATATGTGTAAGTGTTCCCTGATGTACTCCTGGGGGACATCTGCTTTTCCTCAGCCGTAATCAGTCCTCTCTCTCTCTCTATGAGGCTGGGTGCTACTTCAGCAACTACATGGCATCTGAAGAGCTCCACATCAACACACACACACACACACACACACACACACACACACACACACACACACACACACACACACACACACACACACACACACACACACACACACACACACACACACACCCCATTCACTCATTCACTCAGCTGATGCACTAACTCTGGGATGGGTACCAGCTCCCACTGCAGGGCTATAAAGTTTTGACTGGGAGAGGGAGATGGAACTGCATATCCACAACACAAACAGTTGCATGTGATTTCCTATTTCGCTCAGAGACAATTTTCGCCTGGATTCAGTTCCAGATTCAGAGTTTCAGAGCCCAGTTCCCACGCTCTCGCTTGTTGCTTGTTGTGGAGTTCCAAGTAGAACTGAGGTTCGACTTTCAGAAATTATTTAGCAAATAAAACTGCAACATCTGTAAAAAAATTGCTATTAGTTATTTTCCCCAAATCGTTCACCCCTAAACCCCATATCATGGCTGATAGACATCAATGGAAACCACTGATCTGTGCTAAAGCTGTTTGTGTGTGGTGGCTATCAAACAGTGTTAAGGCTTCTACATACTCCATACACCATTCCCGACAATGTGACGTCACGGGAGCGCCGTAACCATTTATACCCCCGTGTGGTGGTCGCGACACTAGTTGCAATATTCTCCTGAACAGAGGTGTCGCTGTTGTGAAAAGGCTATCGCTACCTACGTTACACAGTAGAACTACCATCATCATTACCATCCAGTTTCCACAGTGTGTGCAGATAGATAGATAGATAGATAGATGGATGGATATATAGATAGATACTTTAGTCATCCCGAGGGAAGTTTTAATAATTTAAACATTTTAGTTAGCTGGCTAGCTAGGTAGCAGCTGGCTGAGTTTGTGTAATTTCCTAAAATGGAAAGAGATTTTGTTCAGGTCTTAGTAGATATCCTTTGCTTGAAAATAAATCTTTTTCATTCTTTTCTCCTAATTCCATGTGTTGCAATTCTCGCTGGCAACTTTGTTAACTTATCCAGCAAACTATTAAAAATTCACTACCGTAACAAAACAGTCCTCCGAACTGCAACTCTCGCTTGCCCTCGAACTAGTCCATCTTCCGGTTTCCAGTTTGGCGCGTTCAGCTGAAAAAAATAGAGTGGTGCGCTACCGTGCGCTACTCGGCCAAAATCCTGGCGCGCCAGAGAGATCTACCTCATTTTGACGTCACTACCGGTTGGGAACGTCGAGTATGTAAGACGCATTAGTCGAGTGTTCTGGAAATACCTGTAGGCCATTGCATAAAGCGTGAGCACCTAGTGATCATCTTTACCTCTGCCTTGATATGGGGAGGTGGGGATGGGAGGTGGGTGACCATGGGGGACGTTACCTGGGAGACAGCTGGGGCCAGACAAGGGAGACCCTGACACTGACAAGTCTGCATGGAAAGGTGGAGTGTGTGTGTGTGTGTGTGTGTGTGTGTGTGTGTGTGTAAATTCCCACTCCTAACACACAGCACCAGAGCAGATGCTGCCACACAAATAGCCCTAATAGCTCAGGGGCCTGCGTCAGAGGGACAGAGGCCAGGTGTGTGTGTGTGTGTGTGTGTGTGTGTGTGTGTGTGTGTGTGTGTGTGTGTGTGTGTGTGTGTGTGTGTGTGTGTGTGTCTGTATGTGTGTGTGTGTGTGTGTCTGTGTGTGTGTGTGTCTGTAAAGCTCAGGGGTTCTGCGTCAGTGGATCTAACAGGTGGGGAGGGCTCAACAGTGTGAAGTCATTTCCAGGAAGTTGATGTCACTTCAGCGTATCCCGAACACACATACAGTGGAGAGGGGTGGGGGGGCTCGGGGCACGGGATTGGTCTCCTAAGGGGCGGAGGGGCCGATACGGGAGCAGGAAGAGGAACACCGGTAGAGCGGATCTGGTTGGAGCGGAGTGGTGTGTGTGTGTGTGTGTGACCTAGACAAAGGGTCTATTACATGTTAAAAGTACCGTATTTTCCGGACTATAAGTCACACTTTTTTTCATAGTTTGGCTGGCCCTGCGACTTATAGTCAGGTGCGACTTATATATGAAAAAAATATATAATTGAACATGTTTTTCAATGTTAATTCATATTAACTGACATGAACCCTACATGAAACATTACTGTCTAGCCGCGAGAAAGCACAAGTTCTGTGCACTTTCAGTCAGAGATTAGTGGTTGCGCTATGCCTGAAACACACGTGCATACCTAAATCCTCAAATTACGGCCAGGATTCTGTTTGGGCCTCAGATTTGGACAAATAAAGGCCAGTAATAATTTTGTTTCAATTTAACTCATAAAAGAGCTCTTCTTAATATTTTATATTGTTGGTTGGTTTAATATTGTTGCCAATGAAAAGTCATTGTCTGACACGTCTCCAACACCTTGCTCTCAAGCTATCAGTTGCATGCCGCCCCCTTCTGAGCTTTCCAGAGGCTGAAGCAGTAACCTAGCCTACATTTAGGCTAAACACAATTGTTGCTGCCAGGCATCAGCCTACGAATTTTATAAAAAAAAGTAAATCATGCATGATTAAAAAATAACTAAATTTAGGCTGAATAAGGTTTCCATTTCAGCACAACACACGTGCCATGAATAAATGAAAGCGGATGCCTTATCTCGCAATAAGCGGATGGAAATCCCAACACCCTACCCCACATACATGAAACTTAATAGTGAACCATCAAATACCCCACAGATTTCAGTGGTCATCAGTCCCAGTGTTGGGCAAGTTACTTCAAAATCGTAATGTACTATGCATTACTTATTACTGTCATTTCAAAGTAATTTGTTACATTATAATATTACTGTCTCTGAATTGTAAGGCATTACACTACTATTGCATTACTTTTAAGTTACTTTCACCAAAATATCTAGAAATATGGATTTGCCATTCTAAATGCAGTTTATTACGCTCAATGCAGCTTGCTCTTCCAATGGAGGGAGATGTGGTATAGCATAATGACTGAGCTAGGCTTAAGGCAACAGTAGAATGCAATAGGCGCAGTGCTCATAATGCAATACAAGGAACAATCATAGTTAGAATTTTGTTAAAAACCGACAAAAGGTCAAAGTCTGGTAAATTGTGATAGAAATACTGTAACTTTAAGGCCTAGGCCTACTCATTAAAATCAATAGAGAGCCTACTATATTGTAAATCAAAGCTTAAAGGAACCGTATGTAAGATTGTGGCCAAAACGGGTACTACAATCACTTTCAAATTACTGTAGAGCGGTGTATCCCCTTCCCCTCCCCTCTGACTGGCAGAGTTGGCAACCGGATGACGAAACACTACTGACTTTGTGATTAGTAGATAGGTGGAGGGTGGCGCATTAGGCCAAAACACAACATGACAACATCAACATCAGTTGAGGGCTGCAACTTCACTTTTTAAATGACAATATCCTGGCCAGACTACTGTTGTCAGTGATATAAGTATTTGAAATGAACATGATTTCTTAATGTATGGTGACATATCAGGGCAATTTTATGAATAATTGAAATACATTTTTTACATACGGTTCCTTTAATAAAGACATGTCAAGATGGTGGCCTGCTGGCCATTTCGGTGCCCTAAGTGAGTGGCTTTGAGAGAGTGACATTTAAATGATAACTTAAACACCTAAAGTAAAATAAAAGGCCTATTATTTACAGACCATTACTGTGTATTTTTAAACATTAATTTCTTAAGAAATGCTGTTTTACTTATAAATGGTGCACTGTCACTTTAAGAGCATTGATCTTTACGTTGTCATAATGCCCTTTTGCTAGCTCTTGTTTACAAGCCTTATTTGTTTGAGTTACATTGAGCACAATATTAACAATAATATGCACAATGTTAAGTTGTTTTAAGCAACCTTCATTGCTTTGGAAATGGAAGTATGCAATGACATGTTGCTTCACATTTCGTGAATACAAGTGAATTATGAGCCTGGTATCCACCTAGCTATCTGAATGGAATGCGTTTCAGTCGACTCAGCATATCATGTGCTTCATGTAGCCTAAATGCTTGGAAAACGAATGATTGAAGACCCACCAATTCTAGTACTACGTGGTGATTAAGAGAACTCAAAAGGTATCAAACTTGCATGTAACATCGTGTTAGTGCATTTTGACATTGTAAACGTTATTGATGAAGAGTGAAACGCAGTTTGCAGTAAAGCTACTATTCATTGGTTACATTTGGGTGCCCCCTCTGTCCTTTGGTGCCCAACGCAAAGTGTGTGATGCGCGTGGTGGAAGTGGTGGCACTGCCAGGCTACACAATCTTTTTCTGCATTTCTATCCCTTTATTCTCTTCAATTCAAGTTCACAGCACAAAGCTGACATGCACAACAGCATAGTTTGTGTTTTATCAAGAATCAAAAAGATTAGCGTGGCACTACTTTAGATGTTTCATTAATTTACTTGTGCTATTTCGCGAGCTGAGAGATCTTTCGGTTTCGCACACAAAGTGCACTAACTATTATGTTCTTCATAGCCTTGTCTCTGACAAGCTGAAAATAATGAGCAGGCTTATGTCCATCCAGCAAATAGAGTCCGCCTGCGAGTATGCTGCAGCCACAGTCATATTCAACCAGTATCAGGAGATAACGTTCTACTATTTTGCGCGGATTTTTTCTCCTCTGTTGTTCTCGCATGGTGTTTGCGAATATGTATCAAAACAAAACAAGCGCTTAATTTTGGGTTAAACTGCATTGTAACGCGCGTTACTGAAGTTTGTACCGAGTAAATATTACCCAATTTTTTTTTTTGTAATGCCTTACATTACCGCGTTACCGCAAACAGCAATATATTACAGTAATTACATTACTTTTGTAACGCATTACTCCCAACACTGATCAGTCCCGATATTTAGCAATATAATCAAACAGTAAGCCATGCCCCAAATAAAGGTGCTGTGCTTTGCGCAGCCTAAATAAAAAGACCCCAGCGATAATTTGAAGATTTACAATAGTCTGTCTCCTAAACATTCCTCACCCGTTATCTAGACATGCATGAAAACATTTGAAAACAAAACTCACTGCCATGTAGGCTAATATTTGATCGCTGTTTTGCTACTAATTATATTTCACGTACTGAATACGCACACTAGAAAGTGAAAGTAGGCCTACTTTGCGCTCCGTGTCTGTATGTCTGTTCATGTCCGCAATCGATTATAACGTTCCTTAAATAGAGAACACATCCATGTTCTCTGGCGTTATAGGCTGTCATGCTTCTGTGTTTACAAAATTCCTGACGGTTCCTGGTCGCTAAACGTTTGGTTTCCTTTCCTGTCGATCGCGATTGATGTAGAAGCACCTCCTAGGCTATAATTTGACTTCAGCGATGAGAGAGGGAGAGAGAGAGAGAGCAAAGTGGCCCATGCGCGCGTGTGTGTGTGTCTCTGCATCGGGTTCAATTGAAGTCAGAGTTGGTCCGTCCAGTCAACAGTCCCGCATTCAGGCCGCTCCATTATTAGATTAATGTTATCAGACAGCACTGTAACATGTGTGGGAATTTCTCTCATTATGATAGAGTTGTGGGACTTTTATTATTATGCTCAATACTTAATAACTTATGCGCAATACCTGCAATCGCTGAAATTTAGGCCCTGGTTTTAAATGCACATCTTTTTTCTCGCGCTCTCTCGGAGGTGGCCAGCCGAGCAATTGTTCTGCTAGGCCTACCAGTTTGTGCCAATATATCGTCCAAAATGCTTGATTGCATTGCATTCTCCACATTTTTAGCTAAATTTTCATGTATCACATCAGCATTTTTGTTCAGTGAATCTTTTGTAAATTGCTTAGCGCGGGCACTCGTCAGCAGCCTTCGGCTTGCCTCTTGCCACTATTCACTACTTCGTCTTCATTAACATTCCCTGTAGAATTCTCAATATTTTTGGCCTCTATGTGTCCAGTTACATCTGTCTGTTCTTGGTCTTGGATTTTGTGAAATACATTTCTAAATATCACCTGCTTGCTGCAGCTTTGGTCTGCACGTCCTATTAAAACCGGCCTGTGCAGTCTTTTTAAAACGCATCTTTTTCTCTCTCGTGGGCATTTAATCTGCTGCCGGCTTGTCTCTCCACATCGCCCAAAATGCTTGATTGCATTGCATTCTCCACATTTTTAGCTAAATTTTCATGTACCACATCAACATTTTTGTTCAGTGAATCTTTTGTAAATTGCTTTACAATTACTGTCGGGCCTATAGATCTATGCCTGGCTTGCTTCGGTCACGTCTTTTTAAAACCATCTTTTTCTCTCTTGTGAGCATTTAATCTGCTGCCAGCTTGTGACTCCACATTGCCCAAAATGCTTGATTGCATTGCATTCTCCACATTTTAGCTACATTTTGGTGTACCACATAGTATTTTCTTTCAGTGAATCTTTTGCTTTACAATTAGGCCTATCCGGCCCTCTTCTTGGCTGCCTTCACTCCTTCATTAACATTAATCTTTTTGGCTTCAATAGTCCAGTTACATAGTCTCTGTTTTCGGATTTTGTGAAATGCATTTCTAAATAAATGCGACTTATAGTCCGGTGCGACTTATATATGTTTTTTTCCTGTTCATGATGCATTTTTTGACTAATGCGACTTATACTCAGGAGCGACTTATAGTCCAGAAAATACGGTACATGAGATATACCGCAAGGAATTACATTTTTTTCATTCATTCAATCTACATTTATTCTTGGAGGGTTCATTGAGGGTAGTCCCCATTTTCAGTGAAGTAAAAAATTGGAGTGTGTGTGTACGAGCTGCTGTAGTAAGATGTGTCTCTGTTTGATGATCTCCTTGGTTCTCTGGTCAATGGCGCATTAGGCCTGTGTGTGTGTGTGTGTGTGTGTGTGTGTGTGTGTTCTCTCTCTTACCAGCTGCTGTAGGCCGGCGTCATGTCTCTGTTTGAGGATCTCCTCAGTTCTCTGGTCGATGGCGCACTAGGCCTGTGTGTGTGTGTGTGTGTGTGTGTGTGTGTGTGTGTTCTCTCTCTTACCAGCTGCTGTAGGCCGGCGTCATGTCTCTGTTTGAGGATCTCCTCAGTTCTCTGGTCGATGGCGCACTAGGCCTGTGTGTGTGTGTGTGTCTGTGTGTGTGTGCGTTCTCTCTCTTACCAGCTGCTGTAGGCCGGCGTCATGTCTCTGTTTGAGGATCTCCTCGGTTCTCTGCAGAACGCCGTACTCGCCCTTCAGGCTGTCCAGCTCCTGCTTCTTCTTCTTGTAGCCCACGTTCTTGCTCCGCATCTTAGCCACGTAGCGCTTGAACTGAGACCACAACAACAACAACAACAACAACGCAGGTTACAAAAGTCACAAAGTTACTTCACACAGTCCTTACACGGTCTCCAGGAGAAACGAAATCTCAATCTATAAATTCACAGTTGCTTTATAAGTACACATGGTGTTAGCAAAGGAGCATCTAAATCAACGTGAATAAGAAGCTGTGACATTTTCAGATAACTGCAGCTGTGATATTTCTGATAACTCAGGTTGTGATGTTTCTGTTTCTGATAACTCAGGTTCTGATGTTTCTGATAACTCAGGTTCTGATGTTTCTGATAACTCAGGTTGTGATTGTTCTGATAACTCAGGTTGTGATTGTTTCTGATAACTCAGGTTGTGATGTTTCTGATAACTCAGGTTGTGATTGTTCTGATAACTCAGGTTGTGATTGTTT
>NW_027468848.1:8439108-8459108 GCF_046254945.1 Alosa pseudoharengus
ATAGTGCAACTGCTTCCCCAAAACAATTCCTCCATAACTGTGTATTTAATCGTTTGATATGTAGATAACTTTCCATGGACTAAACAAAAGGTAAAGATTTTGTTATCACAAGGCTAGCTGGTTCGTTATATGGCGAAGCAGCCAACTTTGTTTGCAGCAGTGAAGCTGAGTTTGTTGTTAACGTTGTGGGTAACTGTCAGGGAATTTAACCCCAACATATAGATACAAGAACCACAACACGTAGTATGGCTTTGCCCACAAACTCTGGTACCAAGGGGAGAGCCTGCTAATGTAAGGAAGAATTCCTCACACCATCAGTCTCTGACTCTGCAGCCCAAAAGCTGTGTCTTTTATTGTACAGATGCACACAGAAAATAGGAAGCAAGACATAGCGACTTCATTGTGACATACTCTTATCTCACCCACACACACACACACAGACAGGGTGCAGTTCCTGTCTGTCTGGGTGCACACTTAACTTGTACTCTCTGTTCTTAGAACTCAGCACAACAACATTTAACTTGAACTCTCTGTTCTTAGAACTCAGCACAACAATATCTGCTTACACAAATGGTTATACAATGATAATAATAATTTCCTTACAGTAACGTAAACGTTTCTTCAGTTAGGAGCAGTAGCCTACTGTTTTTTTTTTTATGTTGCATTCATTTTCATTGGCAAAAGCTAGCCTAATAATATGCATGAGAACCTATATAGATTTGAGGGAGCTGCAGCTGTGTAAACCCCATCCCTAGAAACCAGTTTCAAACCAAGCTTGCGCTCATATGCATGATCACTGATCAAATTGCTATTTTCTGACAGGATGAGCACAACCATGCAGGTTCTTTGAATCTCAAGCTCTTTAGCCTAGCATCTTAAAGGAGAAGTTCGGTGTGAAATTGACCTTAGCTGTACTGAAAGATGTTGCCGAGTACTTACATGTGTCCAATAGGCACCTTCGCTCACCCCCTAGCATTCCGAATTACGCCGTTTTTAGCCAAGTAGCTGTGGGGGGCATAGCGTAGCCTAAGCAGCTAAATCGCTATTTTTACACAATTAAAAAGGTTCCAAGACCCTCAGAAGTCTACCAATGCAGTGTGGAGTTACTTGGAACCTTTTTAATGGTGTAAAAATAGCGATTTAGTTGCATAGGCTACGCTATGCCCCCACAGCTACTCGGCTAAAAACGGCGTAATTTGGAATGCTAGGGGGTGAGCGAAGGTGCCTATTGGACACATGTGAGTACTCGGCAACATCTTTCAGTACAGCTAAGGTCAATTTCACACCGAACTTCTCCTTTAATGCTGTATTCACAGCACGGTGAATGACAAACGGTGACAAAATGCTGTTGTTTATGAGTTCATAGCCTGGTTATTTATCAAGGACTATATCACGTTTTATATGTTATTATGATCACTCGCATCGCATTACCATGGGGTTACTGTGTAGGTAATGCTACGGTTAACTTAACATGCCCACCATTACACTGGAAAGATGTTAGAAAACTTTTAAACTTTTTTTTTTATTCTCCCGAGACGCTATACTTAAGGTAGTTCGCTCATTATCTCAGATCAGTGAAGAACTACCAGAGAAAACGTTGGGGAGAAAACTCAAACAAGTTAATGTTAGACTTAGACTAGCTGTGTTACAGTTTCTCGTTGCAAAATTAAAATCTCCATGCGCTTTTGTAGGCTACACACTGTTTACAGCTCTTGAGTAACATACTAGGTCATTTTTTTATAACGATAATTTAGATAGGCCTAGGCTACACTTATGGGGTGGGTGCTATTGCGTTTTCTAAAGAATCTCCCGTCTTGGTTTTGTACAGAAACTAATATTAAGTGACACATACGTAAAAGGGGGAAAAAAAGGTCACCTTCCGATCTTTAGCAGGCTACGGTCTGGAATTTAATTTAATATTGTTGTAATGGTAGGATAACTACACAGTTTACACAATAATTACACTGTGTTATACATATTGTATATCAATGCATTTATTGTCTGTCAATTACCCAAAATTGTGGCTCTGTCTTTCATTGAACAGTAGCTTATTTAATGCATTCTAATCCATTGTCAATCACTTCAGGGAACTTTTTGAAGTTTACATGAACCACGTGACCATGAACAAACACCCATTGTGGCAACTCTACCTTTATATGGCTCTGGTCTGAGCGTTGCGTTATGTTTGCCGCTGGCTGATGTGATTCCCGCTTAACTAACTAACGCTTGAGTAGTTAACCTGAGTTTAGCTGAGAGGAATTAGTTAAGATATTCATGTGAGAGACACGCGCATAGCTATGGAGGCCTGTGAGGGACAAAGTACTAGTTCAGATGTTCATGTGTCCTTATGGAGGCCTGCATTGAGACACATGCATAGGTATGGTAGCCTAAGAGGGACAAATCAGCCGATAACTATCTTACGCCTGAAAAGCACAAGGCACTCGGTAAGATGTTGATGTGTCTTAATGCAGGGCTGTGTGAGACACGCACATGGCTACGGTGGCCTGTAAGGGACAAACCACTAGACATGGGGCCGCTAATGTAGGGCTAAGCTGTAAGGGCTCGATCTGGACAGATGTCCTGTCCCTCCTCCTGAGAAGCTGACACAATACATATGACCTCACCTCCCACATTAGAGAACAAGAAAACACAACGCGACGACATCAATAACAACCACAGCACAGGCTTCATCTAGCAGCCGGTTAATGCAAACATATGCCACACCCAGCAGGAAGGGAGCGTATACACAAACACACACACACACACACACACACATCATTACTTTAACAAATCAGAGTACATGAATGAAGCACAGAGTTCAAAGGGCTAGGCAAGAGACTCTAGTCCCCACCCAGGTGGAGGGGGGTGGAGGAGGCTCAGAAGGGAGGTAGTGGGGGTGGTCTGTTACATAGTGACCCCTTCATGTGCTTGGATAAAAAAACAGGCCTTCAAAGACTCCTATGGACAGACACTGGCCTTATATAAATATGGTTGCGTAAGAGGCTGTGAGGCTCTGTCAGCTTGCCTTGATGTGAACGCTGTACCAGGACCACACACACGCTGAACCACGGCTTTCATGTCATGGGCCAAACACACAGCCTCTACTGGGCACGTGCGAACGTAAAGAGGCGTGGAGTTCAGGCCTCTGCTGGACCGTGATGTGAGTATGTGTGTGTGTCTGTGTGTGTGTCTGGAGACATTAGGGTCACCTGCTGTCTGAACAGAGAGAGCTTGTCATCCATGGGGTCATTCCGCATCATTCTCTTCTCAATCAGCTGGTTGATCTGAATGTTGGCCTCACGGATCTGGACAAACGGAGACAGAGAGAGAGAGAGAGAGAGATGGAGGGAGGGATGGAGGGAGAGAGAGAGAGAGAGGGGGAGAAAGAGAGGTTTAATACTCTATTATTAGACCACTGTCTAAAACACAATCATATTTGAAATTCCAATTCCAACATGGCTGAATGGAAAAGGGATGATCATCTGTGAACTGCACTCATACAGACACACACACACACACACACACACACACACACACACACACACACAGACACAGACACAGACACAGACACACACACACACACACTGTATATCGTATGTCTAAGTTTACAGTATGGCAGGAAGGATTATTGCTCATTTTATCATCTCCGTGAAGGGAAATGTAATATGACAGTCCCCCTGTTGCTCTTATCTCTGCTCATGTGTTGCTGTGCATAGGCCTACTGCATTCTAGTTTGATCTCTGCTCATGTGTTGCTGTGCATAGGCCTACTGCATTCTAGTTTGCCATTGCACAATAAACATGTTTTTATTGACATATAAAGTCTTAATGTGATGCATGGAAACATTTTGACACACTGTAAAAGCAACTCACTCACACTTCCAAATAGTCGCCCACACACTGCACTCCCTAACTCACTTCTTCAGAAAATATCAATATCAATGGGAACGTGCCAAAATTACAATAACGAGGAAAATTGTCCAGCAACATTGCTCAAAAAGTCCCGCGTCCCATGTCTTTAAAGTTGCTTTATTAGCATGACAGTCGGAATATAGTATCGTCATTAATATATACTATAGTCGGAATATAGTATTGTCATTAATATATACTATAGTCGGAATATAGTATTGTCATTAATATATACTATAGTCGGAATATAGTATTGTCATTAATATATACTATAGTCGGAATATAGTATTATCATTAATATATACTATAGTCGGAATATAGTATTGTCATTAATATATACTATAGTCGGAATATAGTATTGTCATTAATATATACTATAGTCGGAATATAGTATTGTCATTAATATATAGTATAGTCGGAATATAGTATTGTCATTAATATATACTATAGTCGGAATATAGTATTGTCATTAATATATAGTATAGTCGGAATATAGTATTGTCATTAATATATACTATAGTCGGAATATAGTATTATCAGTAAAGTCACTATTCAAGTCACATTCAAAACCAGTATTCACTTCTTTTCCTTTTCACTTCCTTTTCCTCTGGAAGAGAACAAAGGATACTTTGCTAGGCTTTGGGCTTGTGATTATAACAGTTTTAAAACATTTCAATATTTAAAGTATGATATTGATAAGAATGATATATTGAAAGAATGATCCATGGCATATCAATATGCTGTTGCATTATACAACAGAGACTTGTTTAGGACTTTAGGAGAAAAGTGAGGACTTGGACTTTTACTTGGCCTTGGGAATACTTGGACTTGCTTGGGATTTGGAATACTTGGACTTGCTTGGGATTGGGAATACTTAGACTTCTTTGGGATTGGGAATACTTGGACATCCTTGGGATTGGGAATACTTAGACTTCTTTGGGATTGGGAATACTTAGACTTCCTTGGGATTGCTAAATGAATACATGTGGATGTAAACAATTCGCACCCCCCCCCCCCCCCCCCCCGAGAGATTCCGTTCTCAAACTTGAGCCCTTAGTGTTCTCCACCAACACTCTCTCGGTGTTCTCTAAAGAGGCTACTATTTTCCGTCCACTTCTAAACACTCTTTACTCATTTGTCCTTGTGTTAAGAGAGTTCACTCAGGTTCACTGGCTTTAGCTGATTGTGCTGAATACTTCAACTGCACCAAAAAGCCATGTCAGCACTGCAGATGCCCAGACATCAGCTCTCGGGCAGCCTTTCTGACTCCTTATAATTAAGAGCATATTATAGAGATCAACGTTATCGGGGTCATTTCTTACAGTCCTGCATATATTAGCTAGGCTAGCTATGACTGATGATAAGCCATCAGTGCTGCCTCGTGTTGCTGGGCAGTGATAGCATACCATTAGCACTAGCTAATAGGTCCCCTCAGGAGAAGATGGTCTATGTGTTTGCTAATGCTGCTATGCTAACCCAGTGTCAGGTGGTCCCTTTGTTACTGGCTATTAGTAAACACTCATATATAAGTATCAAACTCATACTCCAGGAGCTTCAAGAGATCAGGGAAGGAATTTTTGGCTCCACACTGTGTGTGTGTGTGTGTGTGTGTGTGTGTGTGTGTGTGTGTGTGTGTGTGTGTGTGTGTCTGTGTGTCTGTGCGTGCGTGTGTGTGTGTGTGTGTGTGTCTCTGTGTGTGTGTGTGTGTGTGTGTGTCTGTGCGTGCGTGTGTGTGTGTGTCTGTGTGTGTGTGTGTGTGTGCGTGTGTGTGTGTGCGTGTGTGTTTTGGGACATGGTCAGGGGCTTGAGAGGGCCTAGCTGTGGTCAGTCAGTCTGACGCAACCCTGCACCAACCTTGTCCTCCAGCTCGGCCAGCACTGTGTGTGTGTGTGCTTGTGTGTGTGTGTGTGCTTGTGTGTGTGTGTGTGTGTGTGTGTGTGTGTGTGTGCTTGTGTGTGTGTGTGTGTGTGTGTGTGTGTGCTTGTGTGTGTGTGTGTGTGTGTGTGTGTGTGCGTGTGTGTTTTGGGACCAACCTTGTCCTCCAGCTGGGCCAGCTCGCCCTGTCCCATGGCAGGCTCGGACGCCACCTTCTGCAGGTACTGCACAGCCACACGCTTGCTCTGCACCTCCTTGGGCAGCTTGTCCGTCACCATGTAGCTGTTGAACTTGATCTCCTCCTCCAGCCTCTTCATCACACCTGGGACATGGGGTGTGTGTGTGTGTGTGTGTGTGTGTGTGTTAAAAAAAACATTATTGAACTGGATCACATGGATCAAAGACTCCTGATAAGGATACTATGAATGTGCTATGAAGCCTTAGCCAACCATACACTGCACCACAGTAAAGACCAAAGGGATGGAGGGAGTGTGTGTGTGTGTGTGTGTGTGTGTGAGTGATTGAGAGAGTGAGACCTCAGCAGAGCAACACACTAACTGTTTTCAGACATGTCCTCCGCACTATATGCGAATCTTTGTCAAACGGATGTCCGACCCTTCGGGTGATTCAGACATGCTTAGATGCTTACTGTACAAGCGGACATAATGAGTGAACCAAAACCCACGCACAGAACCTCGGCGTGGGGCGAACTAGCCAGGTCACCCAGCAGAGTGGCGTTTGAAATAGCAAAGAGGCATATCATATGGTTCATGTTATTCTTAGCTTAAAGAGAACGAATCATTGGAGACCCACTAATTCGATTACACAATGGGCAAGGTAAGAAGAGGCCAGCTCAGTTTGGCCGCGCTCCAAACTAGCCAATGAGTGCAGGGCAGGCTGATGACCAACCTGAACTTGTAAATGACGAGAACAGCCACCGCCCCCTCCTTGTCCTTGTTGCCTTTATGATTTCCTTCTAACTTATCTTATGCCAAATAGGAAATGCAAACCATGACATGTCCAGCCCTGGAACTGTCGCTTTCTCTGTCGTGCGCGCGCAAAGTAGCCTATAGGTTCCAAATGAGGTTTTATGGTAAAGTAACGTTCAAGTCAGATCTGCTGCATGAAGGAGAGTGAGAGGACACCCGTGTCCTGCTTGTATGTTTGATAAATAGCTCCATCTCATATCAAGGTTTTGATGGACGATCGGAATATAAACTATAAATAGATTCTGAGCTCATTTGCATAATGTCTGTCGAAAATACTTGGAGGTGACTAGTGCTAGAACTGCATAAGTTTAGAGTTCCAAATCGAGATATGTTGTTTAGATATACGCCCCGACATCTTGATATGCGCAGAACTTGTGGACTTACAGGCAGATAAAACAGCATACCCCTGACTCACTCACACACACACACACACGCGCGCATGCATGCACACACACACACACCACCCCCAACACACCTGCTCATTTCAATGATAATGCTGGGGTTAGATCATTGCCAGTGGTGAAAGGGGAGTTGGAAATAAACGAATGATTTGCTCTGGTCGCAGAGAGGCTAAATTCTCATGATGTACACCACATAGCTCCGTGTCATCCACAAGAGTTAATGCCCCCAGACCTAAATAAAAGCCGCTAAATTTAGGGCCGCTGCATCAAATATTTGAAGCACGAATACCAAAGCAGCGTTAACCTTAAATAAATGCCTGATGCCGAGTCTTAGTTGGGAGACGGCTGTTTGTAAGAAATCACTAAATAAGTCTGTTCTTTCCATGGGATCCGGGCTCCAAGTTTCCACCGTGAGAGAGCGCTTCCTTTTGGGCAGTGTGAGCTCAGCTACGTGCCCAGCGGCACCAAAGTGAGGGTGTTTGTGTCTGGGGTCATTTTGGGACCTGCAAATGTGTAAATCTCAGGCTGGACAGCAAAATGCCTGGCCCAGCCTGATCCAGTGTGATGGCGAGAGGCGGTCAGCTCACACACACACACACACACACACACACACACACACACACACACAGAGCTCTAATGGTGCCCTTCAAAGGCAAGAGGAGATTAGAGGATCACTACACATAAGAGCCTATTAGCAGAGAATCTTCTCATTCTCACTTGCTGTCACCTGCACTATCAGAGGCTCTTACAGGCACGAGAGCATGACCCCCCCCCCCCCACCACACACACACACACACACACACACACATAGACAGACACACACACACAGGGCTTATACTCTTTAGCAGACATATACATATAAACACACATTCCAGTACATCCCCTCACACACATGTGACACACTCAGACAGACAGACACTCAGACAGACAGACAGACAGACAGACAGACACACACACACGTGAGCATACACATGCACATCTGTTCCCTCACATGGGCCGCACACCCACACACTGTATGCTCGTCCTGCAGGGCAGTAGGGTTGGGTATCGTTTCAATTTGAACGATTCCGATTCCAATTCCGATTTCTTATTTCGATTCCGGTTCCTAACGATTCTCGATTCCGATTTTTTTTAAAGGCAGGGTCAAAAAAAGTTTAGGATATTTTAAATGAGCTAGCTAACCAACGGTCTTTCTCAGGGTATCTGCACATTTTCCAAGTGCAAATTTAAAGACTTTTAAGACCTTTTCAAGACATCTAAATGAAAATTAAGACTATACCACGGCAAAAAGATATATAAGACTGTTTAATGCAATAGTTTTTTTTTCCTACTAATTTTAACCCCCACCCCATTTTGGATGTCTACAGAAGTTACCAAAAATATTTTGGCGAAAGAAAATAATTGTGTGTGAATTACCTTCACAGCTATAAATGCCCAATTTTAGGGTCTGGACTGCTTGCTTTTGAAGCTGGCTGTACTGTACATATTTGGTTTTGCTTACTGCTGAGGCTGTTCTTCACCTGTGTCTGTAGTAGCCTAGGGCTACTTGCCAAAGACGTGCACTGGACTGGATTCCCTTAAATATTTTTTTCAAAGTTAACTAAGCTATTTACATATTTTAATAAGCCTACTTTATATAATTTACTATGTGCATCTATTGTCCATATGCAGCACAGCAAATTAAAGTTAATCCACTACTTTACATTTTGCATACCAGTTGTATCTAAACCAACCAAAGCTTGACTGAAACATTGTAAAACCATTGACTTGTTTTAAATTAATTAAGAGACAGGTCCTCTTCGCATGATCCTGCTGAAAACTGCTGGTTTCATCTCAAGCACGCACATTATGAACGCACGTATTTTTATGTAGCAGTCGCCGACATTCAAAACATATGCGGTTATATTTCACAACTTTTGCTAAGTAGGCCTAGCCTACTGGGAAACGCTGGCAAGCAAGCTGCTGGCAGATATTACAGGTAGGCTATTATAACTTAGACAGATATTTTCTTCCCTAGGCTAGGCCAGCAACACACGCTGGAAAGATGCAAACAGATCAACTTAACATACCGGTATACAGTATTTCCTCCTGATTGCGAAGCACTGCACATAATTTCACCAGCAGTCTTCGCGTCCATAGTTTGTGAAACGATGCTGCGTCCGAGCAAAGACTTTAGATGCCAAGCGCAACTCCAAAAAGGAGAACAAATAAACGTCCGGCTTGAGGCTGCGCCGGACGCCGGACAGGGCTTTTAAAACCCATATGTCCGGCCTAAATTCGAACATATGGCCAACCTATCGCTAACTGGCTTACCAACTCTTTCTCCCGCTCATTCTACCGTAGGCTCCCTCATTCCACGTAGGCTACCCTGTCTATCTCTCAGGCCTCAGCTACACCACGAAAACGCCAGGCATATTATTTTGTACATAGGCCTACTGTATTATTACCGTTTTCACACCTTTAACCAAACCCGTGAAAAACATCTTCACTCTGTAACCACTACACTTCCTCCCGTAGCCTAATAGCCTATCACGTATACAATTGCGTTTTAAATACACGAAACTGGATGGAGACATCACTCGCTCTCTTGCACTCGCTGGCGGTCCCATTCGCACATTTAATACCTCTCTTTCGAAAATTCAGTTGTAGCCTATTTAAGACTTTTTAAGGATCCTCGGGAACCCTGCTTTCTGAATGAAATAGTCTGACCTTCTCCATGAATTTTAATTCTATTAACTATGCGCTTCTTCGTTGGTGTTCAGACGTTTCTTCTTCCTGTCGGCAGACTGGGAATCGAAAGTAGGAATCGAAATTTAAACTTTTGAACGATTCCGGGAAAATCGCAAAGATAGTCCCGGTTCCAACCAATACTCGATATTCGATACCCAAGCCTACAGGGCAGACACTCACTCTCAGGCTTGGCATCTGCTGCTGCCTGGTTCAGGTCCTTCAGCTGCAACCGGGCCCTCTGCAACCTCTGCTCAGCCTGAAAGAGCTGACACACACACACACACACACACACACACACACACACACACACACACACACACACATACACACACACCAACAAATATATCATTAGCCAGCACATGACCTTGCTTACATAACTGTCCATTTCTCATATTTATCTGAAACTAAGCACTTTTTTTTAAAGACAGGCTGCCTTATTTGTCCATGTGTGTGTGTGTGTGGGGGGTCAAAGGTCGTCTCCTGGATGCTACCTGGTTCTTCTGCTCCTGTTTCTGTTGGGCGAGGGCCTCCTCCCGCTCCTTCTCCACCCTCAGCTGTCTGGTCAGCTCCAGCATGCGCTGATGGTTGGACACGCTCTCCACCTAGTGGACAGAGTGGGTAATGCGCTGAGACTTCTGGGGAATTTCTCAGGGGCTTACGAGGCCTCCCTCAGACGGCTTTCACCTCGTCTGCAGCATCCTGGGCATGTGCCCGGTAAAATTAGCACCCTGCTGAACCCCCCCCTCCCCTCCCCCAACCACGATGTCGGAAGCCTCATCCTGTCTGACATGTCTGCTATGTCTGTGAGGAGGAGGTTGTGAACCAGGCTGGGGGTCAGAGTCTTAGGCTGGTATGCACAGCTTTTGTATGGTGTTTTTACGGAGATCCAAAGCTGGGTTGGGGTCAGGGGCGTGTTTGCTTACAGTTCAGGAGTTTGGGTGTGTATGGGATGTGTATCATGGTGCAGCTGGGCTTTAGCTGAAGGTGTTTCGCTGGGTGTGTTATGGTTTAGAGATTTAACTGAAGGTGTTTGGCCAAGTGTAATGGTGGAGCCAAGCTTTAGCTAGTGGTGTCTGATTGGGTGTGTTATGATGTTGAGCTTGCTAGTGGTGTTTGGCCAGGTGTGTTATGGTGTTGAGTTTTAGCTAGTGGTGTTTGGCCAGGTGTGTTATGGTGTTGAGTTTTAGCTAGTGGTGTTTGGCCAGGTGTGTTATGGTGTTGAGTTTTAGCTGGTGGTGTTTTGCCAGGTGTGTTATGGTGTTGAGTTTAGCTGGTGGGTGGTGTACAGGTGTGTTATGGTGTTGAGTTTAGTCTGGGTGTGAGGTGGTCCTTACGCGCTTCCTCAGCCTCTCCACGCGTTTGATCAGCTGTTCCTTCTCCTCCTCCATCGCTGTGATATCCTGAGAAACACAGACAATCAGGGGATCGTCCTCTCAGCTCATCTCATTCCTAAACAATGCACTGAAGGGGCTCAATCAATCAGCAGCATTGGCATATATAATGAATATAAACATACGCATGCTGTTCCCCTAAATCCTTATTGTGATTCTCCATTGTGTAAGGGTGTATGATGCGGATTGTGTTGTGGTGGTGTGATCTTTAAGGGTGGATGATGTGGATAGCGTTGATGGTGGCTGTGGTGGTGTGATCTTTAAGGGTGGATGATGTGGATAGCAGTGATGGTGGCTGTGGTGGTGTGATCTTTAAGGGTGGATGATGTGGATAGCGTTGATGGTGGCCGTGGTGGTGTGATCTTTACCCGGCGGATCTCTGCGGTGGAAAAACCAGAACTTTTCAGCTGCTCACAGTCCTTGTGGTAAGTCTTAAAGCCCTCCACCAGCTCCTCATACTGCAGGAACACACACACACACACACACACACACACACACACAGGACACTGAATCAGATTACTACAGACAGGACGCTACGTTACAGTATACAACTGACAGGAATTGATCATATTGTAGAACTGACAAGAGATTCTGGTTAACAACAACAGATTAACATTGACATTTAACTTTCATAACAACATTGCTCTAAAGATGCAAGTCTAATGGTAATAGAAAAATGGCAATACGGTAGTAGTACAACAATAGTAATTCAGATAATGCAGTGAGCTGAGAGTGGTTCTGATATTACAGCCTCTATCTACAGCAGTGTAGCCTGGAAACACACAGACTTCCAGCAGGGAAGACAACTAGCAGTGAAATTAAACTTAAATTCTTGCCAAATTGTTTCAAAAGTGCAGCAATCTTGTAAATGACGCTTCTAAATGCAGTTGTTTACTCAGTTCCAAAGAAATACACGTCCATGTCGGATTAGCGATTGTATTTGCGTGCCCGTGTTTTAGGGACATTGGAAATGGGCTTCAATGGCCTCTTGACCAGATAGACCTGCAGAGCAAGTCCCAAATTTACCGAAAGTTTGTATGGGTATTCCCAGGCTGAGAGCAGTGAGGTGTGTTTGGGTAAGGGGTAAGGCTGATAAGGTGGAGTGTGTTGGGTTGCGACCCACCTGGTGGTAGGTGTCTGCAATGACATCGTCCTGTAGGAAGTCAGCGGGCACCTCAAGCTTGACCAGGAAGCGGGCCAGGTAGGCCCTCTTCTTGAGCTCCGGCAGCTTCTGCAGCAGCCAGAAGAGGATGTGGTGGACCACCGGCTTACTGCCCGTCACCAGGCCCTGCCGGAAGCTGCTCCTGTAGGGGACACACACGTCAACGGGTCTCTGAGAACATCCACGCCATTCAACTCCCAACTGTCCACCTGCACTGGCGCCGCCGCCATCGTAATGGTTGCTTCAGGTGTGTGTGTGTGTGTGTGTGTGTGAAAGTGTTCACTACTCACAGATTGGTACCACACTGGCCACTAAAACATTTATTAACTGAGGGCCTTCATGCTGGTGCATACACCCAAATATCTCATATTTAAAACGGCAGCAGTACAATGCAAGGACAATGGCGTCACTATGAATAATGATTAGGACAATGGCATCACTATTAATAATGATTAGGACAATAGCATCACTATGAATAATGATTAGGACAATGGCATCACTATGAATAATGATTAGGACAATGGCATCACTATTAATAATGATTAGGTGTGAACAGGACAGGGTGTAAAAGCCAGAGACATCAGGCACAAGATGACATGTGCTACATACATAATACTTGCACTAGGGATGTAGTGGTAAAATAAAAGAAATATGAGGTGGGTAAACTATGATTTCTGTGATCTCGGTGAGGTGGACTGCACAAATGTGGATAATACAGTAGGATTTTAGAATGTTAAAAGTTGCAATTGGTTAATAAATTGGTGCAATTAGTGGATGAATTCTGATAAGAAGTGGACAAACTCTTTTCTGAAATTTCAGAGGTGGATAAACTGTGTTTACTTGCGTATACCCTCCACTACATCCCTGCTTGCACCAGACTAAAATACAGGTTATGGGATGGATCATCAGAGATTGTAGTGCAGAGTTCTGTGGGTAGAGAACATACTGACACTGCCAAATAACTTGGTTGCATAACATGTTTAAGACAAGTCAATCTTGATTCTTCAAAATTCCTATATATTGCACTGCATTCAGGAAGACTACACGTGTTGGCTACTGGGTCTTTGCAGAGGACTCACGCTTCAGAGAGGCTCCCCGGTGGTTTGTACTTAAGCATCCCAAGTAAGGTGATCATCCTCTTGGTCGTCTGCTCGGGCAACTCCTCACGGATGTCAATAGCTTGCTGCATCACAATCACACAGCAACCTTGCATCACTTCAGCTGTTCATTTGCTTTCATGATTTCAGATCTTTAAAAGCTACCTTCACTTCATATTCCAATTTCAGTTAAACTCGGCCACTAACGTTACGTCTAGGACTACTATGTGATGAATGCATGCAACGTTAACTTAGCAGCATGTAAGACTTTATCACACCAAAAAGGTTAATCACTGCATATGGTACTTTAAGTAATTAAGCATATAATTTACTTGTTTAGACAGCTTTCACAAATAAAATTACTGTTAAGTTATGTGACTTGACTGAATTCAACAATCCAAAATCTACCTTGGGGTCGATTTCTGCCAAGACGTCATTGAGAATTTGCAACAGTTGCATCGGCTCCTGGGAGTCAAACGTGATCAAGTTGAAACTTTTCTTGAAGGGCTCTCTGTTGAGCTGTTCAACGATAAATTTCAGTTGTTCGCTCATCTTTGGAATTTAAAAATGACGTTAATGTAACTATAAAGAAGGACCAATTTTTGCACTGGAGATGACCGTCTTTGGTTTAACGTTAGCTATGACAGCTAACGGTACCGCTAGCTAGCTAACACAGCAATTTTTTGTCTATTCTCGGCAATTTTAGCTAAGTAACGTAACCGATACGTCTGTTATAGTGCAACGGTATGATTGATTATCTATCTACAGCTCTGAAATCCCAGATAAAAAAAACTAATCTCATCGATATTTCCAGTTAGATTACGCCATTATGTAGAACTGTAAATACATCGTTTCAGAAAACAAATGTTCCATAGTAACGACCTAACTTGGATGGTTGCTAACAGGAAGTCATCTTCTTCTACTGCTACAGAACGATAACTTGAGGCTGACGTAGCAGCGCCCTCTACAATCATGTTTTGTACTGTGCAACTTACCCTTTTAGTGTCGATTGATTTTACCCAGTTGCTAAATAGACTGACAAATAATGTCCGTGAGGGTCATGCGAAATGTTTTCGTGTAGTAGATTTCTGTCGCCCGTGAGTTGCCGAGTGACACTGAAAATAAGGCATTGTTTCAGTAGGCTAATGGTAAAAAATATATAAAATGAGACTGCAAGCACAACACACAAATGCAACCTCATCTTCTTGCCATAGCCCTTGCAGTCTGATAGATAGGCTCGGCTCTGACTTACCTAGCACTATTCAAGGCTTCTGCTAGTCACGTTCAAAATGACTGGAGCAGTCTTTATTCAAACGTCATCGTTGATAGCTAATATATTTCTTATTCATCTAAACCCATGAACATGAAATGTCTCTGTCAAAGTCTTTCACGTGTGGTGTAGTTTGTGAGACATCAGTACCAAGATGAATTCTTGTAGAAAGCATATGATCAAATATACAGCGATGGATCACTGAGTGGGCCCACCAGGCCCAGGGACCCCTGAAGCCCAAGCTTCTGCGTTAGTCGCTATCGATAATGTTCTACACTTCTGATATCTGAATGTATAACTATAAGTATATATACTCTTTTGATCTTGTGAGGGAAATGTGTTCTCTGCATTTATCCCAATCCGTGAATTAGTGAAACACACTCAGCACACAGTGAGGTGAAGCACACACTAATCCCGGTGCAGTGAGCTGCCTGCAACAACAGCGGCGCTCGGGGAGCAGTGAGGGCTTAGGTGCCTTGCTCAAAGGCACTTCAGCCGTGCCTACCGGTCGGGGTTCGAACTGGCAACCCTCCTGTAAGTCCGAAGCGCTAACCAGTAGGCCACGGCTGCCCCAGTTATTGCCAGTAATGGGGCCCCTCAATCAAATAACACAGGTCATGTTTTGTGATATGTCTTAATAGGGGCCACTCAATCTTACACCATGAGTGGATTTTCCCCTACCTAAACATCAGACATGTCATCATTATCGAATTCACACACATGACTTAACTTAAATTCCTGATTAATGTGCTTTGGGTTTATGCAGTTCTGTTTGGGTTTCACATGTTCACATAATGAGAGTGGTACAGTACGTGCATGCTTGGGTTACAATAGCAGAACTTAGTTTTGCAGTAATACTCTGAACCAAACAAATTTCCTTTCTCAGTTTACCAGAGTTGTGCTGTGTTCAGAGTAATCGTAAATGCGTAAATGGCTCCTTTTAAACATTACTGCCAGTGCAATCAATTGTTGAATATCTTAGGCCCTGTATGGACTGCATGGCAGCATATCAGCGGTGTAAGGTTGATGACTTGCCTTTTGTATGACAACGGCGCCCCTGATATTCTCCCAGTAGAATGATATTGGCAAATGCACAATAGTTTTGGCACAAGTCAAAGCTTCTCCATGTGTTGTGTAAATCCATGAGGTCATTACTACAGAGTGAGGGAGTGCTGGTTAGCGTGTCTTGGCTGGTTTGGATGCATATACCCTGACTTGAACTCCTATGAACTCTTTGTGTTACTTTCTGAGACATACAGTCTTTACCAAGAACTGTGAGTGGTTGAATATAGTAGTAGCTTAATCCATTTATGAATGCAAGGTAATTCCTTTTGCTATAACGCCCCTACTTCCTGGAATAATCTCCAATCCACTGTGAAAATGAACTTTCTTCTTTCCTAAGGTCAATTCACATCTGTACTCACAAACCTTCCTACATCAATTTGTACCTTTCTGTTACATTGTTATTGTAATCTTGGCTTCACTGAAAATGAGGGCTACATTCAATGAATCTCGGAGAATAAATAAAGGTTGAATGAATGAATGAATGAATGAATGAATGAATGAATGAATGAATGCAATTCCAAATAATTATCAAATTTTTTTTTTCTTGACATTTTCTCTGTATATCACAGTTTTCCCAGTAGTTTTGGTGTGGATGTCTATAACCCAAAGGGACAGAATCCCCGAAACCTTTTGTGTCGATGTGAGCCCCTCACCATGGAAGCAGAATAGGGAAACGGCCACAGCGTGCTCAAAAGACACATTTTAATTCCAGGCATTGAGGTATACTTGCGTGAAGTCCACCAGTTAAAAATATAAACAAAAAAAGTCTAACTAACAAGCAGACAAAATAAAAAATTAAAATACTTCATATTTGCACACATACACACATTCACGCTTACACCCGCGCGCACGCACGCACACACACACACACACACACAAACCAAGGTGGGCATATTGCAGGTGTGTGTCTTATTTGAGCTGGAGACTGAAGAGGGGGGTGTGTACTGTACAGTGACAGTCCTTGAGTTTCTGATGGACAAGATGGAGCTGACGACATTGTGTATCTGTTGAAGAGGAGGGAACAGGAGGCCCTTTACTCCCCCCGGGGGGCGGGGGGGGGGTATGGGCCTGGAGTCTTTGGATCACTGAGCCAGAGCTGACCCTCTGGACTCTACTGTGGAAGGGGCGTCTCCAGTCTCCAGTTTAAAACAGGATTGCTGTTCAGATTCTGTAGCCCAACTGGTCAGAATGCCCGAACCTATTCAGTCTCCTTCACATTGATCACTGCCTTACTTCCACTATTATTATCATCAATTATTATTATTATTATTATTATTATTATTGTTTTTTTTTGTTCATCATGGTAAGTGCACATTTCAGCTTCATATCATCGTATTGGCTGAGAAGACTCATCTCTCCCCAGGTCGAGTTCATCCATTTAAAATCCTTTTAGAGAACAAAAGGAAAGAAAAACTGCATTGTACACCGACAAAAATATAAAAAACAAACATCACACAAGTCATAATTACAACAGGCCTTCAGCAGAGTCTCTTGTTTCCAGAGTTCTGTTTTTATTCTTTCCTTCAGTCTTCTCTTCGTTCTTCCTTCAGTCCGTGACTTCATTTACACGTTTGCCTCTGGGTGCAACAGAGGCGCTTCACAAGCTCCCAGGAGCAGTCTGTTACCCCCCCCCCCACCCCCCGCTCCCCACCCCGGGGTAACAGATCACAGTTTGGGGTGGGTGGGGTTTTCCAGTACGTCAGTCTACACTCATCGGCCCACAGGACATGGGGCCACAGCAGCACCATGACAACAGCCACCACAGTGATGAAGAGGAGGAGGAGGAGGCATCACCATGGCAACCCACCTAGAGAGGGACACACTCCCAAATGTCACTGGTAATGGCAAAAGTCCAATGGGATATGACACAACATGGATGGATGAGGAGGAGGAGGAGGAGAGGGATAGGGGGATAGAGGGAGGGAGGAGGAGGAGGAGGAGGAGAGGGATAGAGGGAGGGAAGAGAGGAATAGAGGGAGGGAGGGAGGAGGAGGAGGAGAGGGATAGGGGGATAGAGGGAGGGAGGAAAAGGAAGAGCAGAAGGGTTTAGGAGGGAGGTGATCAGGATGACACGAGTCATTAGGAAACTACTCTGTAGCCCCCAAATGTTTGTGCTTGGCACAGAATCTCTCCAGCCCCTACACACACACACAGGCACACACACACGCTCGCGCACACACACACGCAACGCAGTGCAATCCCATCCGAGGCGCTGTAAACGGTGTCCGGCCTGGCTGCCCGCTGCGTTTCCTTCGCCGCACGTGACGTGCATGCTGCTCTCCTCTCCTCTCCTCTGCTCTGGGGGTCGGTGATGACCTATTAAACGGCGGGAGGTCCAGACGGAAATAAAAGCCAACTAAAGCGGGGCACAACGGGGCTGCGGAATGCTGGACAGCCCGAGTGCCGGACGGCCCACTAGGTCTTCTCCTCGCGGTCGGTCTTGCGCCGCACGATGTTGCGCGGCTTGATCTTCAGAGAGAGCTCCCACAGAGCCTCCTCCGCCAGGTGGTCGCTGAAGTCGTTAAAGAAGGAGACGATCTCTTCGTTGTGTTTGAGATCATAATGCCTGCATGGGGAAGGACACGCACACGCACACACACACACACGCATGAGTACAAGTAAACAGTTCCATGTAAACCACGTCAGACCACCAGTCATCATAGTGTATTTGTATATATGTGTGTGTGTATTAGTGTGTGTGTGTCTGTTAGTGTATTAGTGTGTGTGTATTAGTGTGTGTGTGTATATTAGTGTGTGTGTATGAATATGTGTATAATACTCACACTTGCTGAAAGCGCCTCATGCTGTCCAGGATGTTGAACTGCTGCCAGCGTTTGGAGAAGTTCACCTTCCCCTCGATGAGGTCAGGGTTCCCCAGATGCACAAAGGTCAAGTCCTGGAGGATGAGACCCCTGTGTGTGTGTGTGTGTGAGACAGAAAGAGAACAGCTGTCAGTCACTGAGCACACACTCCTACACACTCACCCCTGTGGATGGAGGATGTACTCAGCACACACTCCTACACACTCACCCCTGTGGATGGAGGATGTACTCAGCACACACTCCTACACTCTCACCCCTGTGGATGGAGGATGCACGGTACTCACAGATAGGGGATGCATGGTGGCTCCACCTCAGCCAGCGCTGCCCGATACGCACGGAACGAAGAGGAGCTGTCAATTAAAGTGCAGTACTCTTCCAGTCCCTGGAGATACACACACACACACGCACACGCATAGACACGCATAGACACACACACACACACATACACATACATACACACGCACGCACACACACACGCACACATACATACATACATACACACGCACACAATCAATGTTTCTATCTGGATTTGAAAGCTATAACTGAGTAATATTGAAATGCAGGGGAAGATAACATGGAGCCTTTATTTTACTAAAACCATGTGATCACTAAAAGATAATTTATTCTATCCAGTTGTGCACACTGATGCATGTACTGTAGATGTTAGTGTAAGAGATTAAGCTCTTTTTACACATTGATAAGTGTAGATGCTGGTGTGAGAGATTTGGTTCCTTTTACACATTGATAAGTGTAGATGCTGGTGTGAGAGATTTGGTTCTTTTTACACATTGATAAGTGTAGATGCTGGTGTGAGAGATTTGGTTCCTTTTACACATTGATAAGTGTAGATGCTGGTGTGAGAGATTTGGTTCCTTTTACACATTGATAAGTGTAGATGCTGGTGTGAGAGATTTGGTTCTTTTTACACATTGATAAGTGTAGATGCTGGTGTGAGAGATTTGGTTCCTTTTACACATTGATAAGTGTAGATGCTGGTGTGAGAGATTTGGTTCCTTTCACACATTGATAAGTGTAGATGCTGGTGTGAGAGATTTGGTTCCTTTTACACATTGATAAGTGTAGATGCTGGTGTGAGAGATTTGGTTCTTTTCACACATTGATAAGTGTAGATGCTGGTGTGAGAGATTTCTCCTGACCTCTGAGGTTTGCTTCTGCCATTCCAGTCTTCGGATGGGTGCAGAATCCAACGCAGAAAGTATTGCAAGATACGAGTTAAAGTTATTCAGCTTCCGTAAGTGCTGCACAGAAGAAGGGACACACAGACGATCA